>NC_077232.1:84603040-84968040 GCF_027887165.1 Monodelphis domestica | reverse complement strand
CCCTGGGAGCTCAGCTAAGCCAGGTGCCCAGTAGATAACAAGGTCCCCAAGCTAAACTGTCCCAGGACTCAGTGAAGAGGGAAAAGGACTTCTGGGATCTGTAACACCAGGAGTTACAGTTGCTTTGGCCACAGATGCCTCATCTATGCATCTCACTTCTTGATAGTCTAAATCTGAGTCCACTCTTCCCATGGAGGTCAGGTACCTTTGTGAGAAAGTACTATCTAGATAGATGGCAGGTGTGTGTGTGGGGGGGGGCGGGTTGGACCTCTTATTCTTGCCATGCCATCTTAGTAAATGCCTTGGCCATCTTATGTCCCCAGCATGCTTGTTTAGTGACTTTTGAGCTATGCAGTATTAGGAATGCTACAGGTTCAGCCCCAGAAACTGAGGAATCTTCCACTCTCTGGAGACCTAACCTTTCAACACAAAGTAAACTGAATACCTCAAAATAGATATTAAAATAGACCCTGTAAAAAAAATCTGAAAATTGGGGCAGCTAAGGAAGAAGTAGATAGAACACCAGACTTGGAGTAAGGAGGACTTGGGTTCAAATCTATCCTTAGACACTTTCTAACTGTGATTTTGAGCAAGTCACTTAACCCCAAATGACTAGCCCTTACTGCCCTCCTATCTTAGAATTGATACTTGCAGAACCAATAGGATCACGGGGACCTTAAAGGCCACTAAATCCAACTCTCCTATTTCACAGATGAGATACTCAGAATCAATTCTAAGATAGAAGGTAAGAGTTTTAAAAAAACTGAAATTTCTGCAAGTCACTTAGCCCTATTTTGTTGAAACAACTTTGTTAGATATGTAGTACAGGGGTATCAGTCCCATCCTATAAATCAGACAATAAATGGATCAGTAATTAATCAATAAATATTTATTGTGTGCCTACTATGTGCCAGGTCCTGCCCTAAGCACAGGGGCTACAAAAAGAAGCAAAAGATAGTCCCTGCTCTCAGGAAGCTTATAATTTAATAGGAATTTCTTCTAGAGACTGAAGTTGAGGCTTAGAGAAGGTACAATGACTGGCCTAAAAGAAGAGAGCTGATAAGTGTCAGAACCAGGATTCAAATTCATCTCCTACTTCTCCATCTTGGGCTTTTCACTAAAATGGGCCTGCCTTCCCTATATGAAGCCAACAGCTGGGGAGGTGTCTGCTTTCTGTGCCTGCTCACAGAGGGAGGCTTTGATCCATCATCCAACTGGCACCTGCTCTGGAAAATGAAATGTGTCTGTCTCAAAAGTCCAGTGGAATGAAATTAGAACACTGTGTCCATTTTGCCAGGACATCTTGCCCCATCCTGGCTTACAAGACCACCTAAAATCATTCCCATGCCAAGGAGCCAGGAAGAAAAACAGAAGGCAGGTTCAGAAACCAGGTTTGAAGGGAGAACTTCAAAAAAGCTTCTCTGTGGAAGATTTGCCTCTGACCTAAGAAAATGGCTTCACATTTTTGACATTCAAGTCAAGTAAGGGCTATTAAAAGATAACCATGGAGCCCTAAAGTCTCCCCCAAACTCCAGCCCTACTTCTCCATCTAACTGCCAGGTATCCACTCATCAATGTTCTCTCAGCCCCTTAAATGTGTATAAGCAACAGGATCATATATTTAGAGCTAAAAGGGGACCAACTCCCCTGCTTTACAGATGAGGAAACCAAGGCACAAATAGGTTAAGTGACTGACCTTGGTACACAAAGCTAGTAAGTATATTAAACAAGATTTTAACTCATCTTCCTAACTCCAAATCTTGAACTTTATCCAAAACTGGACTCATTTCCCCAACTTAACCTACCACTTCTCTCAACTTCCCCATTTCTTTTCTCTCAGTTATCTAAGTTTGAAACCTTAGTTTTATAGTTAACATTTATATGATACATTGAGAATTGCAATCATCATCTCAGTCTTTCTGATTCTAAGTCCATTCATTCCACTATCCACTTTCAAATCCTTATCCAAAAGACTCCAAAATTTCCTACTCCAATATATTACACTCTCCAGTCCTTTCTACATCCAGAACTGCCAGAGTGATTTTCCTCAAGGCTGGCCTGTCTACATTATCTCCATATTCAATAAACTTCTATAATTCCTGTCCTAAGGTCCATTGGTATGGGATTCCTTCCTTACTGGTGAAGATAAATTCCCTTCCCTGAATGAGGGATGGGACAGAATTATTAAGAGGTAAGAGAGCTTCAGTTCTTGGCCAGTATCCTTTGGGACTCTTCAAGGCCAGTTTTCAGAACCCATCAAGCTTTGAGTCACTTTGCATGCTTCTGATATCTATCTTTGAGAAGTTAGATGAAATATGCCAACTCTACTTTAGGATGCTTAAGGAAAAGTTTCTGGGAAGACATGAGTGGAGCTCGAAATATCTTTCTTATCCTTATATTCAACTGGATACTCTAGAGACTTTGAGGAGTTTCCCATTCGGTGAGATCAAGGACAATTTCTCTTGGTTGAGTAGGGTTATTTCACTCTCAATGCAAAAAGTTGTATCCACTAGTTCATCAGTCTGTAAACATTTATTTATAAAGCCAGGCACTGCACCAAGCAATGGGAATACAAAGAAAAATAAAAGACTGTCTCTGATCTAAGGATGATTTCAGAAAAACATGGAAAGACTTGTATGAACTGATGCAGAGTAAGGTGAGCAGAACCAGGAGAGTACTGCATACAGTAACAGCAATATGATACAATGATCAACTGTTAATGACTTAGCTATTCTGAATGATACAATTATCCAATGCAATTCCAAGGAACCCATGATAAAAAATGTTATCCCTTCTAGAGAAATATCTGATGGATTTTGAATACAGATCAAAATAGCATTTTTGCTTTGTTTCATTCATTTTTTTTCTTTCACAAGTGTCTTCTTCCACCACATGATGGATATAGAAATATATTTTTATAATATATTTCATGATATATATACATGCATAACATTAAATTGGTTATTGTTTCAGGGAATTGGACAGAGAAGAAGGGAGGGACAGAATTTGGAACTCAAAAAGTTAGAAAATGAAGGCAAATAGGTGGTTTAGCATATAGAGAGCCAGATCTGGAGACAAGAGGTCCTGGGTTCAAATCTGTATTTAAACATGCCTAGTTCTGTGACTCTGAGCAAGTCATTTAACCCCAATTACCTAGGCTTTACTGCTCTTCTGCCTTGGAACCAATATACAGTTTTGATTCCAAGATGGAAGATGAGGATTTTAAAAATCAAAATGTTAGAAAATGAATGTTAAAAATTGTTTTTACTTGTAATGGGGGAAAAAATAAAACATTACTGAGCAACAACAAAAAGACTGTCCCTGCTCTCAAGGAGCTGCTGTTCTCATATACCATTTACTCTTTTATTTGCCCTTAGCAAGTCACAATTTAGCATCATAGATTTCAACCTGGCAGAGAGACTTCTCCAACTTCCTTCTAATCCAACTGCTTCATTTCACAGTTGAAGAAACTGAAGCCTGGAAAGTTTCAAGGACATACCCAAGGTCCTAATAATAACAATGTTGATCTCCTGAGTTTATATAGAGCTCTAGGCTTATTGTGAAAATTAAATAGGAGAACACTTGTAAAAGCACTTTGCCAACCTTAGTACACTATAAAATGCTAGCCATTATTATTATTATTGCATAAAGTTCACAAAACACTTTACATATGTTTTTTCATTTGATTTTCACAGTTCAATGAGGTCGATGCTATATTATTATTCTCATTTTTATAGACAAGAAAGGAAACTGAGACTGAGAAAAGTTCAATGATTTTCCTGGGGTCCCATAGCTAGTAAAGCTTTGACAGGGGCTTTGATTCAGGTCTTTTTCATTCTAAGTCCAGTGTTCTATAAAGGGTCACCTAGATAGTAAGTGAATGAGCTGGGATTTGAACCCAGCTTATCTTGACTTCAGGACTAGCATTCATGGCTCTCCAGGTGTTAATTGAGTCCTCTGTCTATTTTCCATTACAACACTGTCTCTGAGAAGTAGTCCATGGCCCTCTCCTATCTCCAGTAGCTGGCCATGAGGACTGTACCAAGGACCCAGCATTTCCTGAAGCAATACTGGAAAGAGGGAGGTGAATTGACAGGTTCTAATGAAAACCAGAGCTGTCCCCTTGGAGATTGTTTAGCTTTCCGGCAGCTGCTTCTTTAACAAAACACAAGGGGATTCTAAGGCTGAGGCTGATCCAATCTCAATCTGGACCCAATCCAGCTTCCAAGGAGTGATGGCTTTAGGACTCCTGACTATTCCCCAGTGGACTGGGGATCATTAGCTTGAGAGGCCTTCCTGCTCTCCAAAGGGACTCATCTCCTACTTCCTTGGTCCTAGGTCAAAGAGCTGTAAGCTACCATGAGTTCTAATTGGCACTTAATCCGGCTGTCAGGGTTACTGGGGCTGAAACATGTCAAGAAGGAGCTAACAAGGAAGGGTAGGAGTTGGAGGGGAACACAGCTCAGATGCCCCTGCATCCTGACTTCAAGATGAAAATTCAAATGTCATCAGGAGTCAGAGGAATCATTTTATTTGGAACTCAAAGCAAACTCCAGATACACACTATTTGTGCTAGATGTCGGTTTAGAACATACAGTGCCACAACTGGAAAGAAACTTCAAGATTACCAAGTCCAACATACTCATTTTACAGAGGGATAAACTGAGGCCTACAAAGAAGGGACTTGCTTAAGATCACACAGATAGTAAGAGAGAGTATTAGAATCTGACTGTTAAGCTGTTAAACTGTTAAGTTTTCTGCTAATTTCTTCAGTAAATAAGAGGCAAGATTTGAACCAAGGTCCTCTGACTCCAAAGCACCCCCCTTTTTTTCCTGTGCCATGAATCCTTTAATACTTAAATCAGGAGAGCCAACAATTGGTGGCAGGTCTTCCTACTCTGAATCCAGGGCAAAAACCAGAAAGACTAAACCAAACTCTTGACCTTTGGAGCTTCCTCATCTTGATTTTATCTTGGCTCCTTCCAGAGATCTCTTTGTTGCCAAGATAATAGTTCTGAATCTTCTGGTGGGGTCAGATTGGCTGCACCCATAGCTGTGGCCAACTGATTTGAAAAAGACCCCCCAGAATACTGATAACCTGTGGCAGGGAGAGGCAGGGTCATTTGATGAGAAGACAGGAAGAATTGGAGAAATGGCGACCAGCAACCACCTACAATTCAGGACACTGAGGTTTAAATCCCATCTCTGCTTCTAACTAGCACATGATCTTTCACTTCTTCAGACTGATGCCTACTTTCTGCATATGTAAGATGTGGAAACTGGATTAGATGGTTTCTAAGATTGCTTCTAAGGAGTCAATCAATATGCATTTATTAAGCAGCTTCTACTGTATTGGCCAATCCACGTGGCTAAGTTTCTGGGAAACCAAAATAAAGGATGAAACTAGTTCTAACACACAACTGTGCCATTTTCTCATATAATATAGGCTTTCGGTCTCCCCCAGAGGGGACAGAGATCCAAGAGACTTGGAAAGGGTGCCTGATCTGATGGCAGAATGGACTGGGCTTGACTGCTCTCCATGGACTTGTGGGAGCAGAAGGCGGGAGAGAAAGCCAGTGCTGAGAAGGCTACCCCTATGAAGAGCATAAGGAAGGTTGCCAGGAATGCTGGCCAGTATTAGAGGGAGAATTGGAAATAATTATAGTTCTAATCCCTAGTTAAGCATTTGGAGATTTCTTATCTCTTTTATTAGATGAGAAGTACTATGAAGCTAGGGGATGTTCTCTCTCCTTTGCTCCACCCTAAATTTGAAAACAGTTTTAGTACAAGTCTATTGAATGAATGTAATGGATACTCTGCTTTAGGGAAGTTGGGTGGTACAATGGGTATAGCTCTAGGTTTGGAGTTAGGAAGACCTAAGTTCAAATTTGATCTCAGACACTTACTAGCTTTGTGACCTTGGGTGAGTCACTTAACTGTGTTTGCCTCAGTTTTCTCATCTGTAAAAAATGGCAAACCACTTTAATACCTTTGCCAAGAATACCCCAAATGAGGTCACAAAGCATCAGATCTAATTTAAACAATTGAACAAAAATCACAAAATCCACTATTTTATACAAGAGAATTGATTATCTTCATCAATATCACCTACTACAGAAGAGTCACACTCAGGACCACCTATAGCAGACAACACTCTCGATTCACATAATAAAAAGATAAAGTTGAGATGTGCCTTCCTAAATCAATATGCAGCTCATAGGTATCCTTGTGTACAGTTTGGTGACCCCAGTTTCTAATTGAGACTAGCGTCATTAATATACTCCATACAGACCCATAAAATCTCACATTTCTCCCATTTTTAGAGAGCTCTAAATTTGATAAAGTATTGTCCATATGACAACCCTCTGAGAGCAGGCAGAAGAAAAAAGTATTGTTGTACCCATTGTACAGATGAGAAAACAGAAGTTAGGGAAAGTGCAAATAACATATAGGCATTGGAGCAGAAATTCCTTGATCCCAAATACAGTGAGTGCCTTTTCCTCTTCTAATGGCTACAGATGGGACAGGCAAGGCTTCCTGAGGAAAAGACAGGAAATCTCATTGACAGGCTTGGCAAACCACCTCCTCTCAAACCCTGAGTAAATACAGATCAGGGCCCTGAACACAACAGCCATGAGGATTGCAGAACCACCCTTAGAACCTTACCCTCATGGTCATCAATGAGAGGACCCATCCTTGAGGAAAATGATCCACTATCAACCCTCCAACTGCACAGACCACAAATGAGGAGAGCTAAACATGGAAACAGGAGGCCTTGGGTTCAAATTTGGCCTTAGCTGTGAGATCCTAGGCAAGTCATTTAACCCTCATTACCTAGCCCTTACTGTTTATCGACCTTGGAAGCAATACTCCTATTGATTCTAATATGGAAAGCAAGGATTCCCCCCCCCAAAAAAAACAACAGATCACAAACCTACTGCCCCTGAGGTACAACCTTTAGAATAGTAGTGTTCCCCTCCCCCCCAACTTCCACCTCTTTTACCTGCCTGACCCCATAGCTATTGGTCCAGATAGCTGTTAAGTGTCTGGGAAGCCTCTGGCTGTCTCCTTAGCGTTGTGAAGATTTAATTTAACTCTTCCCTGATTGTGAAAATTTAACTCCCCTGTCCGTTTTTAGATTTAATCATGCAAAGTGTAAACATCCTATTTAAAGTTGAGTGGGGAGATCTGCCCATTTTTAGATCCAATCACCAAAAGTGTAAACATCCTACTTAATCATTTAGTGGGGTCTGTGACCCATGTGTGTAATAGTGGGTGATGAACAAGAATCAACTGACTGCCTCCTGGGCAGTCCAAAGCAAGGCTTTAGACTATGGTTTGTCCACATAAAAAGTGGAGGAAGGCACAGGAAGTAATGCAAAAGAAAGTGTCTTTAAAAGGAATTACAACTTCCTGTGAGACTCAGTTCTTCATTCTTTGGAGTTGAGACTGGAGAAGAATCTGTTGACTGGACCTGAGACCCTGTTCCTGGTGAGGCTGTTCTTAAAACTCTTCCTTTGGACTGACATGTGGTGAGTGAAAAGGCTGACTCCTTTCCTGGATTTTCTGAAGAGACTAGCCTCAGGAGAGACCTACCTCTTGAGAGAGACTTCCCCAGGTCCTCAGCGTTGCCAAGGACTCTCCAGTAAAGGACTAAACTCCCCTGCCCGGTCTGAGCCAGGGGCTGGAAGTAAATTACTTAGAACTTAGGCTAGATATCTTACCCTAACCTCTCTCTGATTTCCTACTTCATTCTTTCTATATTTTGTAAATAAATTGTAAATAAATCTCTTTGGAATAAATTAAATTCCTGGTGACTCTATTTTAAAATATAATCCAGTCCAACCTTTTTTATATAATTAACCCCTTTTCACCCTTATAGCATGTACAGCTACTGAATACCTGGAAAAGAAAGTTCTCACCAACAAAGTTCTTGGCACTGTAAAATGGTTCACTATTAAAAGTTGGTATGAAAGGAAAAGTGAGGGAGACAGCTAGGTGACTCAGTGGATAGAGAGCTAGAGACAAGGAGGTCCTGGGTTCAAATTTGACCTTCCTAGCTATGTGAGCCTGGGCAAGGCACATCATTCCCATTCCCTGGCCCTTGTCACTCTTCTACCTCAGAACCAATACACAGTATGGAGTCTACTATGGAAGGTAAGAGTTCAAAAAGCCAAGAAGTTGACATTGTTTTATTATGAGAATTATCTTAAAGAAAATACACTAGTATCTACATTGCCCTGCACCTTACGGATCACTGGGCTTTTCTATATGACTAGTTGCTAAGCCTCCCTCTGTCTGCTGTTTCCCCAATAGAACATAAGCTACTTGAAATCAAGGATCATCTTTTTCTATTTAACATAGTGCTATGCAAGTAGTAAAACCTGAATAAATGTTTTATTCATTCATTATACTATACTGCCCAGCTAATCTTTATACTATTTATAAATCACTGAGCTCTATAAGAATAGACTAAGGTGTTTATCATATTTATTACTATACACCTTTCTCTACATCCCACAAACTTCAGTAAACTTCAGTAGCTCCCTATTGCCTCCAGGACCAAATCTAAAATCCTCTGGCTTATAAAATCCTTCATCACCTGCCTCCCCTCCACCTTTGCACTCTTCTTCCACCTTCCACCTCTCTGCTGCATATTCTGCAATCCAGTGACACTGGCCTTCTTGTTCCTCAAACAGTACACTCACATTTTCTAACTCTGGGCATTATTACTGGCTGCCCACCATGCCTGCAATTCTCTCCATTATCATCTCTTCCTCTTGGCTTTTCTGAATTCCTTCCAATCACAACTAAAGTTCTATTGTCTCCAAGAAGACTTATTCAATTTGCCCTTAAGCTTAATGCTTTCTCTCTGGAATCATCCCTGGGTTATCCTGTAGATATTTCTCCTCTTTGGACTTAGTTGTTTATAAGTTGTTTCTCCCTATTATATCACGAGTGCCTGGATGTCAGAGTCTGTTTACCTTTCTAGGAAACACTGATGTTTAACACAGTATCTAGCACATGGTAGACACTTAATGCATATTTATTGATTTAATGACTTATTTAATCCACATCTCACCTCCTGCAACTAGCAGTGTTCTGTATACGACAATTTCTCCGTTGCCTTCCATTTTGGAATCAATACTAAGTATTGGTTCCAAGGCAGAAGAATGGACAAGGACTAGGCAATGGGGGCAAGTGACTTGCCCAGGGTCACATAGCTAAGGCCACATTTGAACCCAAGACATCCTGTTTCCAGGTCTGGCTCTCGATCTACTGAGCCACCTTGTTGTCCCTCCTCTACCCCAAAAAGTAAGTTATTTTTTTCCCCTAAATGCTTAATGTCTATCTTAGAATCAATATTGTATATTGGTTCCCAGGCAGAAGAATGATAAGAGGTAGCAATGGGAGTTAAGTGATGTGTAATTAGAATCTGTTACCCTAAAAACTATGATCCCTAGCAAAACTACAATTCCCAGAACCCCACTCACTTCTTGTCCTTATGTGCTGATATAAACAGGACATAGATTGGGTGGAGGTCTCTCTCTCTGGCACCTTTTCTTCCTGTCTTGGCTTTGGTGGAGCGGGATTTTTGAGCAGATAGAAAATTTAGTCATGTGGTTCTGTTTTGTCAGAAAATCAACTTTATAAAAATAATACTTGAAGTATTGGACATTAATTTTAAATCCTACAGTGATTTGCCCAGGGTCATACAAGCATGTAAGTTCTTAATAATTTTTAACAGAATTGAATTTTATACACATTATTTCATTGGATCTTTTCAACACTCCTTTTGGGGAAAGACAGAGCTGTCCTTATTTTACAGTTGAGGAAGCTGAGGCTCAGAATAACTTGCACAAGGTCATGAAGATAGTAAATGGAGGATCCAGGATTAAAATCCAGGGTTTCAGACTCCTCCCTGCCTCCTCAACACTTCTTTGCTCTGCTGAATTATCTCAACTGCCCTTCCCTCCTAACCTTTCTGCTGACGCCACTGGTAGAACTGGTGCCAGCTTTGGCAAAGAGAAGCCTCCAGAGAATGTAGTCTGGCTAATCTGGGCCATCTTAGTGCTGCATACCCTTGGCTAACCCTCTGTTCATGTTGCTGATTCCCTTCATTCTACCTCTGCTGTCCAAAAGCTTATTGGTACTGGCTCTGTTTCTAGCTGAGCATACACTTTTCTATCCATTACGAAGAGCCCTGACAGGAGGAGAATGGGTCCAAACCCCAGAGATGGGAGGCTCGTCATTAATGGCACCTATGGGACCAACATGCTCCAGAAGGGGGGCAGGGTAAGGAGACCAGAGCTAATGTATCTATCTGGATCATTTGGTTTCTCTAATAACAGCAATAATAACTTGTACTAATAGAATCCTGTGCATCCAGGACTCTTTCGATCTTCACAACAACCATGTCAGGTAAAAACAACAAATATTGTATTCTATCTCATTTTGCAAATAAAGAAAGGGAGACTCCGGGAAGGAAAGGAACTGCCCAAGATCACATGATTAATAAAGGATTTGAGGCTCAAACTCTAGACTCATGACTCTAAATCCACTTTTAGAATCACTAAATTTCAAAATTGGAAGGGATCCCAAAGTTTATCTTGTCTAACTCCATACCTCACCACAGTGTTTTGTGCAAAATCTTTAACAAGTGTTCATTCAGACTCTCCTTTGAAGATATCTAATGACGAGGACTTTACTACCTCCTGAGACAGCCCATCTCAATTTTAAATGCCTCTAATTATTAGATAATTTTCCTTATTTTTATTATTTGATCATATCAGTCATGTTCAACTCTTCCTGACCCCGTTTGGGGTTTTGGGGGCAAAGAAACTAGAATGGTTTGCCATTTCCTTCTCCCACTCATTTTATGAGATAAAGAAACTGAGACCAACAAGGTGAAATGACTTGCCCAGGGCCACAAAACTAAGATTCTAGAAATGTTTGCCATTTTCTTCCCTAGTTCATTTTAAAGATGAGGAAACTGAGGACTACAAGGTTAACTGATTTGCCCAGAGTCACACAGATAAGATTCTGAAAAGCTTTGCCATTTCCTTCTCCAGCTCATTTTAAAGATGAGGAAACCAAGGCCAACAAGATTAAGTGACTTGTCCAGGGTCACACAACTAAGATTCTAGAATGGTTTCTTCCCTTGTTCATTTCAAAGATGAGGAAACTGAGGCCAACAAGGTTAACTGATTTTCCCAGAGTCACATAGTTAAGATTCTGGAAAGCTTTACCATTTCCTTCTCCAGCTCATTTTAAAGATGAGGAAAGCGAGGCCAACAAGGATAAATGACTTTCCCAGGGTCACACAAGCAAGTACCTGAGATCGAATTTGAAATCAGAAAGATGAGTCTTCTTGACTCTAGGCTCACCACTGTGCTACCCAGATGCCCCAATTTTCTTTACACTGAACAGAAAACTGCCTCTACTGCCACCACTACTTGCTATCTATCATTCTTAGTTTTTTCTCTGAGCAGATTGTATTGGGATCAATGAAACTCAGAGTTGGAAGGGATCATAGAGTTTTTTGATAAACAATATCTATCTCTTGTCACTCCTCAGAGGTGATTATCTTACCTCTGGCTGAGTTGAACTGGACCCTTCAGTCCCCTGAATATATCTATTATTTCCTGGGGATGTTAATGTACTCAGGAACCAATTTGAGTGATTTATCAACTTGATTTAATTCTACCTAAGAAATATTTATTAGTGTCTATTATGTGTTATGTACCTCTATACTTCTTGAAGGTGAAAAAAAAGGAATCACTGTCCTCATGGGTCTTACAGTCTAAATGTGAATAAGTAAATGCAATGAAAATGACAGGGCAAAGAGGAGATTCAGACAAAGAAAAGTATAAATTGCAAAGCTCTCAGTAACTGTGAGTTGTGGATTGATGGCTGTATAGGAATGGAGTATATATGTATCGGGACAGAAAGTGCTTTGTGAGACTTTGGCACTCTGTAAATCTAATTTCACAGTAGTGGAAGCAGAAGACGTAATCTAATATTTTCACAGCCTACCATATGGGACTATCAAGAAGGAGCTCTATAACACACACAATCCCTTATTTTTTTAGCACTTGGTTTTACAAAGTATTCTCTCCAAAACAGCCTGGCAAGGTAGGGAATGTAAAATTTCTTTTTTTTTTCCTTTTGAAAAATTCCATTTAATTAATTAATTTAGAATATTTTTCTATGGTTACAAGATTCATGTTCTTTCCCTCCCCTCCCCCCACGCCCTTTCCATAGTCAACACTGGGTTTTGCATGTGTCATTGGGTCAAGTCCTATTCCCATACCATTGATATTTGCACCAGTGATCATTCAGAGTCTACATCCCCAATCATATCCCCATCAAACCATGTGATCAAGCAGTTGTTATTCTTCTGTGTGTCTGCTACCACAGTTCTTCCTCTGGATGTGGATAGTGTTCTTTCTCCTAAGTCCCTCAGAATTGTCCTGGGTCATTGCATTGCTGCTAGTAGAAAAGTCCATTACATTTGATTGTCCCACAGTGTATCTGTCTCTGTGTACAATGTTCTCCTGGTTCTGCTCCTTTCACTCTGCATCAGTTCCTGGCAGTAGTTCCAGTTCACATGGAATTCCTCCAGTTCATTATTCCTTTGAGCACAATAGTATTCCATCACTGGCATATACTCCAATTTGGTCAGCCAGGGAATGTAAAATTTCTTATACAAAAATGGTAAAAAAGATAAAACTAAACCAGCAGCAATTTCACAAGATTATAGATTTGGAGTTGGAGGGAGACTTTAGAGGTCATCTTTCTTATCCAAACCTTTTGGTTTAAAAATAAGGAAATTGAGGCACTTAAAGTTACTTAACTTGTCCATGATCATACAGCGATTAAATGTCAAAGGAAAGACTCAAATCTCTTGATGCCTTTGGCATCATCTTATCATGCACTTGGGTATGTGTTCCGTCCCTTGTATCCTGTATCCCCTTCCTTGATGGAGGACAATGTTAAAAAGGACAAACTTATCTGCAGGGAGGCACACAGTAGCATAAAGAACTATACCACCACAAATATAGTCACCCTAAGAAGTGGGTGATATACTCCAGATAGTCCTTTAAAGTAATAGCCTGCTTCCAGTCTCCAGATTGCAAGAAGTACAGGTAGAGTGGTTACCTCAAGAAGGAAGAGGGAAGAAAGTATTTCCCCATAAAAGAAATGAAGATTCCTTTCATGTATTCTTTGGACTATAATGGCCACTGAGTTCTCTTCCAACTCCTGCATTCTTTGATTCTATAATTCCAACTTTCTCAGTCATCCTTTGGAAGCCTCCTGACCCCAAGAAATCTGAATGATTGAGGAGGATTAACCAGGACCACAATCCAATGCCTGTGGTCTTTTTTATTATTACTTTTAAAACTTTTGGGTTGACATTTGTTTTTCCTGGCTATTTTTACTGCATCTGCAGGGGAAACCTCATTGACAGAGATGCTACATAGAACAAAAGGCCATCTCAACTGCATTGGCTCCCCTGAGACAAATAATCCTCCGGCCACATACTCTCTCTTTCTTCTAAAGAGAATGGAGCAGTGTCTTCTAAAAGGAAACTTCTAGAAAAGGAAAAAAAGAAGTGGTCCAAGTGAAAGAAAATGAAGGTGGAGTAGGATCCAAGCTCCTGAAGAATATCAGAATTAGATGTTTATACGTTTCTGCTTCACGTTAAGATCTCTGACCCATCTCTGGCTGAAATGGACAGTGATTGGACTTTTCTTTCCCTGTTCTAGTTCTCATTGAGGTTTTATATATATATTCCTTCACCCCAGAAACATGGCCTGCACACAGACAGGCTTTTTGTTCCACTCAGAATTCTACCCTCATAATAATTTAAGAGACTATTACAAATTCACATGAACTTTACTCAGTTTCCCTTGGTTCTAGTCATTTGGGTGAGGAGGATCGATTACTTCTGGTTTTGAGAGAATCATCATGGTTTAGTCAAGTGGCTTTTTGGGACAGAGATTGTTTCATTTTCATGTATGTACAGCCAGCACTTAGCACAGAGAGTGCCTAGTGCATAGTAGATGAGCAATAAACACTTGCTGAATTGAACATAATTACTTCACTACAAATAAACTTTTGCTTCTTGGGAAAAAAAGAAAATTCACCACTACTGAATGTGCTTAAGGGACTAAAGACATAATCAAAGCACAAGAAGATGAGTTAATAGCCTCAGGAGGAGAGAAGGTTCTGGGGGCGTTGCGTTATGGTATTTAATTTTTTTTAAGACCTTAATGGTTGAAAGAGGGATTGAATATGATAATTTTGTCTCCAGAGGTCAGAACAAGGATCAATGATGGCAATTTGAAGATAATAGATATTGACTAGCAAAAGGAAATTTTTTTTTCATTAAAATTAATTTTAACTGATCTTGCTCTTGGCTGTTCTGCCTTGAGAGGTAGGGTTTCCACTCTCACCAGAGGTCTTCAAATGGGGATGAGTCCTCATTGGGGAAGTTGTAGGTGGGGTTGATAGTGTGGCTAACTATTCTACCAGATAACTTTTGAAGTTCTTCCCTATAAGATCTTTAAGGGAATTTTCTTAATTAAAAATTTTTATTTTACTTTTAAAAATATTTTTCCATGTTTAATAGGATTCATTTTCTTTCCTTCCCCAATTCCTTCCCCCCCTACCAGAGTCGACAAGCAATTCCACTGGGTTGTACAAATGTTATCATTTGATATTTAAGGACATTTTAAAGATGTCAAATAAAAACTATAGATGTGCCTAAGTACTGATAGAATCATTAGAATAACAGTACAGACTCCCAATTTGACTCCCATGAAAAATACCATTTTACTTGGGATGGTATAATGATAGCTTTTTAAAAAAAAAGATGTAAAAATAGTGTGTTATTTTATAATAATGCAAGTGTTTGTGGATATGCTCACATGCCCAAGTGCATGATAGGATGTTGAAACTGGAAAGGATCCTCAAAAAATATAGAGAAAATGCCAGAGATCAAAGGGATTTTAGAACATTAGAAAGACAAGACTTAAAGGAACCTTAGAATAAAGAATATGATTATAAGAGATTAAAGGGGCTATATGGGTATTTTTATAATAATTAAAATTGGGTTTGACAAATATAAGAATTTTTTTAAATTGCTGTGGTTGCCATATATAAAATTAATTTCTTAAGTCAAAATGTTGGTAGTAGCTCTTAATAATTTAATTTAATATATATGTATGAGGGAAATAGAAAATATTTCCTAGCCTACCACCATGCAGCTCCTATCCAAAGAAATTCAGCTCGTTCCCCAACAAAGTTCCAATCTCCATGTGGATGTCCAGTAACCTCTTCAACAAGGGTCTCACCAGCATAAGCCTTTTCTTCAGCTTGATACTGGAATCTATGCAGTATGGAATCCTTCAGTCAAATTCTGCCTACCAATCACAGCCTCCCAATTTGCCTGTCACTGCCCAGGGGGCAGTGCTTGTGGTCTTTGGGGATGTGAACTTTTTCTAGTAAAAGGCTCTTACTTAGTGTGAAAGGATGGGTACTTCAAATTCTTGATTAAGTAATTTAAAATAAACAAAGAGAGCTTTAAATTTTCTTTCACATATCATTGATCTCTTTGAAATATACACCTGGGATTAGAATCTCTGGTTCCAAGGGTTGAGATATTTGGATCTCTGAATAATTAATTCTCCATTTGCTTTCCAAAATAGTTGGGCAAATTCACAGCTCCACCAACCCCTCCAACAATAGTCTATTCCCAATTTTTATCATCCTTACCAATTTCCTAGCTGTGAGATGAAATCTCAGAGTTGTTTTGATTTATCTCGTTATTAATGGTTTGGTATTCATTTTCATAATGCTAGTGATACTTTAGAATTCTTTTCTTGAGAGGGGATATGGCAAAGTTGGGACCCTAATACACTGCTAATGGAGTTGTGAATTGATCCAACCATTCTGGAATTATACCCAAATGGCTTTAAAAGAATACATACCCTTCGATCCAGAAATACCCCTACAAAGTTTGTACAACAAAGAGATAATAAATGAAAAATGCTTGTACAAAAATATTCATAGCTGTGTTCATTGCATTGGCAAAAAAAAATGTAAAATGAGGGGGTGTCCCTTGATTGGGGAATGGCTGAACAAATTGTGGTATATGATGGTGATGGAATACTATCATACAATAATAAGTGATAAACTGCTTGGTTTCCATAGGAGCTGGAAAGACCTCCACAAATTGATGCAGAGTGAAATGAGCAGAACCAAGGGAACATTGTTCACAGAGATTAAAATACTGTGGGATGATCATTTGTAATTGACTTTCCTACTGATAGCAATGCAGTGATCCAGGACAATCCTGAGTGACTTATGAGAAGGAATGCTGTCCACATCGAGAAAAAGAACTGTGGGAATAGAAATGCAGAAGGGAAACATTTGATTTTTCCCTTGTTTATATGGGTATATGATTTGGAGTTTTGGTGTTTAAAAGATTATTTAAAAAATGAATAATATGGAAATAGGTATTAAGTGATAATACATGTATAAACCAGTAGAATTGCTTGGTGGCTCTGGGAGGAGGAAGGAGGAAAAGGGAGGAAAAGCACATGTCATGTAACCATGGAAAAATCCTTAAATAAATTTTAAAGTGCTAAAAAAATTCCTTTTTTGAGATGATTGTTCATATCCTTTGACTTCTTTTAAATTGAGGACTGACATTTAATCTTACTTAAGTTTGTTAATTATATATACATATATATCTTTTATTAAAAACCTTTAGCTTCTGTCTTAGTATCAGTTCTAAGACAGAAGAGTAGCAAGGGCTATGTAATTGCAGTTAAGCGACTTTCCCAGTGTCACACATTTAGGGAAGTGCCTGAGGTCAAATTTGAACCCAGGTCTTCCTAATTCTAGGTCTGGTACTCTATCTATTAAACTACCTCGCTGCCCTCATTGTGCAAACATATCTTGAATAACAGATCCTTTTCAGAAAGATATTTGACATAAAACATTTTCCCCATCACCCACTTCTCTTCTAATCCTAGTTAGATTAATTTGTTTCATGCAAAGCTTTTCAATTTCATGTAATCAAAATGATCTATTTTTATAATTACTTCTATCCTTTATTTGGTTGAGAAATCATCCCTTAGATATAGCTAGAAAGATACCTGATCTAGTTCTCTTTTAAAATTTTTAATGGCATGATCTTTGATAACAATCATCCAAGAAAAAGAGAACTCAAATTCCATTGTTATTTTATATTGCCTATGTACCTTTAGGCAATACATTTAATTTTGTAGTGCACTTTAAAATTCTCTAAGATGCTCAGTTTCAGAGAAGGTGCCAAGGGAGTTTCCTCACCTGAGGATTCTCTGTGCCAAAAAAAATCACAGACATAATCCTTATCTTTATGATCTTTACTATTCTAGTTTCAATGCTTTGAGTTTATTGTGAGACTCTTTATTTATCTTTAAGCCTAATGCTCATGTTTTCTTAGCTATCCAATTTGATTAGGATCATAGGATTTAAAGCTTTAAAGAGATCCTGGAAGTATTCTATTTTAGCCTCCTCATTTCATTTTTATAATGTATTCAATACCATATTTCTTTCTGTTAATAAGCATTGATTTTCTTTCTCTCTCATCTCTTCCCCTTCCTGTAAAAAATGGAAAACAATATTTTTATAACAAATATGAGCGACTTGGCTTTGGCACATGCCCAAATCACTGAAGATAGAGATTCCCATGAGGGAGATGCTAGGGACTTGCTTCTGAGAAAAGACATTCTGTGTTTCCCATGTGGAGTGGAACATAACCAGAGCTGATTTTGTCTTTAAAACTAATAGATGGGGACAAGTGCTCTCTCTGTTTCTGGTAGCACTCAGGGGTAAAAGTCCTGTTCTTCTGCAGTATGGGCACTTAGTGGAGAGAACTAACTCCACCCTCTTCTTTAGGGAATCTGCCCCTAAGAAGCAGTCTTGCTTATCATTTTTGGTTCTAGGATGAAGTTCTAGACCTAGGTACTTAAGCCACAGTGGCCTCAGAACCTGCATTCCAGAACAGATGTTGCCACAAGCCCAGCAAGGAAGCACAGAGAAGCCAATATTATAGAGACACAAGCCCACTTTGGATTTGGTACTCAGGATAATAAGAGTTGAATCAAGTGGTGAACAGAATCCTTATACCTTCCCCAGAAACTGAGATGGTATAAGGAGGATTATTCCCATCCTGACTCTGGGTGTTTGTATATTCATATTTTTTATGCCTTTGAAGAAAATAATCCTTTCTTAAGTGGTTTAAAAAACCAGGGAACTGGGGATCCACTAAAACATATGAAATATATTTGGGGTTGAGACAAGAGTCATCTCCACCCTCTTAAAGGTCCTGAAGAACCTGGACAATGGGTGAAAGGTAACATATTTGGCCTTTCAGGAAATGGGGACCAGAGAATTCACCATTATATATTCATAGACAAGCAAAACAGGTCCCTCCAAAAATGCCTACCTAATTCAACATATTACTCCATTGCCTCTTTTTCCAGAGGCGAATCTCTCAAAGTTGTTTGTTTTCTCACTGTTGGAGCTGTAATATAAATTGTTCCCCTGCTTCTGGTCTTTTCACTCTGTATCAGTTTATATAAGACTTCTCAGGCATTTCTGAAACCATCCCCTTTATCATTTCTTATAGCACAAAAGTATTCCATTCCATTCATTGACCATGCCTTAATCAGCCATTCCCCAACTGACTGGCTCCTGCTTAGTTTCTATTTCTTTGCCAACACAAAAAAGCTACTATAAATATTATCATACAAATGATCATTTTCTTCTTTCCTTGATCTCTTTGGGTCATAGACCTAATTGCAGAATGATTGGGTGGAAGAGTATGCATAATTTGGTAACATTTTGGGCATGGCTACAAATTGCATTCCAGAAATAGTCAGATCAATTAATTCACAGCTCTACCCAAGTGCCAATTTTCCCAAAGCCCCTCCAATAATTGTAATTTTAATTTTTGTCAACCTTGCCAACATGATGGGTGTAAGAAGGAATCTGAGTTGTCTTAAATTGCATTTATTTAATATTTGGAGCATTTTTTCACATGGTTATGGGAAGCTTGAATTTTTGCCTTCTCTTGAGAACAGTCTTTTAAATATGAGGAAAATCAAAATCAAAATGTTCCAGATCAAATAAATATTTAAGTAGAAGAGCTAGGATTAAAACCCAGGTGATCTACTTCCAAATCTCGAGCTAATTCAATTATTGAACATTCAATAAAACACATTAATTTTTTCATATTGTACACAAGGTCTTATTTGAAACTCTGGGAAAACCAAAGTTAGACATAATGCAGTACTTGCTCTCAAAGAGCTTATCAATGATGCTAATAGAGGAAATAGCCATGTTCCCAAATAAGCATGGATAAAAAGTCCAATGATTATGAGATTCTTAGGTTCTATGAAATATATGACTCCAAAATTCCATGATTCCAAGACCATAAAATCTCCAGTTCTATAATTCTATAGCTTTAACCTTCTATGATTTGGAGATTCTAAGGTTTTATTTTTATATTTCTCTAAGGTTTTATCATTCCAAAATTTCAAGGTTCTACAACCCTAAGATTCTAATTCTCTATGATTGTGATGCCCCAAAGTTTAATGAGCATTAAATTCTAAAATCCTAGGATTCCGAAGTTTTGTGACTTAAAATTCTAGGCTATTCATTAAATCTAAAACTCATCATAGAAAATCATGATAATTATTTTCCCCATTAAGCACCAGTCCTTTAAAAAAATTGTTTTGCAAAGAATAGTATATCCGTCAGATCTGTTGGAAAGGAAGGAATTTAAGACCAAGCAAGAGGAAGAGAACATTACAAAATGTAAAATGAATGATTTTGATTACATCAAATTAAAAAAGGTATTTTTTTGAATATTTTGTATAAATAAAACCAATGTAACCAAAATTAGAAGGAAAACAACAATGTAGAGGAAATCTTTATAACAAAACTCTCTGACAGAGGTTTAATTTCCCAAATATATAAGGAACTAAGTCAAATTTACAAAATATCTAGTCATTCCCCAGGCAACAAATGATCAAGGGATATGAATAGGCAGTTTTCAGATGAAGAAATCAAAACTCAATAATCATATGAAAAAGTGTTCTAAATCTCTTATAATCAGAGAAATGCAAATCAAAACAATGCTGAAGTATCACCTCACACCTAGCAGATTGGCCAATATGACAGCAAAGGATAGTAATGAATGCTGGAGGGGATATGGCAAAATTGGGACACTAATGCATTTCTGGGGGAATTGTGAATTGATCCAACCATTCTGGAAGGCAATTTGGAACTATGTGCAAAGGGCTTTAAAAGACTGCCTGCCCTTTGATCCAGCCATACTACTACTGGGTTTGTAACCCAAAAAGATAATAAGGAAAAAAGACACGTACAAGAATATTTATAGCTGCGCTCTTTATGGTGGCAAAAAAATTGGAAAATGAGGGGATGCCCTTCAATTGGGGGATGGCTGAACAAGTTGTGGTATCTGTTGGTGATGGAATAATATTGTGCTCAAAGGAATAAAGAACTGGAAGATTTCTACATGAATTAAAAAAACCTCAATGAACTGATACAGAGTGAGATAAGCAGAACTGAATATTGTACACAGAAACTGAAACATTGTGGAAAGACCTCCAGGAATTGATGCAGAGTGAAAGTAGCAGAACCAGGAGAACATTGTACACAGAGACTGATACACTGTGGTACAATCAAATGTAATGGACTTCTCTATGAGCAGCAATGCAATGACCCAGGACAATTCTGAGGGACTTATGAGAAAGATGCTATCTACATCCAAAGAACTATGGGAGGAGAAACACAGAAGAAAAACAAGTGTTTGATCACATGGTTTGGTGGGGATATGATTGGGGATGTAGACTCTAAATCAGTAGTTCTCAACCTTTCTAATGCCGTGACCCCACAATACAGTTCCTCATGTTGCAATGACCCCAAACCAAAAAATTATTTTGGTGGCTACTTCAAAACTGTAATTTTACTACAGTTATGATTCGGAATGTAAATACCTGATATGCATTCTGTATTCTCATTGCTACAAATTGAGAGGTTGAGAACCGCTGCTCTAAATGATCACCATAGTGCAAACATCAGTAATATGGAAATAGGTTTTGAACAATAATACACATATAACCCAGTAGAATTGCTTGTCAACTCCTAGAGGGAGAGGGAATTGTGTGTGTGTGTGTGTGTGTGTGTGTGTGTGTGTGTGTGTGGTGGAATCATGACTCATGTAACCATGGAAAAAAATTCTAAATTAATTAATTTTAAAAAAGAAATGCAGAAGAAAAGCAAAAAAAAAATTTGTTTTGTTTTTTTACTTCAAATGACACCCCTCCCCTTAGTATTTTCCCCCATAACATAGCTAATGCTCAATCTCTGCAAGTGGTGATATGTGGGTGTTTTTCTCCTCTGAGTCAACAATAGTTGAGAAATCCTGCTTGTCAGAAGTTTGAGAAACTATGGGCTTGGGAAGGAGAGAGGCAGACATGTGCTGCCGTTCCCACAGGAAAGTTCTCTCCACAATTCTTACCTTTAAGCATAACAGGAGTTGTGAGACCAATTTATTAGATAGCATTCAACTTAGGATACTAAAAAGGAAGGAAGTCTCTTGCTGGTGGTAATATTTTGGTTCTGATGTGGACAGTGTAATCATCTCCATTTTACAGATGAGGGAACTGAGGCTCCAGCAAGTTAAGTAAAATCAGCAGCAGTTTTAGTGCCTGAGATGGCTGAGTACTAAGGTCTCTACTGATTCCAAGTAGCAGCCGGGCTTTCCACTAAATTATGCTTTCTGTAGAATCGTTAGAAGCTGGGGATGAGTTGCACATGACAACAGAATGGATAGTGAGCAGAAGCAGAAGAATCATAGATTTAGAACTGGGAGGTACCATCAAACCTTACCACATTATTTTTACATGGGAATAAACTGAGGCACAAAGCAGTTAAGATATGTGTCTAACTGGTAGATTTCTGCAGTGAGATTAGAATCCAGGTCTTCTTGCCTCCAAATTCATTCCTCTAATCATCACACTGAGTGGCATCCTGGAGCTGGAGAAAGAGCATTTACCTTAAATGCTTTTTATGGTAGGAAGCAGGATCAAATCATGTACTAGTGTTTGAAATCAAATAGGATCCTGTGGTGGCTGGGCTGCCTAGAGGGTAGATGAGGTTCTGCTTGTTTCTCATCCCACTACTGAAGCATCTATTCTGTAGGGGGAAAAGGACTTTATCTAATCAAAGCTGTGCATTAAACCCATCTCCCAGCAGTGTGTTCTTCTCCCAGGAGGGACTTAATTTGTTAGATGAATAAATGGTTCTATGACTTGTCCAGGGTCACCCATTAAGTTACTGAGAGATCCTAGAGGATAAATCTGGTCCCTATTTGAGTAAGAACAGGACCAGCTATTGAAATTTGGCTCTGTTCCTCACTATGTGATCTTGAGCCCATTACTTCACTTTCCCAATGGGCCTCAGTTTCCTCAAATGTAAAATGATAAGATTGGGCTGGTTGACCTTGAAGGTTGCTTCCAGTTTTAAATCTATGACCCTATAATCCTTTCACTCCAGGTCTCAAGCTCTTTCTACTAGAAATACCTAGCAAAGGGATCTCACAGCTTCTGCCAACTTGTTTAGTCAGGCAGAAGGGAGGGGAGAGGGAGGGAGAGGATGAAGGAATGATGGCAGCAGCCACAGGGTCTGCATCAGCTTTCAACCACTGAAAACAAAGAACATAAACTTGGCACCCTGTGCACATCTCCATGGTGACCCGATGAGTAACATGACTACAGTAGGGCCTGTTGCTACAACCCAATGGCATGTGGTTATTTAAGCCCACCCTCCCTCCTGGAGGGCAAGCACACCCTCCCCCCATATTAATATTTTCCAGGACAATTACTGCTAAGTGTGCATTTTGGAGGGTTTTGTTGCTGGATTCCTGATTTCCTGGGGAAGAGAGCAAAGCCTAGTGCGCCAGCTTCCTCCAGGCCACACAGGACCATCAGATTCCTTCACAACCCCTCCATTCCAGCAATGTCTACCTCAGATCCAAACAAAGGCCTTAAGTATTTGTCCTGAGTTTTTCCTCTTTCTTAAGAACCTGAAAAAGGCTTATAGAACAAGTATGCTTCAATTGCTAATATGTTTTCAGGTTTACAAAGTTCTTTCTTCCTGCTGGACATCTCCTAGATGACCCATAGGCATCACCAACTTAATACATCCAAAACAAAACTCATTTTCTCCCACTTCTCCTGTCCTTCAAACCAGTCTCTCCTCCAGTCTTTCCCATTTCTACTGAGGGCTCCACCAATCTTTGAGTTATTCAGGTTTGCAACCCTTGAAGTCTCTTCCTCAACCCCCAAAGCCTAACAGGTGCCAAGTTTTATACATCACAGCATCTCCTAAATCCTTCCTCTCATTTGCCCTCACACAGCTATTATACCCATTTCAGGACCTAATTACCTCTCACCCAAACTCACTAAAACCCTCTAATTTGTTTTTCTATCTCCCATCAGTCCTGTACTCCAATCCATCCTTTTCATGGCTGTAAAAATAGTGTTCATAATGTACTTGTTTGGCCACATGCCTCTCTGCCTCAACAATTTTCAGGCCACCCGATTGCCTGTAGATACAATCCCCTGGAATTAATGCCCACCACAATGTGGTACCATTCTACTTTTAGAGCTTTATTTCACTCTACTACTACCTTTCATACACTCTGTATCCCAGTAAAGCTATTACCTGATCTCATCCTGCCCTCTCTTGTCTCAGAGAATGTGCACAGTTTGCTGCTGATCCTTCCCCCTAGTGGAAATGAATTCCTTCCTCCTCTGTACATGTCAAAATCCTTCTCTCCCTTTAAGACTCAATTAAATTAGTAGCTCTTCCTTGACGTCCCCAGATGAACAAAATATCTTCCTCCTCAAAGTCTCCCAAGCACTTTGTCTCAATCTCTTCTTTCTCCATAATATAACCTGCCTTGAAGACACCAGTCAAGTTTTGTGCCTGTTTCCATCTTCTCTGTAAGGTCCTTAAGGGCAAGGGTTGTGCCTCTTTTCACCTTTATAACAGCATTGTCTTGTACAGAATCTCACATATTAGCACCTTACTAAATAATTGATTAATTGAACTCACTCCTTTCTCTTTTTCCTGTTCCACACTTGACTCCCTGGATTTCCTAACCATGCCCCAGCAGCCTTCTCCTCCAGGAAGATGCCTCTTCCCCTCTGACCTCAACTTGGAAGAATCCTCAGCCTCTGTGACCCACTACTCCCATTAGTGAGTTCCTTCTCAGTACTTCCATCTGAAGAAGATCCCAAGGCAACCATGTTCACTCCTCTCTTCTCTCTGCTCTGCTCTTGATCTCAGGATTTCTTTACTTTGCCTCTCTAAGTAACTTCCCCCAACTCTGCTCACTTCCCTTTTATATATATATATATGTATATATACTCTTTTCCTCCACTATAATGTAAAGTTTTCAAGGGCAGGAGTTGTCTTTTTATTTTGCTTATATTTGTATACCTAGTTCTTAGCAAAGTACCTGGTACATAGTAAGCACTGTATAAATTCTGTCTCTGTCTGTCTCTATCTGTCTCTGTATCTCTCTCTCTCTCTCTCTCTCTCTCTCTTTATCTATCTCTCCCTCCTCTCTTTGTTCTCATAATTCCATTCATCTCAAATAATTCTCTCCTGGAATTATTATATTCTAGCCAAACAAGACAAATCACTGCACTTTTTATACATCTCACAATTCCCATCTCTGTGTATTTCCTGGTACCATTCTCTAAACCAACACTATCATCTTCTTTGCCTTTTGAAGGGAAATCATATCTCAGGGATGAACAGAACCTTAGAGGTCAACTCCTACCCTTCCAACTCAAATGTCACTTCCTTCAGGAAGCTTCCTCTGATATCCCCTATCCACATCCCATTTCTCAGTTCTTTTCTTCCTCTGGTCTAGTATATCACTTTGTATGTTTTCTTCAATTGTTATATTCTGTTCTGTATTCTAGCTAATGCACAATATGACTTATTTGTGAAATGTGAGTATGATGTCGCTCCCTGTTCAAATGTAATTATATACTGGGTATAGTTCAATCTTTCAAGGCTCTACAATTTTATTGATATGGCTACTTCCTTCACTGAGACAGTATCTAGCCACTCTGTGACTTAGTCAACCGTCTTCAGAGTTGTAGTCAAAATATGCCTTTGCTTGATGGAGCTTTGTCAACTTATTGGTGATAATGCACCATTAGACAGCATGGTCAAAGATCTAAAACTGGAAAGGAACTTTGAGGCCATCTAGTCCGACCCATTCATTTTTACATAGATGAGGAACTGTGGGTAAGGGAAAAGAAGAGGCTTACACAGAGTCGCACAAATGTCTGAGGATTTGACCCTATCTTCTGGACCCCAAGTCTAGCACATTAACCAATAACCCAAGTTCCCTTAGACTGGTTCTTGGATGGCAGACACAGAGTGTTTGCTGAGTATTGAGGCAGATGATGATTTTACTACCTGCTTCTCTCTCATCATCTACCTTACTTTGTGTCTTAATTAAATATTTTTGCTGTTGAGAAAAATGTGAACTCCCCATCACCAAACGTGTTCGAATAGAAGATGAATGACCACTTGGAGATGTTGTAGAAGGAATTCTTGGCTTAATTAGGGGATGAGCTAAATATCATTCTGAAAGTCTGTCCAGCTTTGGGATTTTATATGTCCATGAATCCAATTCCATAAATCTATAATTCTTTAAGCACTTCCAATCTTCATTCAATATGTCTATCCTCTTTCTTCTTCTATCCAATTCAACTGGTTTAAATTCAAGTATCATCTTAAAGTTCATGTCATAGTTTATAATATGACAAAGTTCTCATGTTTTCTAGCTCTGCTAGTGGAAGTCACATTCTTTTCCTGTTTACACAGACTTGAGCTACATGCAACCATCTGTACCTTGTGGAAGGGAAAATTCTGTGCACCATAAAAGTAAGCACAGTTTATGTCTTTCCGCTCCCAGATGAATCTTTTCAAGGGTCTTAGTCACACAAGTAGACTGTCTCTAAAGAAAGTTGCAGGTCATGAGAACGTTTCCTCCCACCAGTATAGTAGAGGATGAGATGGCCCAGAATAGTGTTTGAAGTGGGTTCCACAGAGAGGACAAAATAAGGAGGAGTGATTTAGTGGTTCCTTATGATGTTTGAATTCCACTTTCTCCATGCTCCTTTTTTCAATATATAATTATCAGCATGATAGTGCTTTACAATGTAGAAAGGATCTTTATATCTTTTATCTCTTTTCAGCCTTACCAAAGCTTTAGAAGGAAGGAAGGGCATATATGGTTCTTCCCATTCTACAAGAGGAGGAAACTGAGGCTCAGAGAAGTGAATTTCAGGGTCCTATGCCAAGTAAGTGTTAGAGTCAGGAAAAGAAAACAAGTCTTGAGGCCCCAGAAGTCCAAGACAACAGTGTTCTCTCTACTACATCAGTCTGGCTCCCATAAATCTTCTCTCCTCTCAGTTACCATTCTCCCTAGACCCTAAATTCCAAATCATGTTGGATCCTTTTCCAGAAGGATTTCAGGCACACAACTGGAACAGTGGACATGAGCTTTGAGTTTTAAATCAATAGGCATCAATATCATTGGTACATAAAGTGTAAGTTTTATAAGCTGACTGGTAGATTCTGATTCTGGAATTTGGAGGAAGAGACTAAATATCAGTACCTGAATTGCTACTGACCTTCTACATATATTTCTTCACTCATGTAAGCCTCAGTTTTCTTCATCTGTGACATGGATAATAAACCTGGCACTATTGATAAGATAAGGTAAGTAAATAATGCATAGACCATAAAGCACTATACAAAACCAGGATTTTCTATGATCATATTTACAATTTGTATTCACTGTGTTCCCTTTTCTCCCATCCTCCTCATGTCATATCACTTAGATACCTCCTTCAGCCCTCTCATGGCTCAAATGAGGAAGTGGCCCTTCTCTTTGCCAAGGCAAATCTCTCTTCATTCACAAGTGATCCCATTCCATCCTGTCTTCCCCAGTGTATTTGTTATCCCCTATTTCACCCTGCCACTTTCTCACTATATTCTGTCTTTTCCTGCCTATTGCCCACATCCTAAACCAAAACCAAAACTCTTCCTTCATCTGTCAGTCCCTGCTATCTATTTTCATATCTACTTCCTCTCATGGTTAAACTCCTTAAGATGGCCCTCTCCAACTGGTGCCTCCACTTCCTTTACATTTATTTGTTTCTTTTCTTTCTGAATGCTCTCTTCAGACCTCATCATTCAATCAAAATGCTCTCTCCAAAGTTACAAATGATTAATAGTTAAGGAATTATTGAATCTGGACTTCTCTGCAGTCTTTGACACTTTTGATCATCTTCTTCTCCAGGATACTTTCTTCTCTCTAGGTTTTTGTGACTGTTCTCTCCTGGTTCCCTTCTTGCCTTTCTGACCAGTCCTTAGTCTCCTTTGCTGGTTCTTCATCCAGGTCATGCCCACTAACAGTGGGTGTTCCCCAGCAGTGTGCTAATAAATGTCTAGCAACCAGATCTATGAAGGGAAAAATGTGCCCATGAACCACTTTTAAGTTTAATGTGCCTTATTAACACTTTCTCCATCACTTTCTTAAGTCCAGACAATCAACAAAAGAATAAATCAAGCCCTGACTTGCAGCCTTTGCCGATTTCTGAAGTTTAAGCCCTTATGTTTTAGAAAATTTAACAATTGGTTCTAACAATATAGATTGAGCTGGCTCCAGCACATCCTTGGCATCCCCCAAAGCTCTGCCCTGGACACTCTTCCTTCCCCCTCCTCCTTCCTTCTTCTCCTCTTCTCTCCCCTCCCCTTCCTTTCCCTTTCCCTTCCTTTCTCCTCTTCTCTATTCTTTTCTCCCTTTATACTATTTTTGTTTGATAATCTCATTATCTCCTGTGACTTCAAGAATCATCTCCATGCATATGATTTTCACATCTATTTATTCACTTATTCAGGGTACCACCAACCTCTAATTCACCCAAGATAAAAACCTAGATGGTCATCCTCAACTCTTCCCATTCTCTCACCTCCCACTCTTACTACATAATCAGTTATGAAGCCTTGTCAATCTGCCCTTGCAATATCTCTTTTATGTGTTCGCTCTTCTCCTCTGAAACCACTATCATCTCAATGCAGGTCTTCCATCATCACCTCAGGCCAGAAGATTCCCAAGGACCTCACTGGTCTCTCATCCTCAAGTCTTTTCCCCACTTTAGTCCATCTTCCACTCAGCTATGAAACTGATTTTCCTAAAATACAAGTCTGTCAATGCCACTGCCCCTTCTCCGCACCATTCAATACTATGTAGTTTAATAAATACATGTAGCTTTTCTGTCAAACAATGCCTTCTTTAGTGTGGGTAATGGAGGGAAGGGGGGAGATGCCTGAGAATTTTAATATACAACTGAATGAATTAATTAAAAGATTAAAATAAAGGAAGATACTCCATCTCTGATGAGGCATTGTCACTGGCTGGCCTCCATGGATGCAATGTTCTCTCTCCCCATCTCTGTATTCTGGCTTCTAGTCTCAGCTAACATCAAACCTTTTGCAGGAAACCTTTCCATGGGGTGCCCCTTAATGCTAAAGCCTTCCCTCAAAGATCACCCTCAATTTATTTGTATATAGCTTGTTTGCACACAGTCATTTCATGTTGTCTTCTCCTTTAGCCTGTGGACTACTTTAGAGTGAGACTGCTTTTTGACTTCATTCCTTCAGAGATCAGCAGAGTGCTTGGCACATAGTAGGTTCTTAAAAATGCTTGTTGACATGATTTGACTAGTTTTGGGGAAGATTAAACAATAGAATGAATGAGGAATCATCTTAAACTGTAAAGCATTATATAAAGATGAGCTATATTTCATAGGAACAGATATAGAGTAAGAAGGAACCTCAAAGACCTTTTGAGCAAACCCCTTCATTTTACACATGAGGAAACTGAGGCCCAGGGAAAATATTTAAGTCCCTCAAGGTCACATAAGTAGTAAATGTCAGAGGCAGGATTTGAACCCAGTTTTGTAATTATTATGGCTATCTTAAATGATTCTGAAGGCACACTGGTGATTACATAAAGAGGCCCTCTGTAACCCTTTCAGTTTTTTGGCCCCTAAAGAAATTGGGTTTCCTTGAGTGAGTCACCTAATGAGGTATGCCCTTCTGAGCTCAGAGATTAGAGAAAAATGAAAGGAACCTTAGAATATTAAATATCAAAAAACCAAAGAACCTGAGAAATGATCTGAGCCATGTGTCATGGATCTCTTTAGCAATCTGATGAAAGACAGGGACCCTGTCTCAGAATTGTGTCTGTTACTCACATCCATCACTGAAGGAAATGCTCAATTTCAGTTAGAGGTTAGAGAAAATATGGAGATGTCATTTTCCCCCATCCAAGTTGATAGGCCCTTTGACATGTACCCAGGTTTAGAATTACTGATCTAGTTCAACCCTTCATTTTACAGAGAAAACTAAGATCCAAATGAAGCGACTCATGTTCCAGTCAGAAAGTCAATCAATCAGTAAGCATTAGGCATTTACTGTGTAAAATACATACAAAATATTGACAAAATAATTGAGGAAGGGGAGACACTAATTACTGAGCCAGATGGTGAATTAATGGTGGAACCATTGCTTGTGCCCAAGTCATCTGAATTCCAGTCTCTTTCCATTCTGTGGCCTCTAACTGAGCTGCAGAAACTAAAACTGGTGACTTCAGCCCTTCCTCCCCAACTGATAAAGGCCTTTGCTGGTACGAGAAATGTGCTGACTTGGCATTTTGTACTGGTTCTCCATCCCACCAGCTCCAGATTTATTAGCAAAGCTGGGACCGAGGTAAGCCACCATTTCTGCCAAATAAATACATATTTTTACATTTTAGTCCTTTGAGAGAAGTCAGATGCATAAGGTCTGTCATCACTAATGAGCTTTATTGGCTTTGGCTCTTGAAGCAAGGTCTTGAATGCTGTCCTTGTTTGTTCCCATCACTGAATACAGAGTCCTGGGGTCACTTCCAATATACCTTTTTGTACTAACTCCAAAGAAAGGTCCCAAGATCCAAGTAATGACAATAGTTTACATTGATAGATATAGCATTTATGTAGCTCTTGGGCAAATTACCTCATTCAAATATTACAACAGTCTTATGAAAGAGGAAAAGCAAGAATTATTAATCCCATTTTACCAAGGAGAAAACTGAGGTTTAGAGAAGGGATCCCTGCCAAGATGGTTTTTACCAGGGTGTGGCTGTAGCTTCTTTGAGCCACAAGTGAGAGTTAGGTGACAAATGGACACCAAAGGCAGATGAGTAGTTTGAAAAGAACTCAGCAGCTCACACCCCAGAGGGGCTAGTCCTCCCTGAACACCCCGTACACCCCACCTCATATTTTTTGGTCCAATGGCACTGACCTCCTGGTTACTCTGCAAACAAGACACTCCATCTCTCAGTTCCAGGCATTTTCTCTGACTGTCTGCCATCTCTGGAACATTTTCCTCCTCATTCCTGCCCACAGGCTTTCCTGGCTTCCGTTAAGTCTCAACTAAATATAGAAAGCCTTCCTCAGCCCCCCTTCATTCTAGTGCCTTTTCTCTGTTAATTATTTCCTGTCATGTCAATAGGCTGTTTTGCATATATTTATCTGCATGTTGACTCTTCCATTAGATTATGTCCTTGAAGACAAGGATTGTCTTTCACCTCTTTTCATATCACCAGCACTTAGAATAGTGCCTGGCACACAGAAGGCACTTAATAAACATTTATTGACTCAGGTCAGCTAAGTGGCACAGTGCATAGAGCTCTGGACTTGAGGTCAGAAAGATCTAAGCTCAAATCTTGTCTCAGACAATTTAGCTTTATGACCTAGACAAGTCACTTAACCACTCCATGGCTCAGTGTCCTTATCTGTAAAATGGGGATAATGATAGCATTAACCTTCCAGGGTTTTTTTTTAATTTTCCCCAATCATATGTAAAAACAGTTTCCAACATTTTTCAAAGAATATTGAGTCTAGAATTCCCTCCCTCCCTCTCCACTCAGCTCACCTTGAGATGGTAAACAATCTCTCATAGATTCAAGATTGTTGTGAAGATCAAATGAGATAACATATTAGTACTTTTACAAGTCTTAACTCTACATCTAAATTCCAGGCATTATTATGTTCTCATGCTTTAAAGATAGAGTTTAAGCAACTTAAATCTGCAATTGAACCAATACAAGAATCCGCGGTTTGCTCCCTTTCTATAGGTTGGAATACATGATCTTGCCAGGCTGTGGCTTTAAAGCATTGGACTTGTAGGCACTCATTAGCTTTGGGACTTTGGAAAGTCCCATCTTGGAAAGGATGACAGCCATCTGGACCTTATCACCTTCCTTAATGGGAATATTATAGAGACTAAATAAAATCCTATATACAGAGGTATTTTGTCACCTCAAAGCACTTTATATGTGGAGATAACATGGTATATTAAAGAAATGCAAGTCAGGCTCTGGTCCTGGCTCTGTCACAAACCTGACCATTTGGGGTCCTTTACATTATTTCTTTGGGGCTCCATTGGCCGGATTATAGGTCCCTTCTAGTTCAACTATTCTATTTTTGGAGGTTTCTTCTAGAGCAAAATTCCAAGTTCTAAAACCTCTTCAAGCTTTGGCATTCTCTGTCCAGCTTTAATATTATATGTTTTTATATCTTTTCCAGGTCTGGCATTCTATGCCTCAAAAGTTCCTTCCAGTGTGGACATTCTACATTCTGAATTTTCTCTCAACTTCACCATTCCCTGCTCCGGGGTCCCTTCTAGCTGTTTTTCTAAGGTCCTTTCTGGGTCTAAATATCTGTGGCTTTATAATTCTCTGAAATGTCATCTGTGGTTATTATTATTATTCCAACTCAATTGGCAATTTGAAGAGATGAAGGGCCTACAAACTAATTGAACAATCCTTTCTCCTCCAAAAAGGAAAACAACCAAAACCCTTTCTTTGATCCCTGAGAAATGGGGAAAGGAGCAGAACTCAACTGATTGCTCAACTCTAAGCCATGCTAATGTTCCTTCACGCTTATGTATTACATGTCTCTCTTCTTCAGCTTATTATAATTGAAAACGGACACAGCAGTTTTGGAAGCCACTGACAGGCAGGAAGGAGAGCAGATGAATTGGGGGTTGGAGGGAGTGGGAGATGGGTGGGAGGGGTCTGTTTATAGTAGGACTTTGCAGGGAGGAAGCTGAGGCTCTCCATGGAAGACAAAACTATTATGGCTTCCAGATGTGTTTGACCTTTATCTTGGATAAGAAACACATTGCCACAGAGACTCCTCTTTTATGGACACAAAGTCCAGGCATCCACTTTTTTAAAAATTGTTTTTTAAAAGAAGGCAATGGGGTGGGAGGGATGATAAATGTTTTCATCTAACAGCTGTGTAGTGGTCTTTGCCTTAATATGCAGAGTTTATGTGGATGGTCTCTTAATATTCACAAACTTGTGTCAATCAGTCTGTTGATGAGCATCTATCTATTAAACACCTACTATGCACCAGGCACAACGGGAAGTGATCTTGGGACCCTGAGAGTTACATCGTAGACCTTAAACTTAAGTAAGTCCAAACACTATGGACAATATGTGTGTCATCCAAGAAACCGTCCAAGTCTGGAGAAGCCCATCTATCATCAGACACTCAACGAGAAGGCAATGACATTTTTGGCCTTAACAACTCAGTCTGATGACTTCTAAGGTATGGGAGGTCTACAGTGGAGTCTTCACACCATTGACATCACAGATCTTTTAAAGTGCTGAGATTATGAACACAGCAGTTGAATGCTTTCCTCTGGATATATCTTTAGAGTTTCAATTGTGGCAGGAGGCATAGTAGATGAAGACTAATGGGAAAATTAACTCAAAATCCTATCTGCTTTTGAGAGACATTTTAAGGTATGTAACGGTAATAGTGTTTTACACTATGTAAAGGATTCACATACTTTATTACCTCATTTGATCCTCACAACAACCCTAGAAAATAGGTACTCCATTATCCCCATTTTATAGATGAGGAAACTGAGGCTCAGAGAAGTTAAATGACTTGCCTAGGGTCACACAGCTAATTAAGTGTCTGAGGCTGGATTTGAACAGGTTTTGCTGATTCCATGGCTCTATCCACTAAGACATTGTCTTGGAAAAGTCTAAGTGAGACTACAGGGAGGTTTATGTTGCTTACTCAAGAAAGATAAAATCTGATCCCAGAAAGACATGTGAGGATCATTAGAAATTTGATTTCAGGATTTTTTCTTCTCTAATTCAGGATTCACTGGATATCAGAGTTGGAAGATTTCTCAGATATCAGTGACTCCCCAAACTACATAGTACAGGGATTCTTTTCATAGCAATCCTGGCTGATGCTGTCCCAAACTCAGCTTAAAGACCTTCAGGGAGCCCATCTCAATCCGTTCTCTATGTAGCATTATCCGGGGAATATCTCCAACTTCCTTAATTCTAGCTCTGTCAGCTATTCTCTTGGTGGACTCTGTGACTCCAAATCCTTTTTTTTCCCTACTCAATCATGATGCAGCTACTATATTTTCTTGCTATGAATGTTAGCTGACACTTAGTCACTTTTTAAGTAGAGTTTTTATAATTATTAAACCTTAAAATACCTTGGAATAATGGCAGCAACTAGACTTAGAGTCACGAAGATATAAATTAAAATTCTGCCTTAGACACTAGCTATGTGATGATCCTGGGCAAGTTATTTCACTCTTCTTGAGTTTTATCTTATGTAAAAGGGGAATAATAAAAACACCTACTTTCCATCGTTCTTGTGAAGACAAAATGAGATATTTGCAAAGTATTTTGGAAACCTTAAAGTACTATGTAAATACTAGTTATTGCTGTTATTACAATAATAACAAAAATATTACTTTTATTATTATTATTATTATTATACTGGAAAGGATCTGAAAACATGAACTGTTTCAACTGGAAAAGACTTAGAAATTATCTAGACCAAAACTCCATTATTCAGAGAAGGAAACTGAGAACCTTTCAGGCTCACTGACTTACCATATGTCATACGACCAGTGTCAGGATTCAAACCCAGTTCTCCTTATGCTGAGTCTAAGGGTTTTTCCAGACCAGATGCAATGAAGATATATCTATCCAATTTATTTTTTAGACCTTCAAGCAGCAAAAATACATTTGGTAGGGTCCAGCACCATCTCTTACAGGTCTTTCTGGATTCCTGTAATTGTTAGTGCTAGTCTTCTCTTAAGCTCCACTTTGTGAGTTCAAATCTTGCTTCAGATATTCACTAGTGGTATGACCTGGACAAGTCATTTAACCCTGTTTTTCCCCCAGTTTCCTCATCTATAAAAAAAGGCTGAGAGAAAGAAATGGCAAACCATGTCAGTATCTTTGCCAAGAGAATTCCAAATGGGATCATGAAGAATCAGGCATGCCTAAACAACAAAAATCCTTTCTCGCCCACTCAAACCATCAAGTATAGTATAGTCTTACATCCTTGCTTATTGTTTTCCTCCAATAATATGTAGGCTCCCTAAAGGCAAAGACCATTTTTGTTTTTGTTTTTGCTTTGTCTTTGTACTCTGGTATTTAGCACAGTGGCTTACACATAATAAGCTTGATGAATGCTTGTTGGCCTGGATTGGATACATTGCTAATACCATATTGCCCATTAGGAGATTCTTCTACAGAGATGCTATTGGGAGCTAACTTTGTTGGCCTTTGGTTTCTATGGGAGAGTACATGAGAATGACTGTTAACAAGGTGATAGAAGCTCCTTAAAATGTTTAACAAAGAAAAATAGATAAAGAATATCAAAGGAATTAGTGAGAAAAATGTAATGGAAGAAGGTCCAACAGCACCAGTTTTAAACTTGATTATAAAGCAGTAATTATCAAAATTATCTGGTACAGATTAAGAAGTAGAAAGGTAGGTGAGTGTTTGTAACAGAACAGACATACAAAAACAATAATAAAAGATTATAGTAACCTTGTATTTGGCAAAAGTATAGATCCAAGTTTTGGGGATAAGAACTCACTATTTGATAAAAATTGCCAAAATTATTGGAAAACAGTTTGACAGAAAACAGGTATAGACTAATATCTTTCACCATTCACGAAGATAAGATCAAAATGGATAAATGACCTAGATCTTTGTTGGCAAACCTATGACATGCATGCCTGAGGTGACTGTTCCCTTCCCACCCCTCCCCAGCTTTTTTTTTTTTTAATGAAAAAAGCGTTGGGTTTTTTTTTTCCCCAGGGAAAAATAAGGCACAGAATAGTCCTCTCCTAAACCCTGGTGGGTGGGGAAGGGTGGAGGAAGAGAAAGGCTCAGAGAGTGGTTTAACTATCCGATGGAGTTAGGAGAGAAGTCACTAATTTTCTGTATCTAATTAAGTCACTTTTCAAGGAGGGAAGGAGGGAAGGAGGGAAGAAGGGAAGGAAGGAAGGAAGGAAGGAAGGAAGGAAGGAAGGAAGGAAGGAAGGAAGGAAGGAAGGAAGGAAGGAAGGAAGGAAGGAAGGAAGGAAGGAAGGAAGGAAGGAAGGAAGGAAGGAAGGAAGGAAGGAAGGAAGGAAGGAAGGAAGGAAGGAAGGAAAATAGACTTGTCTAGAGTCACAGAGTTATTAAGTTTTAAAATGTTTCTAACAAAAGGGTGAATTGAATTGGTGCTTATTAATCAACTAGGCAGGCAGTCAGTAAACTTTAAGAAACTGTTATGTTCCAGGCATAGTGCTGGAGCACTATGGCAAGCACAGGAGATACAAAGGCAAAAGACAGTCTTTCCAGGAGCTCTCAGGCTAATAGAGAGAGCAGCAAATACCTATGTACAAATAAGCTATATAAAGGATTAATTAGAAATAATTTAAGGGGGATTAGAAAAGACTTTCCAGACAACATAGGATTTGAAGGAAACCAGAAAAGCCAGAAAGTGAAGATGAGGAGGTAGAGGGTTCCAGGAGTAACTGGGGGACAGCCCTAGAAAATGCCTGGAGTTTGGGAAATAGAGTATTCTGTGTGAAGAAGAGCAGAGAGACCAGTCACTGAATTGTAAAAGATGTAGGCATGTGGGGGAGGTGGAGAATAAGGTGAAGGAAAACTGAAAAGGCAGAGGGGGGGGGCAGGTATGAAGGGTTTTGAACAACAGAGGGTTTTATATTTGATCCAGGGAATGATATGATCAGGTATTCTCAAAATGTGAAGGGAACAAGGTGGAAAGAAGAGTTCAGAGAATAAAATTTAGGAGTTGTTGACTTAGAGAATGTTAGAGGTGGGAGGGGTCTGAGTGACTGAACTATCTAATTTTATTTGACGGATAAGGATATTTATGTCCAGCAAGAACAAATGAGAACTACTCTAGAACTGAAAATGTGAGCCTTCAGAAGAGGTACATGCTATGAATATTGGCATGAGATCCTATGGTCAACACACACAGTGGAGGAAGAATAAGAGGGCATCATTTGGAAGTCACCCACAGAGTTAGTGACAAATTCTGGACTAGAAGCAGATATCCTGACAACCAGGGCAGTACTATTCCACTACACCATGTTGAAAGGCAAAGAGACAATTTACATATGGTATGTTGTGGAAAGGAGAGAAATTATAAGGCATGTAAAAGGACAAGAAGCAAGACAAGAAGCTGGAGATTGATCAACTGTAAATCACAGGAAGATTCCATTTGGAATGATACCTAGAAACAGTTGAAGGCAAGAGTCAACTGCTAATGGATTTTCTGGGCTTCTTGGCTGATGGTGATGACTTTGAAGGAAGAAGCTGGGTTTATCTCTGGGACTTGGGATAATCAAGTTGGAGATGGCCTGGATGATTGGAAGGCAGAAGAAGGAGTCCATATCTCTCTCTCTGACTTGCTCTGTTTCATGGTAGTGGTTGAATTGCCATTTCTCTCAATATCCTCCAACCTAAGACTCACTGTAGATAATAGGGAAACCTCCACCCTCTTACCTCCATCCTCCATCTTTTCCTGTTTTCCCCAATAAACTTTTACTTGAGATAAAGAAGAGAAAAGAATATTTCCTCTGAAACATTATAGCTCACCCTGAGTGACTTAGAAAGGAGGCTGAAGAAGAAGGGGGAAGGGGAAACTGAAGGGAAGAAGAGGGGAGGAAGGGAGATTGGAAGAGGGAGGAAGGGAGGTATAGAGGGAAAAGGGTAGGCAAAAGAAGATAACTACCTGATCTACTAGTTATCATTTACCCATCTAATATACAATGTGCACATATATTGAGCTGAATTACATCTTTTTATGTTACATGTGAAATCTAATATTGTTTTCTATTTTGAAGTATGTCATCATACTACATAAAATTATAGCACAGTATAGTAATATACCTATACATAGCTATATATGTATTGTTTTAGTGGTTCTTTAGACTTTTCAGTCATGTTGGACTCATTGTGACTCCATTTGGGGTTTTCTTGGCAAAGATACTAGATGGGTTTGCCATTTCCTTCTCCAACTCATTTATAGATGAAAAAACTGGGACAAATAGGGTTAAGTGACCTGCCTGGGGTCACACAGCTAGTAAATGTATGAAGTTAGATTTGAACTCATGTCTTCCTGACTCCATGCTCTCTCCACTGTACCACTTTGATGCCACATATGTGCATACAAATGTGCAATTATACCATTATACATGTACACATAATCTACTCATACTTTCTTTTTTAAATTGAAGACTGAGCAACTACTAGAAATAAAGCTAATTCTTTAAACCTCCTTTTACATGAACTTTTATTCCGAGGAGATATTATTTGCCCTTCTCCTTTGACTAGGAGTATTAGCAAGGTATTAAATGTGCTTTCTGGAACAAATTTATGTCCTGCAATAACCAAAGGCATATGAAATATGAACACATTTCATTTATTAAAGATACATATGATCTATATCAAGCCAAACTATTGACTTCTTTAAACAAATGAGCGTGAAATAGATGTGTAAACTGAAACACAGTTATCAAACTCAGTTCTTAGAGCATCAAAGAACATCAGCGCTGAAAGGGACCCATAAAATTCTCTAAACCAAATCCGACCCCACTTCCTACTTCCCCCATCTCACGTTCATTTTACAGATGACGACATTAAATCTTAGCCAAGGAAACTAATTTTCCCAAGACCCCACAGCTTCCAAGTAGTAGATGAGATTCAAATTTGGATGTTTTAACACCCAATTTAGTCCTTCCCCCCCCCCACACACACACATGCAAATGTTTGACTCTTATCCTATTCAAGTCATGCTAGAAAGCATCTCTTAAAAAGTATGACTAGCCCTCACCCCGTTGTCCCAGAAGGACTCAGATGTTTGAAAAACAATTGGAGAGAAACTGGAGTGATTTCATGCTCATAGAAAGAACTGATATGCATAGGAAATCGGGGAAGAGAATAGATTCGATTATGAAGTTGCTCTCTCTACCTGATGTCACTGAAGGAGACCAGCTTAGAAATAAGAATAAGATGTGTTCCTGACTCCCAGGTCCTGGAGGAACTTTTACTTGAGGGGAACTGTGATTGAAGGAAAGGTTTCAGAGTGGAGGCAATTTGATAAACATCCTTGTTTTGAAGTGTAATATAGACAAAGCCTAAACATCCTACCATGGAAGGAAAGTCTTAAGTGCTCTCCACATCATCACTGCCAATCCTTAGTGCAGACTAAGAATGCAGAACCCCAGAGAAGAGTCTGTTCTCAGGAAAAGGTGGTTAGTGGCAATGTCTGGTGAGAGCAATGAGAAAAGAAGGGGCAGAACGGAGAGTCAGGCCCAGAGACAGGAGGTCCTGAGTTCAAATTTGACCTTAGATACTTCCTGGCTGTGTGACCCTGGGCACGTCACTTAACCCTGATTGCCTGACTCTTACTACTTTTCACCTTAGAACTAATATATAACATTGATCCTAAAATGGATTAAAAAAAGGAAAAAAAGAAAAAGACAGAAGAAGTAATAATGAGGATAAACAACCATATGGAAAGGACTATGGAAAGAGATAGCAGTAGGATGTAGATAGTAACTACGAGAGGCAATACTATGCTACCTCATTCATGACTCTACATATGTGAGGCTTCACATGGATCTAAGGAAGCATGACTCATTTAAGAGTGGCCATATATTTTATGAAGTCAATATTTTCATTGACTTCCAAATAAATGTTTTCTCTCTTGAGTTTGAACTGTTTGCTTATAAGGAGAGAAGATGACAACATCCAGCCTCGGTGGTGTCAGATTGTAACACTCCCATAGTCTGTGTTTGGGTGCGGGGCAGAAAGGTAAGACAGAAAGGCAAGAAATCAACCAAATCTACCAGGTCGTTCGTGTTGTATAGACAAGTATTTACTGGCTTTGAGAGCTGATGGTCAGATTTTCACTGGTAATATCTATACCTAAGAAATCTGCAGATGCTACAAATCAGGGCTTAATTTATTGTGTGGTTGATCATATAGGCTTAAGAGACAGAAAAATATTAATAATAGTGATTCAACAAATGTAATAGACTCTGCTACTGATACTAATGCAATGATCAAGAACAATCCTGAAGGACATATGAGAAAGAATGCCATCCACATCCAGAGAAAGAACTGCTGTGGTTTGACAGGAATATGACTGGGGATTTTGGTTTTTAAAGATCACTCTATTACAAATCTGAATAATCTGGAAATGGGTTTGGGGCAATAATACATGTTTAACCCCGTGGTAGTGCTGGTCAGCCCTGGGAGTGCTGAGGGAAAAAGAAAGGGAAAAATCATGAATCATGTAACCATGGAAGAATATTCTAAATAAACACATTTTTTAAATCATAAAAAATAATAGTGACTCAACTTAAAAGTGTATCATCCCCATAGTTCCTACCAGAAAGTTAGTTGTTAAACATTGTACTGTATAGCCAATGGCTTACAGTCAAGAAGGCCTGAGTTTGATTTCTACTTCAGTCACTTACTAATTGGACAAACTATTTTACATCTATTCAGTTTCCTCGTATATAAAGAGAGATAGATTTAATGGTCTCGAAGGCCCTTCTAGCTCTAAATCTATGATTCTCTGACCCTATCCTCCATGGGCTATAATTCTTGAGCTAATGTCTGTCACCCAGTGACATGCTTTATCCCTAGCCAGAGTCACTAGGGACCAAGCACCAAGGGACAGGGGATATCTAAGGTCAGCCTTTCTGGATAAGGTAGCAACATAGCTAAACTAGGGAGAAGAGAAAAGTAGGGAAAAGGCAAGGTCTGGAGTCCCAGGTGTTGGCCAGAGAGTCTCCAGGGAAAGTAAAGAACTGATATAGAATGATGAAGGGAATAAATGGACTTCCCTAAGCCTCAAGTCAGAATAGCCCAAAAGAGTTACTTCAGAGACTGCTTGGGGGCTTTAACTGACTTTTACATTGCAGGTACTCAGTTCTTTCTGCTTTTAAAGAATTCCTCACTCATCTCAGATCATAAATTCTTACTTCCTGTGTCATTTGAAATAGCTACATTCTAGGAACTGACTGGTGAGCCCAAAAGGGATCTAATGTTATTAATAATAATAATAATAATTCATATTAATATAATATCCCTGTCTCGATACAAGGCTTTCCTCAAAACAAAATTCTATGGTAGAGGATCACTGTCCTGAATTTACAGATTAGAAAACAGAGACTCCTAGAGGCAAAGTGACACAGCTCTGGAGCCAGTGAGTGTCCAAACCAAGACTTGAAACTCAATCTTTTGATGCCACATCATGCCACTTTTTAGAAGGAAAGAATGATGAGAGCAAAGACAGAGAGATGGGAAAGCAAGTTTAGGGGAGAGAAATTGCCCAGTTTGGCTGGAACATAGAGGATGTGAGGACTTCTAGATCCCCAAACTAAGAGACTGGTATAATGGAAAGGGAGCCCAGACCCCCTCTCCAGAGGTTCTTGATCTTTCTTGTGTCCGGGGCCCCTTTGGCAGTCCAGTGAAACCTATGAATCCCTTCCCAGAATAAAGTTTTTAAATGCATAAGATATCTAAAATTACAGGAGACATCAATTATATTGGAATACTTTTATCAAAATATTACAAGTTCAGGGGGCAGCTGGGTGGCTCAGTGGATTGAGAGCCAGGCCTAGAGATGGGAGGTCCTAGGTTCAAATCTGGCCTCAGACACTTCCAAGCTGTGTGACCTTGGGCAAGTCACTTAACACCCATTGCCCAGCCCTTACCACTCTTCTGCCTTGGAGCCAATACACAGTAAGGATTTTAAAAAATATATTACAAGTTCACAGAATCTAAGTTGAGTCCTGACTAGACCAAACCTCACATTTTCTGGAAAAAAAAATAACTCAAAGTCCAGGAAGGTTGTAGCATCATGTTACCAGCTAGTCACAGGATCAGAGGTTTAGAGCTGGGAAATGGCCATCTGGTCCAAATCTTCATTTTACAGATGATTAAAGAGTGACTTGTCTAAGGACACACAGCTAGCAAGTGGGAAAACTGAGATTAAACTCCCTATCCATCCTCACTTTCCTAGCCTATTCTTTCCACTGTGTACCAGAGAAGTACAGACAAGCCTGGCAAGGTCAATCTAGGCTTCCTCATCAATGAGGCACATAGGCACAGGTAAGGTCCTATGAAGATTTTTGTCTCCGTTTCATCACCTTTAAAATGAAGACAATATTCTCCCTACCTACTAAATAGGGTTGTTTTTGAGGAAAACAATTTGAAAATTATAAGTTGCTTTACAATGTCAGCTGCTATTGTTGTTATAATTTAGCATAGGGTCACCATCTCCTCCATTATATTATCAAACATACAAAGCATGTCCAAGTTCTTTTGTGCAGTGAATAGCTCCTGAAGGAGTTATAATTTGCCCCAAGCAATCAGAAGCTTGGAAAGGGATGTGTTATAGAATTTAAAGAGAAATTTTCTTGTCTTAAACCACTAAACTTTAGGCTATTGGCTTTCTTAGAAGGCTCAGGAATCCTTAGATTCCATAATTCCTTCAAAGAAAATAAAATGAGATCTATGCATAACCAACATCCTTTGTTTCATATAATACGTTTCCTATTCTTTGTATATGGAAAGGTTCCTGTTTGTTGATGATCAATTTCAAAATTTAAAGTGATAGTAGCTAGTATTTGTGTGATGCTGTATGGTTTACAAGGTCTGCAAATATTGCCTCATTTTATTTTTACAAGAACCCTGAGAAAGAGGTACTATTACTAACCCCATTTTATAAACTGAAGCAGAGGTTAAGTGATATGTCCAGCATCACACAGCTAGGAAATATCTGAGGCTGGATTTGAATTTAAGTCTCCCTAACTCCAAGTTCCTCTGCCTATACACTGTCTCACCTGCCTGCCTTAGGGAATAAGAAAGAAAATATCTGGGGGAAAAGGAAATAGAATAAGAGTTTTCCTATCATCTATGAAACTGATATCATTCTCTGCCAACATTTCTTTTTTTTTCCACCTTCCCTTCCATCTTGGAATCAATACTGTGTATTGGTTCCAAGGAAGAAGAGTGGTAAGGCTAGGCAATGGGGGTTAAGAGACTTGCCCAGGGTCACCCAGCTGGGAAGTGTCTGAGGTCAAATTTGAACCCAGTCTCTAGGCCTGGCTCTCAATCCACTGAGCTACCCAGCTGCCCCCTATCCCAATATTTCAAGTACTGTTCATCTGTATTCCATCTAGAAAAGGGAAGAAGCCTTTGATATTATACAATATAAGGAGCAGTTGAAGAAATTGGGCATATTTACTCTGTAGGTGTGAAGACTGGGGACATGGATGGAGAGGAAAGAATCAGGGAGAGGGAGAACATTCTAATTAGCTCCAATTAGCTGGAATAAGATTAGTTCTGTTCTCTTTGGCCCTCATAAGAACTAGGAGCAAATGAGTGGAAACCACAGAAAGACATGTTTTGGTTTCGTGCTGGGAAACGTTTCCTAACAATTGAAGACATGCAAAGGTGAAGTGAATTCTTCTGAGAATTAGGAGCTTCTCTTCACTTAGAGATGTTCAGCTTGAGAATGGGATACCATTTGTGAGGCATAGGGAGAGGCTTTGCAGTTCGGTCCAGGTGGAACTCGATGTTCTCTGAGGACCCTTCCAATCCCAGGGTTATGTTTTCCTATTAAAAAATCAGAATATAAATAGAAACTCTCCACAAACCCATGAAGAATTTGAATCAGAAAGGACCAAAAAGATGGAAGCCCTCTGGGAGGAAAAGTGGGAAATGATGCAAAAGAAATTCACGCATCTACAAAACCAGTTTGACCAAACTGTAAAAGAAAACCAGGCTTTAAAGCAAGAACTAATAAAGCAAAGCCAAAACACCAAGAAATTAGAAGAGAACATAAAATATCTCACCGACAAGGTGATAGATCTGGAAAACAGGGGGAGAAGAGAAAATTTAAGAATAATTGGACTCCCAGAAAAGCCAGAAATAAACACCAAACTGGACATGGTGATACAAGATATAATCAAAGAAAATTGCCCAGAGATTCTAGAACAAGGGGGCAATACATCCACTGACAGAGCTCACAGAACACCTTCTACACTAAACCCCCAAAAGACAACTCCCAGGAATGTAATTGCCAAATTCCAAAGCTATCAAACAAAAGAAAAAATCCTACAGGAAGCCAGAAAAAGACAATTTAGATATAAAGGAATGCCAATCAGGGTCACACAAGACCTTGCAAGTTCTACGCTGAATGATCGTAAGGCATGGAACATGATCTTCAGAAAGGCAAGAGAGCTGGGTCTCCAACCAAGAATCAGCTACCCAGCAAAACTGACTATATACTTCCAAGGGAAAGTATGGGCATTCAACAAAATAGAAGACTTCCAACTTTTTGCAAAGAAAAGACCAGAGCTCTGTGGAAAGTTTGATACCGAAAATCAAAGAGCAAGGAATACCTGAAAAGGTAAATATTAAGGAAAGGGGAAAAATGTTATCTTCTTTTACTCAAACTCTCTTCTATAAGGACTACATTTATATCAACCTATGTATACTAATATGTGGGGAAAATGTAATGTATAAATAGGGGGTAAAGAAAGACCAAATAGAATAATGGTTCTCACACAAAGATTCACAGGGGAAGGGGAGGGGAAGAAAACTCCTATAAGAAGGAGAGGAAGAGAGGGGGGGGGGGGTTTACTTAAACCTCAATCTCAGGGAAATCAGCTCTGAGAGGGAAAAACATCCAGATCCATTGGGATCTTGAATTCTATCTTACCCAACAAGGGTAAGGAGAAGGGAAAACCAAGGGGGGGAGGGGGAGAGGGAGAACAAAAAGGGAGGGAAAGAGAGGGGGGAGGGGGAGGGAACAAAAAGGGAGGGACTAAAAAGGGAAACATCAAGGGAGGGGACAAGGGGGACTGATTCAAAGTAAATCACTGGACTAAAAGGTAGAGCCGAAGAAGAAAAGGTTAGAATTAGGGAAGGCAATCAAAATGCCAGGGAGTCCACAAATGACAATCATAACTTTGAACGTGAATGGGATGAACTCACCCATAAAACGTAGACGAATAGCTGAATGGATTAGAATCCAAAACCCTACCATATGTTGTCTTCAAGAAACACACATGAGGCGGGTTGACACCCACAAGGTCAGAATTAAAGGATGGAGTAAGACCTTCTGGGCCTCAACTGATAGAAAGAAGGCAGGAGTGGTAATCATGATATCTGATAAAGCCAATGCAAAAATAGACCTGATCAAAAGGGATAGGGAAGGTAATTATATTTTGTTAAAAGGGACTCTAGACAATGAGGAAATATCATTAATCAACATGTATGCACCAAATAATATAGCACCCAAATTTCTAATGGAGAAACTAGGAGAATTGAAGGAAGAAATAGACAATAAAACCATACTAGTGGGAGACTTAAACCAACCATTATCAAATTTAGATAAATCAAATCAAAAAATAAATAAGAAAGAGGTAAAAGAAGTGAATGAAATCTTAGAAAAAATAGAATTAATAGACATATGGAGAAAAATAAATAGGGATAAAAAGGAATACACCTTCTTCTCAGCACCACATGGCACATTCACAAAAATTGACCATACATTAGGTCACAGAAACATAGCACACAAATGCAAAAAAGCAGAAATAATGAATGCAGCCTTCTCAGATCACAAGGCAATAAAAATAATGATTAGTAATGGTACATGGAAAACCAAATCTAAAACCAATTGGAAATTAAACAATATGATACTCCAAAACCGTTTAGCTAAAGAAGAAATCATAGAAACAATTAATAATTTCATCAAGGAAAATGACAATGGCGAAACATCCTTTCAAACCTTTTGGGATGCAGCCAAAGCGGTAATCAGAGGCAAATTCATATCCCTGAAAGCTCATATTAACAAACAAGGGAGAGCAGAGATCAATCAATTGGAAATGCAATTGAAAAAACTCGAAAGCGATCAAATTAAAAACCCCCAGCAGAAAACCAAATTAGAAATCCTAAAAATTAAGGGAGAAATTAATAAAATCGAAAGTGATAGAACTATTGATTTAATAAATAAGACAAGAAGCTGGTACTTTGAAAAAACAAACAAAATAGACAAAGTACTGGTCAATCTAATTAAAAAAAGGAAGGAAGAAAAGCAAATTCACAGCATTAAAGATGAAAAGGGGGACAGCACCTCCAATGAGGAGGAAATTAAGGCAATCATTAGAAATTACTTTGCCCAATTATATGGCAATAAATACACCAATTTAGGAGAAATGGATGAATATATACAAAAATACAAACTGCCTAGACTAACAGAAGAGGAAATAGAATTCTTAAATAATCCCATATCAGAAATTGAAATCCATCAAGCCATCAAAGAACTTCCTAAGAAAAAATCCCCAGGGCCTGATGGATTCACCTGTGAATTCTATCAAACATTCAGAGAACAGTTAACCCCAATACTATACAAACTATTTGACATAATAAGCAAAGAGGGAGTTCTACCAAACTCCTTTTACGACACAAACATGGTACTGAGTCCAAAACCAGGCAGGTCAAAAACAGAGAAAGAAAACTATAGACCAATCTCCCTAATGAATATAGATGCAAAAATTTTAAATAGGATACTAGCAAAAAGACTCCAGCAAGTGATCAGAAAGATCATTCACCATGATCAAGTAGGATTCATACCAGGGATGCAGGGCTGGTTCAACATTAGGAAAACCATCCACATAATTGACCACATCAACAAGCAAACTAGCAAGAACCACATGATTATCTCAATAGATGCAGAAAAAGCCTTTGATAAAATACAACACCCATTCCTATTAAAAACACTAGAAAGCATAGGAATAGAAGGGTCATTCCTAAAAATAATAAACAGTATATATCTAAAACCAACAGCTAATATCATCTGCAATGGGGATAAACTAGATGCATTCCCAATAAGATCAGGAGTGAAACAAGGATGCCCATTATCACCTCTACTATTTGACATTGTACTAGAAACACTAGCAGTAGCAATTAGAGAAGATAAAGAAATTGAAGGTATCAGAATAGGCAAGGAGGAGACCAAGTTATCACTCTTTGCGGATGACATGATGGTCTACTTAAAGAATCCTAGAGATTCAACCAAAAAGCTAATTGAAATAATCAACAACTTTAGCAAAGTTGCAGGATACAAAATAAACCCACATAAATCATCAGCTTTTCTATATATCTCCAACACAGCTCAGCAACAAGAACTAGAAAGAGAAATCCCATTCAAAATCACCTTAGACAAAATAAAATACCTAGGAATCTATCTCCCAAGACAAACACAGGAACTATATGAACACAACTACAAAACACTCGCCACACAACTAAAACTAGACTTGAACAATTGGAAAAACATTAACTGCTCATGGATAGGACGAGCCAATATAATAAAAATGACCATCCTACCCAAACTTATTTATCTATTTAGTGCCATACCCATTGAACTACCAAAATACTTCTTCACTGATTTAGAAAAAACCATAACAAAGTTCATTTGGAAGAACAAAAGATCAAGGATATCCAGGGAAATAATGAAAAAAAACACATATGATGGGGGCCTTGCAGTCCCAGACCTCAAACTATATTACAAAGCAGCAGTCATCAAAACAATTTGGTACTGGCTAAGAAACAGAAAGGAAGATCAGTGGAATAGACTGGGGGAAAACGACCTCAGCAAGACAGTATACGATAAACCCAAAGATCCCAGCTTTTGGGACAAAAATCCACTATTCGATAAAAACTGCTGGGAAAATTGGAAGACAGTGTGGGAGAGACTAGGAATAGATCAACACCTCACACCCTACACCAAGATAAATTCAAAATGGGTGAGTGACTTAAACATAAAGAAGGAAACCATAAGTAAATTGGGTAAACACAGAATAGTATACATGTCAGACCTTTGGGAGGGGAAAGGCTTTAAAACCAAGCAAGATATAGAAAGAATCACAAAATGTAAAATAAATAATTTTGACTACATCAAACTAAAAAGCTTTTGTACAAACAAAACCAATATAACTAAAATCAGAAGGGAAACAACAAATTGGGAAAAAATCTTCATAGAAACCTCTGACAAAGGTTTAATTACTCATATTTATAATGAGCTAAATCAATTGTACAAAAAATCAAGCCATTCTCCAATTGATAAATGGGCAAGGGAAATGGATAGGCAGTTCTCAGATAAAGAAATCAAAACTATTAACAAGCACATGAAGAAGTGTTCTACATCTCTTATAATCAGAGAGATGCAAATCAAAACAACTCTGAGGTATCACCTCACACCTAGCAGATTGGCTAACATAACAGCAAAGGAAAGTAATGAATGCTGGAGGGGATGTGGCAAAGTAGGGACATTAATTCATTGCTGGTGGAGTTGTGAACTGATCCAACCATTCTGGAGGGCAATTTGGAACTATGCCCAAAGGGCGACAAAAGAATATCTACCCTTTGACCCAGCCATAGCACTGCTGGGTCTGTACCCCAAAGAGATAATGGACACAAAGACTTGTACAAAAATATTCATAGCTGCGCTCTTTGTGGTAGCCCAAAACTGGAAAACGAGGGGATGCCCATCAATTGGGGAATGGCTGAACAAACTGTGGTATATGTTGGTGATGGAATACTATTGTGCTCAAAGGAATAATAAAGTGGAGAAGTTCCATGGAGACTGGAACAACCTCCAGGAAGTGATGCAGAGCGAGAGGAGCAGAACCAGGAGAACATTGTACACAGAGACTAATACACTGTGGTATAATCGAACGTAATGGACTTCTCCATTAGGGGCGGTGTAATGTCCCTGAACAACTTGCAGGGATCCAGGAGAAAAAAAACACCATTCATAAGCAAAGGATAAACTATGGGAGTGGAAACACCGAGAAAAAGCAACTGCCTGAATACAGAGGTTGAGGGGACATGACAGAGGATAGACTTTAAATGAACACTCTAATGCAAATACTATCAACCAAGCAATGGGTTCAAATCAAGAAAACATCTAATGCCCAGTGGACTTACGCGTCGGCTATGGGGGGTGGGGGGGAGGAAAAGAAAATGATCTATGTCTTTAACGAATAATGCTTGGAAATGATCAAATAAAATATATTTAAAAAAAAATCAGAATATAATTTTGGACACATGCAATACATGATGACTTCATGCAGTGCAGCAAACGGGCTCCTGGTTCATGATAACAGACCCAAGAAAGCACATCTTTGTTCTAAGACTGAAAGCTGAAATGGATCATGGCTGCAGGGCAGAATAAGCAGGATGTTCTCCAAAGCCATAGTACGGTGATTCTGTGTGAGGGACTAAGAGTTGAAGGGTAAAGCCACAATGGTTCAAACTGGCAGCAGGTTTAGGAACCAAGGAAATGAGAGTGTTTTGCCTTACCCATAAGTCATTGCACTGTCACTGACTGTTGGCTCCATAGTTTGGGATGAGCTGCTCAATTTCTGTGAGCCTCAGTTTCCTTATCTGTAAAACATGGGAAATAATATTTACCCTTCTCCTCCATACTCTTAGGTTATTTTGAGAACCAAATGAGATAGTAATTTAAATTTAAGACATTAAAAGAGGAAAGATAGCCAGTGGCATATGAACCCAAGATACCACCATCCAAGCATCTAAGAGCCTGAGGTTGGCCAACTCTGCCAAGATGAAACCATTGAGTGTGGAAGATTCAAAGGATATCAGTGGATTGTAGTCTCTGGAGGGCAAGGGATATTTTTGCCTTTCTGTGGTACTCCAACTATTTAGCAAGTACATAACCTGGCACACAGTAAGGACTTAAATATTTATTGACTGACTAACTGACTAACCCATAGGTTACTGCATAGCTACTGCTAACAATAAAGCATATCAGATTTGGTCTATAATCTGGGACACAGAATCTATTTTCAGTTCAATTCAACAAACATTTAGAAGTATCTTCTATGCACCAAGCACGTCTCTGGTTATTTGAGTTACAAAAACAGATCCTCTGTATCTCCCATTCCTCTCTGCTTCCCTACGCCATTCCTTTCCATTCTCTACTCTGTCTAGAAACCCACTGTTTGAAATGACACTCAGCACAGAACATTATTTTCCATTTTTTCTAAGGGCTTTATTTGTCTTGCCCTTAGCCTACATTCTTTTAGGTTTAGCCTAATCTCATTCTCCCTATGGAGCTATAGGCCCTTGTTTATATGAACACTGGATATAAATTATTAATCTTTTCAAATGTGAACATGGGGAAAGGAGAAAGTGCTAGATTTTGAGTCAAAAAGATCTGAGTTCAAATTCTGCCTCAGATACATTCTCTGTTACTTTGGTCAAATAACTTCTCCAAGCCTCAGTTTCTTCATCTGTAAAACGCTTCAGTCACTTATTAGCTGTATGACACTGGGAAAGCCAGTTAACCCAGTTTGCCTCAGTTTCCTCTTCTGCAAAATGAGCTAGAGAAGGAAATGGCAAACCACTTCAGTATCTCTGTCAAGAAAATCCCAAATGAGGACACAAAGAGTCAAACATGTCTGAAATGACTACACAGCAACAAAAGGAGATTAATGATATAGAATATAACCTCACACAATTGTTGTAAGGATCAAATAAGAAGAGGTAGAAAACACTCTGAAAACATTAAAGGACTTTGTAAATGGTAACTATTATTAATGAGCAATAATTGGAAGAGGCTTCTCAAAACCATTTTAGAGAAGAGAAAGTATTCCAAGTATCCTAAAGTATTCTTAAGTATCCACTTGCAGTTTTCAGAAACTCAAATCATATAATGAGATTTCGTTACTTTTTTGCCTTTCAGTCAAGTACAAACAGATTCACTTTCAGATCTCCCAGTGCTGTCAGGCAATGCATTTGCCCTGAATGGGGGAGAGAGAGAAAGAGAAAGAGACAAGGAGACAAGGAGAGAAAGACAGAGACAGAGACATGGGGGGGGGGGGTAACTCTGAAAAAAGAAACAATTTATCTAAAGTTGCACAGCTAGAATTATCCAGAGGCAGAGAAAGGCTTCATGCTCTGAACCCCTAGCCTAGGACTTTTCCCATGGTGCTCTGCTTTGTTCTGTCAAAAAAAAGATGGATCCTAGCAGAGATTCTTCTAATTAATGGGCTGAAAATCACCACTACCACACAAAACTAGGCTTGGTTCCACACTCCCAGAATGTAATATTTATTTATGTTTAATGTCTTTGTCTTCACCACAGATCTCAGCTCTGGGATGGACCATTTAGCACTCGGTAAGTATTGCTGGTGGATTCTGTGGATGGTCTTGATGCACTGCGTTTTACAAAGTGAGAAATTGACTGCAATTTAACACACACATCATAGAAACTCCAAAGTAGATGGAACCTCAGAAGTCATGTAGGTCAAATTCTACCTGAACAAAAATCCCTTCTACAAAATACCCAAGTGGCTGTCCAGCCTTTGCTTTAAGACTTTTATTAAGGTTCTACAGACCACTTATTTCTTAAACTCTTACCATCTGTCTTAGAATGGATGCAGAAGAATGGTAAGGGCCAGGCAATTAGAGTTAAGTGACTTGCCCAGGGTAGCACAGCTAGGAAGGTGTGATTTGTTAATAACATTGTTCTTAGAAGCACAAAGCACACCCTCTTCCTAACCAGTGACACATAGGACTTACAATAAGTACATTTAATAAACAGATAGCTTCCGGTGAAAGATAAGGAGAGAAGCATTTAGTGAGGACTTGCAACCCTTTGGCAGACCTTTTAGCTCATTAAAAAATTCAAATCCACTTCCCCCAAGTACTTCTATTTATTTAGGATATAATTATTCACAATAGAGTATTGGGGTTTTTTAACTCTCATCTTTTATCTTAGAATTGATACAAGAATTGGTTGTAAGACAGAGGAGCAGTAAGGACTGACTTGCTGGAGTCACACTAAGGCCAAATTTGAACCCAGGTCCTTCTGGCTCTAGACCTGGCTCTCTATCCATTCTATCCATTGAGCAACCTTACTACTCCAAGAATAAACTTTTAAATATTTTGGTGAATTCCTTGGAACTTTATCTTTCTTCCTTTTTCACTGGTTCTCACCAATGACTGGAATGCTCTGCCTCCCTCTTGGCTTCTTCCCTGGCTTCCTTTAAGATTTGACTCAAACTATTGTGCTAAAAGGAATAATAAAGTGGAGGAATTCCATGGAGACTGGAACAACCTCCAGGAAGTGATGCAGAGCGAGAGGAGCAGAACCAGGAGAACATTGTACACAGAGACTAATACACTGTGGTATAATCGAACGTAATGGACTTCTCCATTAGGGGCGGTGTAATGTCCCTGAACAACTTACAGGGATCCAGGAGAAAAAAACACCATTCATAAGCAAAGGATAAACTATGGGAGTGGAAACACCGAGAAAAAGCAACTGCCTGAATACAGAGGTTGAGGGGACATGACAGGGGATAGACTCTAAATGAACACTCTAATGCAAATACTATCAACAAAGCAATGGGTTCAAATCAAGAAAACATCTAATGCCCAGTGGACTTACGCGTCGGCTATGGGGGGTGGGGGGGGGAGGAAAAGAAAATGATCTATGTCTTTAACGAATAATGCTTGGAAATGATCAAATAAAATATATTTAAAAAAAAAAAAGATTTGACTCAAATTCTACATTATTCAGGAGACCTTTCCTGGGGCTGCCCCAGCTGCCAGTACTCTGGGATAATCTTCTGTTTAACCTATTAATAATTATCAATAAATAGAAAAATAATCATAAGTAATGATAACCTTACTAATAATTATATATAATGCATATTATATAATAATGTTATATAATGCTATTACAATCATTTTCAGGTTATCTCTCTCATTCCAAAGAGAACTTCTTGAGAAAAGGAACTGTGTTTCAGCCCTTCTTTGAATCCTCAGCACTTAATACAGTGCCTGACACATAGGAAGTGCTTAGGAAATATATGTTCATGAGTGCGTACATGGATTTTATTCTTTATTATGAGGATGATTCTTGGGTGGGGGGAGAAGGAAAGGGAAAGAGTGAGAAATGTAAGTGTATAAAAAGAAAAGATAGAAAAGAAGTGTTTTAATAACCTTAAAGATAAATGTGACATCTTCCTCTTCTCAATGGAGAAGTTGAGGATTCTGGGTATGGCATGTTATTCTTGCTGATGCTTTTCTTTGTTATAAGGAAGGTTCAAGTGAGGGTGGAAGGATATGATTTATGTTTTTTTTTAAAGCATTAAAAACTTTGTCAAGACAAAAAAAACAACAACAACAACCCGGAGATAAATGTGAGATCTTTGTTCAATGACCAATAAAAGAATTAAATCACATCTTTGTTGACTTTCTCCCATATGAGAAACCACAAGTCATAAAGAAGTTGCAGCAAAATAGAAATACAGTTCACAATTTCCTCTTGGAGAGAGAAATAAAGGCCAACATTCTAATGAGAGAGACAACATGAAAATAACTGTGCACAAGATATTTACAGGTTAAACAAGGAGGTAATTTCAGAGTACTGGCAGTGGGAGCAGGGAGGCTAAACTCAGAGAAGACCTCCTGCCTCAACCCCAAAGGGAATAATAAAACACCCTCTCACTTTACTCATCTGGAAAATGGGGAATAATAATGCTTGCAAATGTCCCTCTCAAAGAGGCTTTATAAGGAGTAACATTTGGAAACTAAATTGTTCTATCCAGGAAGCAAGCTTCCAACTTTGACCCTAACAGCAAGAGTAAAAGTCAACCACAAAATCCCTCCCACCCCTAACTGCAACTTCGGGGTGCCAGAGGCAAGGGAGGAGAAAGCCCAGCTTTGAAGGGAGGGATGGGATTCTTTGCAGCTGAGAGTCTTCCAGTTAATTCAAACCAGGCCAGCTCCCCCATGGCCCACTGACATCACAGCATTTCTGGGGAGTGGCCAGCTGGCTTCTTTTTTCATCAACCATCCACACTGGAGAAAACAGATCAACTCTTCCTATCCCTCAGATTTCAACTTGAAGGATCTCTATGGCTCCTGCCTCATCTTATACCAGTCCTCCTCAATGCATTCTGGGCTCCAGCCAAGCCCAGAGAATTGCTGGCCTCTGCATCCATCCGCCTGACATCTTCCCACTTCAAGCTCTGGCTGGTGGCAGCCTCACCTCCAGCTCCACCTTGTGCCAGTGAATTACTTGCTATGTTAATAGTTAATAGTTTTTTTGATGAGAGTTCTCTGCCTTTCAATCTTCACCTGCTATCCCTGGAGTTTTTAGCCTGGGGTCTGGGACCTTGGTTTTATATGCATATATATGTATATGAATACACACATTTTTTTTTTTCCAGAAGAGAAAAGTGAAGTTCCAAAAAGATAAATGACTTGTTCAGGGTCACAAAGCCAGACATCTTATCTGAAATAGGGTTCAAAAGCAGGTCTTCATTCCTCTAACACCATCCATGACACCACCTAGCTAACTCATCCAGGTTTGTCTCAATAATCTTTTACATGTGGAAAACATAAAATAATTGATAGAATTTCTATGTAAATTCATTTAAAAAAACATTTTCACTACCACCTGTGTATAAAACAATACATTATGTATATAAACATGCACACATTTATATACACATAAATAGATATGAAAAACCATGTCAATATAATTGATTTCCTTTATAATCATCTATATTTTATTTTATGCATTTAAAAATATTATTCTGAGAAGTTCATAGGCTTCCACAGATTATCAAAGGGGTCCATAAAACAAAAGTGGCCATATAGCCAGCTCATCTTCTTTTCTGATATATTTGAAGTTTTTCATTTCCAATTTTGTAGTATCCACAGGGTGGATAACCCAGCTCTCAAACTACCACCGCAAAACTGGGCAAACCAGCATAGCAGAGTAGGGGGAATGGGATGTGGCCAGGGCGCAACCTGAGAGAAGCAGGAAGAACCATGTGCTAGGGAAGTCAACCACCAGCACCTTGACCACCATCTTCCCTCAGATTCTGAAGGAGATAGCCCAGGAAACGGAACTCAAGAGCCTTGAGTATAAGGATGCTTCCAACCCATGCCACTGGTCATCAGCCTGGGACATTTGGAACCTCCATCCCTATGGAGATGCAGCCTGGCAACACTCCCATAGGGATTATGGCCACAGCTTCTGAAGATCCAGAAAAGAAAGTTCTTGCCACCCACCACAGTCCTTGGCACTGTCAGATGGTCCAACATCAGAAATTGATAGAACGATATCGATGGAAATGATAATAAGGAGGTGGCATTACCACTTCTTTGCGGCTGTACCCTGCGGACCATGGGACCTAATTCCATATGTGTCATCTCCCCATCAGAATGTGAGCTTCTGGAGAGCCAGGACTGTCTTACCTGTCCATTTAGAGCCCCAGCACTCAGCACAATGCTTTATGCATAGCAAGCACTTACTAAATGCTTTTTAATATTCATTTCATTCATTCATTCATTCATGAGAATTCTTTATCCTAGAACCATTAGTGAACCTACAACATGCATCCTGGAGGGGCTGCTCTCTTCCCCTTCTCCACACCCACCTGAGGACATTTCTCACATCACCACCTTTTTTTTTTGTTCTTGAATTGTATTTTTAATTTTTTTTTAATTTGGTTAATTTCAAACATTATTCCTTGGTTACAAAAGTCACTTTCTATTCTTCCTTCTCCTTCCCTCTCCCACTTCCCCCAGCCCTTCCTGTAGCCATCATGCAATTCCACTGGGTAACATCACCACCCTTCTGCCCAATGAGAGCACTTCTTCCCTCCCCTGTCTGGGGTAAGGTGAGGCGGTTCATATGCAGCATGAGAATGCTGTTTGGGCACTCAGTCTCTTAAAGGTTCACCATCACTGGCCTAGAATGTAAGCTCTAAAAGGGCAGGAACCAAATTTCATTTCAAAACATTCTGCCTGCCTTATCAATATCCAGGGCTAAGTCGAGTGCTCTACACAGGTAGGGATTTCATACATAAAACAGGGAATTATGCTGAAGACATCATGGCTTATATCCCCAAGTGGTCCAAGGCACATCCAAATTGTATTTTCTCTTATATAAACATAGAACATTTGTGTTTGTCTGGGTATTCCTCCTATTAATTAGGAGCTGATTTTTATGGTCTCAGCAAATTCGAACATGGAAGCAGAAGCTTTAAGGAATGTTTGATGAATGGAATTGATTGCTCTGGCTGACATTTCCTAGTGCTTATAAACTTACAGATTTAAAGCTGGACAGGGCTGAGTCCAATTCCCTCATTTTTTCAGAGGACGGACCCAAAGCCCAAAAAGGACAATTGACTTGCCCAGAGTCACACAGCTAGAAATCATGTCTAAGGCAGTATTCAAAGGCAGGTCTTCTGGGCAGCCAGGTGGCTCAGAGCATAAAGAAGCAGGTCTAGAGATGGGAGGTCCTAGGTTCAAATGTGACCTCAAGTACTTCCTAGCTGTATGACCCTGGGCAAGTCACTTAACCCCCATTGCCTAGTCCTTACTGCTCTTCTGCCTTAAAACCAAGAAACAATGTTGATTCTAAGATGGAAGGTAAGGGTTAAAAGAAAAAACAAGTTTTAACCCTATCTATTACAACACTTAGCTGCCCATACTCATCCAAGTTTGTCTTAAAAATAATCTTTTGCATGTGGAGAATATATAATAATTTGTAATACTTCCATGTAAACAATTCACTTTGAAAAACATTTTCAAATACCACTTGTCTACAAGATGATACAAGATAAAAATAACAATGGCCCTCAAAGAGCTTCATTCTACTGTGGGGGAAGGAAGGGAAATGGGAATGAGCATTTATATAGTGCCTACTGTATGCCAGGCACTGAGTTTAGCCCTTTACAAGTATTACCTCATTTGATCCTCACAACCACTCCTGGGTACAGGTGTTATTATTATTTCCATTTTACAGATAAGGAGACTGAGATAAACAGAGGCTGTCATTTACCCAGGGTTCCACAGCTACTGTCTGAGGTTCAATTTGAACTTCTGTTTTTCTGATGTCCAGCACTGTGTGTGCACTCTGGCGCCACCAAGGGGCCCATCAGGGGAGAGCTGATGTTTATATTTCACTAAAAGGTTGGCAAAGCTTTTATAGAGATCATCTCATTTGATACAATATCAGAGCCAAGCTGGTGTCGTGGAAAGAAACTTGGATTTGAAGTCAGAAAGATCCAGTTTCAAGTCTAACCTCTAAGATATATTGACCATGTGATCCTGGACAAGTTATTTACCTGCCAAGTATTACAGGTGACTCTCTGAGACTCTAAATTACAGGGCAGGTGCTAATCCCTTTAGAGAGAGCAAGTTTTCTCACCTGTGAGTTCCCTCCACCAAAGAAATCACAAGACTGATAAAAATAAATAAAGAATGCAGATGAGAAAACCTAGAGTGATTTGAGGAGATAAAGAAGGACTAATGTCATTCATCTTTATTTTAACCCTTACCTTCCATCTTGGAATCAAAACCGTATATTGGTTCCAAGGCAGAAGAGCCATAAGGGCTAGGCAGTGGGGGTTAAGTGACTTGCCCAGGGTCACTCAGCTAGGAAGTATCTGATGTTAGATTTGAACTTAGGGCCTCCCATCTCCAGTCCTGGTTCTCTATCCACTGAGCAACCTAGCTGCTTCGCCATTGGTATTCTTAAAGTATTTCTTAAAGTTCCAACTAGTACCAGGCACTGTGGTGGTTGGGGTAGGGGAGGAGCAGGGACCATGTGGAGATGGATGATAATTCAACAAATGAGACTTCAGAGGAAAGTCAATAGAGAGTCATGCCTAGGAGACAAGGAAGGAGACATGTCAAGAAGGAAAGGTTGGTCAACAGTGCCCAAAGCTCCAATGAGAGCAAGGAAGATTAGCACTGAGAGGGAGGACAATTGGATTTGGCAGTTAAGAGGTTGTTCCTAACTTTTGAGCAAAGTCTTAGTAGAGTAGCAGAGACAGATTACAAATGATTGAGAGTTAAGTGGGTGAAGAGGAAGCAGAGGTAGGAAATGTTGGATAACTTTGTGAGAGCCTAATATTGAAAAAGAGAAAAGATAGAGGGTGATAGCTCGAGGGATGATAGGTGAGAAAATGAGGCCAGAGAGGTAATTCAATTGGCCATAAATCACACAGTAAGGGACAAAACCAAGACCTTGAACTCAAGAACTCTTGACTCCAAACCCAGCACTTTTTGCTGTTACAGTGCCTTTTATATGGTATGGGATGAACTCATAGTTTATTTGTACATTACTGGGCCAAAAGTTATTCATGCTATGAATAGAAAAGATCTGGTTTCTGACTTCTAAAATGCCTCATATCCTGGCACAAATATAAAAATATCCTGGCATAAATGCAGAAATACTTAGTTATATATAGAGAGTGGGAGGTTTGGTGGGAGGTTGATTTCATTTCATTGTTGAAATATTAGAGTGCAAAGGAATCTCAGAAGCCATGCTATTCATTTTCACCCTTCAATTTACAAAGGAGGATAAAGAGGCAACAAGAGGGGAAATGACTCGCAGACATTTCAGGGTCTCTCTGCACTTTGGTGGTGAGCCAAGAATTAAACCCAGAACCCTTTAGTCCTAAATCCCTCCCACTGTTACTATTGTTCTTTCTTTTGTTTTCAAAAAGGACCAATGGTACCACAGATAAATTTTAAGTGAGGAAGAGTTGCAAAGAGCATCACTCTCTCTTCCAAAATTATCAGAGTCTGGGAGCAAGAAAAAATCAGGACAACTGGAAATGGCTTGGGACACAGTGGCATCTTGGATGCTGGGCCAAGTTCCAAGCACCCCACAGTGTCTGCTTCAACTGCTTTCATGGCCATTGGAGCAAATTGCTCTCATCTGCCCATTCTTTTTCATTGTACTACATTTTAGGAGTACATCTAAGAGGACTGATTTCATCCTCTGCAGATCACACTCCCATCTATAACTTAGGAAGTACACTATAGAGTTTTCTGAGGCTCAGAAGGGGTTAAGAAAATTATCCATGGCCACACAGTTAGTAAATGCCAGAGTAGGGATATAAAATCTGGGTTTTCCTGGCTCTGAAAGGAGTACTCTATTTACTATACCACACTATCTCTTAGATCAAGGCTATGCCAGTAGAATAATCCAACCACTTGGGAGCTCTGTTTGGAGAGTCTTCTGATCATGAATAACCCAAGATTTAGAGGCACTAAACACTTCATGAGGCATAAAACATGAAAGACTTATAAAATATGGAATGTTTCTTCTGAAGATTACAAGATGATCCCAAAGGGGAAAATGAACTGAGGTTCTTATGTGTTAAACCAGAAATGTGCATATGGGAGTCCTCTCTAGCTGCTACACTTTCCTTGGCCCTTAATTCCCTTCTGTAATCCACAGCCATTTCTTCGCTTTTGACTCTCAGTTCTGAAGTGGGCACAGTGCTCTCCAAAAAGTCAAAGGCTCTTTTAGGTCATCTACCTTCCTCAGATCTTAGGCACATGCAATCTAAAAATCACCATGTCTTAGGATTGAAAAGGATATTAGAGGTAATTTTTTACCTAAATGATCCATTTTTATATGACTTCATAATTTATTTTTTAGAATTAAACATAGGTGTTAAAGACAACATAATAGAATGGAGAAAAACTCCCACTGAATTTGAAGTCAAAGGATATGGATTCAAATCCTAACTGCTCCTTATATATGTAATGTTGGGGAAATTGTTTCACTTTTCTGGGGCTCAATTCCTTCTCCAATAAAGTGAAGGGCTTGGTCTAGATGACTTCTAAGATACTGTGGACAGAGTGCCAATTTTGGGTCAGGGGAATGAGCTAAAATTCTCAGTTCTACTTTAGTGAATGTTATTACACTGGATAAAGCCCCTAACTTCCCTAAACTTTCATTTTCTCATCTGTAATATGTAAAGTCTGGGACAGAAAAGTGGTGGTGAATCTTGTAGAGGGATGGATGAAATTAAAATGTCCTCAGGCATGCTTGCAGATGGGGAGGGGAGCAGCCTGGCCCTGTGTCCCTTTGGCTTTTTAGTAATAAACTCTGGCAAACTCTGAGCTGGGGTGATGACATGTGTTCCCACAGAGAAGGCTCTGAGTGTCCCTTCTGGCATGTGTATCATAGGTTCACCATCATGGGAGTAGATGATCTCTAAAGTCCCTTCCAGCACTTACTAGCTATATGACTCTAGGCAAGTCACTTTTATTTACCTCAATTTCCTCAACTATAAAATGGGGACAATAACAGCAACTACTGCACAGGGTTGTTTTGTGGATCAAATGAAATAATATTTTAAAATACCCCTTGTCACAGCCTGGCACATAGTAGGTGCATTATAAATGCTTATTCCTGGGGCAGCTGGGTAGCTCAGGGGATTGATAGCCAAGCCTAGAGATGGGAGGTCCTAGGTTCAAATCTGGCCTCAGACACTTCCCAGCTGTGTGACCCTGGGCAAGTCACTTGACCCCCATTGCCTAGCCCTTACCACTCTTCTGCCTTGGAGCCAATACACAGTATTGACTCCAAGATGGAAGGTAAGGGTTTAAAAAAAATAAATGCTTATTCATTCCCTCTCTGCTACTCAAACCATCTACTACAACACATATGAAAGGAACACCTGAGAAAAGTAGTAAAGTATAGTGAAAAATACAATAGATTTAGAGTCATAAAAAGTGGGTTCAAATCCCAGCCCTTACCCTTAGTGATTGAGTGATCTCTGAAATTCACTTCAGCTCTCTGGCCCTCAGTTTCTCCATCTATATAAGGAGAGGGTTAGACTAGATAATCTCTAAGCTCTCTTTCAGCTCTAAGGGCCATAACCCCAAAGCTTTAAATACCATCACATAATATTTTCAAAGACAATTCTGTTACAAAAATTTTAATGCCATTAATCCTAAAGGATTAACCCATAAATGCAAATATTTATAAATGAAACCTTGTTCACTGTTTGATGTAAGCCTTATTCTGCATTCAAAAGGCACATAAGAAATATTTGTCATATTATGCTGTCTCCCCCATAGGCTTATTTGTGGAATAAGAGGACAGTGAATATCCCTTCTTCATTTGTGTCTTCCCAAGGTATCAGTGCAGTTCTGGGGACACAATGAATACTCAATTAATATTGGCTGAATATGTCTGGACAAGTCCAGTTTTCCACTTGAGTATGTGCTTAAAACAGAATAGGCTTGGACAGAAGCAGGTCCATTCCTTCTGCTCACCATTCCCATAACACTCTCAGCATGAACCAGAGGAATCTGAACACTAGTGGATCCACCTGCTTCTATCTATCATCCCTGTGATTAAAGTCTACCCAGAATAAACAGGGTCCCAGATGTTGATTTTATACAATTTCAACAAAATCTGGCTTTTATTCCATAGTTATTCACTTCTGCCAAAACCAAACATGCAGATGCTAGAAGTTAACAATACAAGAAACCCATCTGCAGATTGCTGGAAAGGCCCTTCATAGACTAGACTTGGAGAATCAGAAATGGGGACCACATTCGATACATAAACATATGGCCATTGAGCTATCCCCACAGCTCTTGTTTCTCCTGTATGAGTTATTGTTCAGAAAACATTTCCTGAGAACAATCCTCCAAGATGGGAGAGTGTAAGTACTACCTTCATTTTATAGAGGAAGACAGTATGGTCTAGATACTTGTCCAGGGTCAAGAGTGGAACCAGCATTCAAACTCAGATCTCCTAATTTCAGGTAGAACGTTCTCTCTACTATTCTATGCCAGAGAAAATTGTCTAATTGATTATATAACTTTGTAATACCGACTCATGATTCCATTCAAGCTTTGCTACTTTCTGGGATATCTTGGGCAACTCATTGAACCTTCTTGACTTCATTTTCATCATTTGTAAAATAAGATATTGGATTTGATGATCTGACAGATACTCCATTTTGGCTCAATTGCCTCCTCCCATGCTTTCCACCCCAGCAAGCCTTTTCCCCATTTGGGGGAGAGGTTCAGATTAGTCATCCTTTCTTCTCCTCATTTTACTGCCATCTTTCTTTTTTCCTATCTTTGTATTCACAGTGTTAGCACTGGAACTGGCCTAAAGTAGGTGCATAATTCATACATATTGATTGCTTAACTGGTCCTAGAAGAAAAGTTAGGAGCTGACTTGAGGAGTTCAAGTGATTTTTGCAGTCCTTAGTGCTAAAAAGCAAGCAATTTGAACTTTTAAACATGGAACCAGTTTTATGGTATAATGGAAAGAACACTGAGTTGAAAATAAGCAGCCTTGAGTTAGAATTTGGAATCAATACTGAATTAAATGGAGATAGTTAATGTGTAATCACACAATATTAGGTAACTGCCTCAGTTTCTTCATCTGTAGAATGAGAGCATTCAATTAGATAATCTCTGAAATCTCTGCAGGTCCTAAAAGTCTCTGATGCTATAATTTTAATACTATACTTCAAAAAGAGATGAGTTCTTCGGCATTGGAGATGCTTGAGTAGAGGGGTGCACAACCACTTGTCAGGGATACAAGTTATTAACTTTGTGTTCAGCTAAACCTCTCTTTCTCAATCACTTTCTCTCTCTCTGTTTCTCTCTGGTTCTCTGTCTTTGCCTTGTTCTCTTTCTATCTCTCTCTAGTTATGCATAATAACATATGTATATTATACATATACATATATATCACATTTCATTATATTCCAATTAGGATGTGAACTACTTGAGAGCAGAGACTGCCTTGGCTTTTATAAGGATGATATATTTTTTTGGAAGTATAATAATAATAAGGTTAGGTATAGCTTTATAATTACATAGAATAGAAAGCATACAGGAGAGATTTTTTATCTCTCCATATGCTTGAAGCAGGTAAATTATAAGGATGATATTATAAATTAAGTCGTGTTATATTAGTTTAGAGATAAGAAGTAGGGAAGCTGGCTTGAGAAAGAATTGGAGTTTGAAACAGATCTGAGATAGTGTCAATTTCAAATGTTGACAGTTTAATGGGGGGTTTTTGTGACAATTACATACTCTGGGTGTGGCAGTTACTGTGAGGGATTTGGGAGTTACTCTCTGAGAGGTAATGAGGAGTTATTCTCTCTCTCAGAGTCCTAACTTGGTTTTTGCTGAGACTCAGCCAGCTAGCTTTTGTTATTTTTATAACTTGGAGGCAAAGTTAAAAATTATTAAGATAATAGTGTTAGTTTATTTAGAATAGTAAAAATTTGGGTTAGTCAGATCATGAAGGATCAGGTTAGCCTGTGAAAACAGGAGAAGAGGTTCCTTGAGGAACCAGGGAGTTTTATCTGGGTGGAGTTAGAATCCCTTAGAATTAGAAATCCTTTTATCTTTATATATTTCAATAAATATTTTATTTTTATAACAAGAGTCTCTTTAGCAACCTTGCACCTGATCCTGAAGAGAGAAGTTCCCTTATGAGCTTCACTTCACTGATATAAACTGAAGACACTTTGTAAGCACAGCAAGCAGAGCATCTAATCTGTTTATAACCCATAATTAATCCATTGCTTTATTATTTTTACAGTTCACTTATTTTTATACTTTCTCTACTTGTTTCCCCAGGCTTAGGACAGTGCTTGTGACAGCACTTAATAAATGCTTTTATTAATTCATTCATAATATTAAGTGAATTCATATTCTAGGTAGGGGAAATTTTTATTTATCAGGCATAGTATTATGCAAATGACCATGAATGAACTGTTAGGAATTACTATTGAGCAAGTAAATCACTTTACCTCACAATTTGTTTCCTCATTTGTAAAATAAATGAGTTGGATTATATGTCTCCATGATCTCTTTTGGACCAAAATATTTTTGATTCTATGAATTAGGAGATATAGACCCAATATTTGAGGTTCTTAAGTACCCAATATTGTAAGTATTTTAGTAGAAACTCCATATAGATAACCACTTGTCAGGGATATTGTAGGGGACTCACGCTTTAAGTAGGGATTAGATTTTCTTGGTATTATTTAGCCTTCAGGTTATTTTGCAAAGTATCAACTATAAGTATATAAACTTGGGTAAGTCATTTCCCCTAGATGCATTGTTGGATTTAGAGCTGAAAGGTACCTTAAAGAACACATAGTCCAACCCTTCATCTTATAGATGAGAAAACTGAGGCTTGTAGAGGGGAAATTACTTGTCTAAATTCCTATGGATAACAATGAATAATTGATAGACTTTTGATTAATATTAATGTTAAAAAGAACATAATAGAACTATGATTAATATTAGCTCCTCAAATTCCAAACTGAGTTCTTCCCTGTCCCCCAACCTGTGCCATATTCTCTCTCTGAGCCTCCCTTTCTTCCTCTTTGAAATGAGGGCATTAGACTAGATCGTTTTCTAAGGTTCCTTTTACCACTGACATTCTATGATTCATAGATTCAAAGATCCTAGAAATTTGTCTTTTGGGGGGTTTTCAAGTCACTCCTTGAAGAAATCTCAAGTTTACAAGGTCACTTAAGGAAACCACTGGAAATTATTCTAACCAAACCTCTGGGTCTGGGCCTGCTATTTTCTTTTAAAGCTTTTATTTGGATAGCTGCAGTGGAAAAATTCCCCCACACTCGAGTCTGATTGTACAACATTTTGCCAGTCACGCTGTGGGAAGACATTGAATAAACACGAACCAGACTGCAAATGAGATGCAAACAATTTGGTTAAAAAGTCACTGGGCTGTCTATGGAGAAGTGGCTTCCCACTGAAAAACACACAGTTCTTTTTTCTGCCCCATAAAGAGCCTTTGTTATGAGCCCCTTCTTCCCAACCCCACCTTACGCCCACCTCCACCTCCACCATAACCCCAAACAAGTTAGCGGTTTCACTGCTTTGAAAGTCAAGTCTCTTACCTGTTGCAAAGTCTGCCCAAATCTGATGCCGTGTGTTTGAGCTACAGTATATCATGTTCTGATTTTGCTAGAATATTTTGGTTCGCTTTTCAACAATAAAGGAACAGTATTGTTCCACTGGGCTCCCCAAATCTTCCCTTCCCTCTAGTTTCTCTATGTTTACTGACATCACTATCCATAGGCACATAGGAACACAGATTCAGGGTTGGAAGGTACCTTAGAGAGTATCTAATCCAACATCTTTATTTTGTAAATGAGGAAGCTGAGACCCAGAGAGAAAATGACTTGCCCAAGACCATATGGCTAATAAGGAATAAAGCTGGGACTTAAACTCCTGACACCCAATCTAGAATCTTTCCAATGTTCAAGTTTATATGTTATCATGGTATTTTAGGTCTGGAAGAAACCTTCAAGTTCATCTAAGCCCAGACAACCTCTTTAAGTGGGGCATGCCCATGCCTCTCTGAGCCTCCATTTCCTCATTAGTAGGATAAGATGATTGCCTTGTTTCAGCTCTAAATATACAATTTTAGCATTGACTTATGTAAATCATAGGACAAACAAGTGACAAAGGCAAGACTTGAACTCAGGCTCACTGAATCCCAGTGCCTCCCAGCTGTTTCTCAGTCTGCAAGCTGAATGGACAGAAGGAAAATACAGAGCAATCTATATAGTTATCAGTAAACCAGTTTTAGAGGTGTCTATAAATCTGCAGGAAGCTACATTCAACAATGAAATAGACAGGAGCTAACTGTTACAGGACCAGTTAAGTTGAGTAAATAGCTATACACATATAACATTACCTAGATTGTTATGTCTACATTTATATATGCACGTATCTGTGTGCAAGAGCAACTAGATGGAGCCAAAGTGCATAGAACTCTGGGCATGAAGTCAGGAAGATCTGAGTTCAAATTTGGTCTCAGTCACTTATTAGTTGTATGACCCTAGACTTTGCCCTGTTTACCTCAGTTTCCTCATCTGTCAATTGAGCTGGAGAAGGAAATGACAAATCACTAGTTGTGTGCCTCTGAGCAAGTCACTTCACTCCATTTGCCTCAGTTTCCTCATCTGTAAAATGAGCAGGAGAAGAAACTGACCAGCCACCCCAGTATCTCTGCCAAGAAAACCCCCAAAAGAGTCATGAAGAGTTGGACACAATTGAAAATCAACTTGACAACAATAATATATGTGTATATATACATATGTATGTATATGTGATGCATGCTGCTGACCTCTTTAAAATGTAGAGTAGACCCAAAGAGATAATAAGGGAAAGGACATGTACAAGAATATTCATAGCTGCACTCTTTGTGGTGGCCAAAAATTGGAAAATGAGGGGATGCCCTTCAATTGGGGAATGGCTGAACAAACTGTGATATCTGTTGGTGATGGAGTACTATAGTGCTAAAAGGAATAATAAAGTGGAGGAATTCCATGGAGACTGGAACAACCTCCAGGAAGTGATGCAGAGTGAGAGGAGCAGAACCAGAACATTGTATACAGAGACTGATACACTGTGGCACAGTAGAATGTAATGGACGTCTCTGCTAGCAGCAACGCAATGATCCAGGACAATTCTGAGGGACTTAAGAGAAGGAATGCTGTCCACATCCAGAGAAAGAACTGTGGGAGTGGAAACACAGAAGAAAACAACTGCTTGATCACATGGGTCAATGGGGACATGATTGGGGATATAGACTAAAGAAGCAATCAATTGTAAATACCAATAATATGGAAATAGGTCTTGATCAATGACACATATAAAACCCAGTGGAATTTCTTGTTGGCTTCAGGAGGGGAAAGGAGGAGGGGAGGGAAAGAACATGAATCATGTAACCATGAAAAAATATTCTAAATTAAATATAAAAAGAAAAGAAAATGTAGAGTAGAGCTCATTTTCCTTTTGTCTTAGAATATCTAGTGCCTTGCATGGTACCAGACTGCATAATAAATGTTTGTAAAGGGGCAGCTAGGTGATTCAGTGGATAGTGAGTAGATAGAGATGAAAGGTCCTGGGTTCAAATGTGACATGAGATACTTCTGAATTGTATGACCCTGGGCAAGTCACTTAGCCCCAAATGCCTAGCCTTCACCACTCTTCTGCCCTGGTACCAACATTTAGTATCAATTCTAAGATTTAAAATTTTAATTTACAAATTTTTTAAATGTTCATAGCTGGACTGACTGATTGACAGAGTATGGTCTGGTTTGTGGTTCCTCTGTGTTTCTTAGTTTAATGTAACAGAGGAATGCAAACAAACTGCTATTGTTTGCTAAGGGATATATACACATTTATGCTCAGCTATATGAATAGAAAGGAAATCTTTCTACCCCCTGTCCCCCACCCTCTCTGAGATTTTTGCTTTGGATGCTCATTCCTTCTCCCTTACAGAAGGAGTTGACAATCCTATGTAGAATCACAGGGGAAAAGGTATAAGCACTTCCATTAAGGTCTTTGATTTTGCCTTTGAAAGAACAATCCAAGGCTCCCTCCTTGGCAATGATCTGGTAATTCAGAGACAGACATCCATGGGAATAATCACCAGGTTTTGCATTCTAATTGCTTCTGCTCATTTTCCTTCAATTTCTTCTCATCTCCCTCATTATGTTTCCCAGATAAAAGTTCCACTGGACCTAAATGTCTCATGACACATGGAATCATGTTGGCAGTCTTCTAGTAGATTGGAGGAAAGGTGAGGTGGAGGGGGTGAGGTTCCAGATCCCATTCCATGCCTCTCATCCCTTCTGCCAGGAACAATGCTTAAAAATCTCAGAGCCTTAAACTGAGAGCAGAGGGAATAGATATCTCTTGGCTTCTCCCATCAATTACCTACTTTAAATTCTCCCAAATAAAGCAGACCTAACACGTCAGAGGTAAGACTTGCTTTGTACAAAAGAGGAGAGAGCTGGAGAGTGTCTTGGAAGTTGTAATGCCATCCCCAGATGGATCCAGCCTTGGGGACCTCCATGAGCTGTCCAGAATGACTTAAGTAACTATTGAGAAGTCTTGTATATGTCTCACTTCCTTTCCCATCACTACTTCAGGGAAAATAGGGGTGGCCCAGGTGATAGGGCTTTGTACTTGGAATGGGGAAGGCTAGAACCTGAATCCTAGGCCACTCACTGTGACCATGGGCAATTTCTTTATTGTGTCTGAGAAGAGAGGCAATTGGACTAATGACCGTTAAAACCCCTTCTAGCTACCTCATGGGATCTTATGAGAATAAAATGAACTAAAGTAGGGGGCAGCTGGATAGCTCAGTGGTTTGAGAGCCAGGCCTAGAGATGGGAGTCCTATTTTCAAATCTGGCTTCATACACTTCCAAGCTGTGTGACCCTGGGCAAGTCACTTGACCCCCATTGCTTAGACCTTACCACTCTTCTGCTTTAGAACCAATACACAGTATTGATTTTAAGATGGAAGGTAAAGTTTTTTAAAAAATGAGCTAAAGTATGTAAATGTTTTGGAATAGTAATGCCCTTTGTAATTAAACATGAATTATCATTTGGCTAGCCTCCTCCTAATTCTAGCTTTTCTTTTTCTGTTGACAGTGCCACCATCTTTATCATTTCTCTGACCCAAAGCCAGATATGATTTGAAATTCTTAGACCTCCGTTTCTTCATTGTAAAGGAATAATTGTTGCAGAGAAACTTCAGAAGGATCAAATAGGACATCATATACCATATAAATGGGTTCGTAAAATATCTTCTATCATTATTACTAGTTGGTTACTCTCCTACCTTCTTGAGATGATTCCTTCCTTGAGACCATCTGTCTCCAACACACAAAACTTACCTTGACCAGGTACTTTTCCTGTCTTTTTCTAGATGAAATCTCTCTTCTTCCCGAAGCCCTAGTCTCAAGGTGGCTTTAGGCCCTCTGCTCCCAAACTTACCTCATGTTCTCCTACCTTTTCTTGCAGTTTTCACTCCATAACTGTGGCTCTCATGAACTTCTGTCTTTGAACTTCATTAGATTATAAGTTCCTTGAGAGCAAAAACTATCTTTTCCTTCTTTTCATATCCTCAGTTCTTAGCACAGTGCCTGACACATTATCAATGTTAAATGTTTATTGATTGATTGACATCAGAATAACTTACCAATTATTCCTTTAAATCTCAGACCCATTTACCGGAGATTATTAACTCTCTTCAGACCTGGTAATCATCCATAAATCCCTGGGCCTCCCTGCTTACACACACAAAACTTGGTCAACATACATTTCCATGTATATTATAAACTCCAGACAGACAAGAACTGGTATGTTGAATTTTAAATCTTCGTATTTATATAAGCAAACATAGGGGCTCCTGACTATTTAGGAGTTTCATAGATGTTTATTGAATTAAGCCCAGCTTCATTTATCTAGTCCAGCTCACTTGTCTTATCTGTGGATAATGTGTTCTTGAAAAATCCAAATCCACAAATTCCATCCCCATCATAATATATTCCTAAGCATTTGTTTTGTTTGCAGGCGTTTGTTAATGAAGAGATATGAGATTTAGAGAGATCTTAGGAACTGACAAGGATTCTGGCAAAATAATTGAATGGAACTTCAAACAAAAACACATGGGGAATAAGTTGAACAATAGTTTTCAAGTCTTATTTTTATTACTTGAGAATTTTGCCCTTATAAGACTATAGTAGTGCTTAATTTCTTTTTCCAAAGGGGGGGCGGGGCAGAACTCTGTGCAAGTGTTTGGGAGAGCAAGAAGGAATGGGGTGTGTGCACACAAACCACTGTTTCAATGATGTTAACTCAATTAAGAAGGCATCAGCTCCTGCCAATATTCCTGACAAGGGCATCATCTCTATTTTCCTCTCAGGCTGTCTGTAGCATGTTTATAAGCTTAATATCAGCAGTTGGCTTGGAGGGTGTTACTAGATTGGTCCTGAGACTATAGAACTGAATGCTGTCAGGCAGGAGACCAAGAAGAGTGCCAGTGATACCTCACTGTATGCAGAGCAGTAGAGCAGTATTATATTATATTGCATTTTCCTGGGTTTTGTATATGTGTTCCTTGGCAAAGTCTTGTGCAATGAACTATACTATAAGCTTTTCAGGGACAATCTGCCCAGAGGTCTTAAGTAGTGGATCTCCAATAACTACATCCTTAATATCTTCTAAGGTCTATGAAAAATGTGTTTGCATTTATATGTATGTGTGTATCTTTATATATCCCAGACATTATGGGCTCCTGAAATGACCCCTGATGTCAGTGGAGATGGCTCCCTTTCCCAGAGTAGGTGGTAACCTCTTAATACTTTTTCATCTTCTTCAGTCTTTAAATGAATTTTTCTATAAACTTGGAAGACTTGAATGCTTTTAATTTTGTGGATAATAAACTGTCCATCTATTATCCTTCACTCTTGTTGCATGACCAAGCTACCCCCCCTTTCCTTCTGTAGACTAGATGATGGCCTTTATGTCACTTATATGCAAATCATTTTTGGTCAATATGCTGCAAACACCCACCATGCATCTTTCCATTGCTCTTTGGTCCTCTGAAAGTGTAACTCTTCTGATGCTGTAGGATTCCATGACTGACAGCCAATCAACAGTACCAGGAGAATGATGATGTTAAAGACATTGTGATTGAACTGTGATAGACTAAACTATTATCAGCCATTGAAGTCCCAAGACAACCCAAAGGGACTCATAATGAAAAATACTGCCCACAGCCAAAGAGGGAGATCAAAACAGGCTGCCTTCCATTTTATTTACTTCATGAGTTTTTTATTGTATGTATAATGTGTGTCTTCTGTCATGGCAGGGGGAATATGGAAATACATACTGAATGAAAGCACTGGCATAACCTATAGCATAACCTTGGGGGAAGTGAGGAGAGAGGGAGACAATCTGAATAGCAAAATGCTGAAAACAATAATAAAAAATTATTTTTGCATAATTGAAAAATCAAATAATTAAGTAAAAACACTGCGATCAGCCTTTAGTGCCAATTCCACAAATTAAAATCTAAAAGGCATGGAACAAACAATGAAATCTTGCTGGATATTTGAAAAGAAGCCAGGGGTCACTTAATCAGAGAATACATGGGAAATATAAGATATAAGATGACTGGAAAGGTAGAAAGGACTGCGTCTTTCCATTTATATGTATGCTTATACATATAACAACCTTCATGGTTGCCAGACTGTAAATGTAAATTTAGGGTTGTGAGTGAATATAAATTAAATTGGTCACCAGGGAAAATCCCAAATAAAATACTCAAGTCAGTTGGAAATTTTATGGTGGTTTAATTAATATAGAGGGAAGGAATTAAGAAGAAGAGAAAGGGAAAAGGGTATAGGATTTCTCGGGCCTAGCCTGTGTCTGGGGGAGTTCAAAGACCTCCACCACAAGGTCTCCTCAGAGGATTAGAGGCCACCTAAGAGGATAGTGTTTTGGAAGGTAAAGGAAAAAAAGAATCAGCCTAAACTCCGAGAGAACACTCACCGCCAATCCCAGACAATAGCTGCAACCATGCCAAGATGCCAAGACACTCAGCATGCTGCCACTAGAGCCACTGCAAAAAGAGACCGAGAGGAAGTGATGCAAAATATATAGACCATTTTTTACATCACTTCCTGTGTCTTATATGTACCAATGGTAGCTTAAGCTTGACTTAGGACAGCCCAGGGATCTATCAGTTGTTTCTGATTTGTCATTTGCTAGCACATGTCTGTCATAGGCCATCCTTCTCAATACTTAATCCTTAAGTAGGGGTGTAGACATTCCTGTTTTGTTAGACTAAGCAGGGTGGAGTAAATCTAAAATTCACAATTTATATGTATGAGAGGCTTTAAAATCCAAACGAAGGATTTTATATTTGATTCTTGAGATGATAGGGAGTCACTAAAGTTGACTGAATAGAGGGTGATATAGTCAGTCCTGGACTTAGGGGAAATCAAAATGATAGCTGAGTAGAGGGAAAGTTGAGGTGGGAATACCAACCAGAAGTCTCAATAGTTCAATAGTCCTCGTACAGTGGAGAGAACCTTCCCCAGGACAGTGGTCATTCCAGAGGAGGTATTGGATTGTAAAAGAGAAATATTATGAGAACAGATAGAAGTTGATAACTGTATAAGGGGGTGGGATGGGGAGGGAGACAGGATTCAAAGAGATACATTGGTTATGAGCCTGGGTGAATGGGGGGATGATGCCACCACCTTCCATCTCAAAACCATAATGGAATTATGCAAGTTGCATGTTTTAAAATATTGACCTAGGTGAGAAAATTGACTTACCAGTGTTTAGTAAACAGTGAATAGTCCAGTTTAGCTAGGGGATTGGGCATTTAAAGGGAAGTCATATAAAGCTGAAAAGTAAGATTAGAGCTAGACTGTAAAGGACCTTGAATGCCAGTATAATAATAATAATCATAAGCTATAATTTTCATAGTGATTTGGGGTTCACAATTCATTTCATTTTTTTAAACCTTTTATTCTGTAATAGAATCAAAACTGTGTATTCCAAGGCAGAAAAGCAGTAAGGTCTAGGCAATGAGGGTTAAATGACTTGCCTAGGGTCATACAGTTAGGGAGTACCTGAGTCAAACTTGAACCAAGTACCTCCTGTCTCCAGGCCTGGCTCTTAAGCCACTGAGCCACTAGCTGTCCCCTAAAATGTACTTTATAAATATAATTTAATGTCTAACCTTAAAATATCCCTGAGAAGTAAGGGCTACTGTTATTCCCATTTTACAGATGAGAAACAGAGACAGAAATTAAAGGATTTTTTCGGAGTCAGACAGGTAGTGTCTGAAGCCAGAAAACAGAAAAGAATTTTTAAATTACATATGAGACAACTCTGTTGAAGTTCTACTCTGATATGTCATCCTAGCATCAAGTACTATGCTACAAAAGCAATGTGAGAGCTTAGACTCAGCCTACAGAGCAAGAATGGAAATACAACCCAGTGACTAAATTATCTATCTGACAATCTTAGCAGGGTTGGCCACCAGCTGATGATACCCATTTTTGCTAATAATTTATGAAGATCCTCTGTGACACTAGGAAGGAGGATACCTGATCCTCTTGGGTAGAAAAAGTATTTACAATGTTGAAATGACAGATCTTTGGAAATACTCAAAACAAAACCACAGAATAAATTAGTTATTAAGGATAACAATTGCATTTATGCCATTAAAAAAAAAACTACTGAATCTGGAATAATATGGAAATCATTTTGATCTTAATAGTTGACAACATGGAATTGACCAAGTCCAAACCACCACTGAACCCTATAGGTTCTGCAATACCCTACCTGAGGGAGAAAAGTAAATGGAAACCCATGTTGAAAGCTCATAAATGCCTGTGGAGTTATTTTTTAAAATGGCTTTGGCCATGGTGAAATAGCTAAATTTCAAAGTAGGTACCACCTAGAAAATCATAGGAAATCTCTTGTATCAGAAAAGTCTTCTACAACAGAGTAATCCATTCTTTTAAAACTATTATTGTTGACTTCAATTCTGTGTGTTTGCATATTCAATACTTAATATACATTAGGTGTTAAACAATGAATTTTTTAATTTCCCATTTTAGCTGAAAGCAAGAAAGAACAAAGGAACAGGGGAAAAAGTCTGAAAAATCACTCAATCACTAAATCTCAGAATCAGAAGGGATCTCATAAGGAATTAAGTACAACCCCCATATGAAACATGAACAGCCCCTTCAAAATCCCTGAAAACTGAACAATGACTGAACACTGAAGATGTTCAGTGACAGAGGATTCACTTCTTTCCTTGGCAGCCTTCTAATCCATCAAATCCTAGAGATAGAAAGAAGCTCAAAAGTATCAAATGTACCCCAATGGAAGCAGCAGTCGCCTCCATTCCATATCTGATAAGTTGCCATCCAGAGCACCACTAATAAGGGAATTGACTACCTAGTACAGTAACCCATCCCATTTTTGGACAACTTGGAAAGTTTTTTCCTTATCTGAAGACAAAAATCTTACAGATTAACTTGTCTTAGCCTTTCCTCCTGGGCAGGGAGCAGGGGTGAGAGGAAGGGAATGGTATAGAACAGTAGAGTTGTTGACAAATCCTGTAAGAGTAACTACAGGGCACCAAAGTAACTGTACTACCCTGGTCAAGCATTCTCACCAGATTTACTTTTGCATAGTAAATCAACAGGTGCATACTCTTTTTTTTTTTTTCTAAACCCTTACCTTCTGTCTTGGACTATGTATTGACTCCAAGGCAGAAGAGTAGTAAGGGCTAGGCAATGGGGGTCAAGTGACTTGCCCAGGGTCACAAAGCTAGGAAGTGGCTGAGGTCAGATTTGAACCTAGGACCTCCCATCTCTAGGCCTGGTTCTCAATCCACTGAGCTACCCAGCTGCCCCCCCCCCCGTTCTCAATCCACTGAGCTACCCAGCTGCCCCCCCCCACCCCTTGAATGTTCTTCTTCATTGAATTTGTAAAATACACTTGAGCAGCTTATTTACACTTAAGTATAAAAGGAAGTCTCCCCTGTAAGGCACAGGGTCCCTTCAAAGCCAGTGTGAAGTCACTGAAGAGCTAGTCAACTAACTTTGTTGTTCCTTCTTCTTCATGTATGCCCCATATCAAAATAAATGGAACCCTGGGTGGCTATGTCAGAAACTAATATATAGAGTCTTACTGTATTCTTTGTTTTGATATAAGTAAATTCTAGTTAGGTGAACACCAGTCCATTTTTCTGCCTTCCTTTCTGCAGCTTCCATTTATTGGTCTTAATTCTGCCCTCTGGGTTACATATAACAAATCCAATTTCTGTTCCATACTGTGGTTCTTCAAATACTTGAAGGCAGCTATTATGCATGCTTCTTGTGGGCCAGTCTTCTCCAGGCTAGAAACCCTGAGTTTCTTTAACAGATCTTGGCATGATTTGGGCTATCTCACTATTCTGGCTGCTTTTCACTGGACATTCTTCACTTTTATTAGGTCAGAGAAATCTAGACCAGGTATGGTTTATAATTTTGTTAAAAGCAGACAATTAAGTTTCAGAGAGCCTAAAAATGAAATGCCTAGATTTTGTTCATGACAAAGCCTAATTATTAAGTCCCAGCTATAGTGTTAACTTGTTATATAAACCCTAAGCAACTCCTTTTTACTCTCTAGGTTTTAGTCCCTTCTTTTATAAAATTAAGGATATAGACTAGTTGATTTGGAATCTAACATTTTCTATCTAAAATCTATGGGTTGTCTCCTCAATTCTAGGGCAAGAAGAAAGAGGGATACACCATGATGATCCATTACTAATATGGAATGGAAACCTCACCTTCACCTGGTTGAGCATCTACACCTGGTCTTTATTTTCCTTTAAGACACAGTTCAAGAATGCTTTCCCACCTCCTCTCTACCCACTGACTTCCTTGGCCTCTTTTTAAGTTTCAACTAAAATCCCACCTTTTATTAGAAGCTTTCCCCAGCCTCTCTTAATTCTAGAGCCTTCTCTCTATTAATTATTTCCTATTTATCCTGTTTATAGCTCACTTTGTATATATTTGCAAATTTTCTCTCCCATTAGATTGTAAACTCCTTCAGGGTGAGGACTGTCTATTGCCTCTTTTTTTCTCCCCAACACTTAGCATATTACCAGTACATAAAGGACACATAATAAATATTGCTTGATTTAAAAAATAAATAAAATCTATGGGTTTTTAAATATATATATACCTTGAAAAACCAAATAACTCTTATTTGGAACAAAAGAAGTAAAATCACAACTGACCCTTGGATAGGAGCCTGAGTCTAAACTATATCCAAAAGGGGATAGTTTAGCCCTAGTTTTAGCCAAAAGCTTAATCAATACTATTTACTGCAGATACCATGATGTGCAAGAGATACTAAAAATAGATTAAAAAATGAATAAAACTGAAGGAGCTAAAAATAAACATAGATATATCTCTTATCTAACATTTTAACTTGGTTTTAATCATTGTTTAATTTTTATAAGATTCAGTTAAAATTATTAGCTCAGGATTTATAGAAAATAAACCTCACCTAAAATTACTGTTGTGTTGCTTATGGAAAATAGATTACTTAAACAAGTGAATACTAAAAACAAAATTATAGTAGATTTATTTAACCTGATAAAGAGAAACAGGTTTAATCAATGAAGAGAACACTTGGATATAATGAATGTCTCTAATTAACAATGATCTAACAATTGAGGTCTAGATTTCTTCTCTCTTTTAAAAAATACTTCAATGGGTAGTTCCAGTTAAATGCTTAAAAATAAGGAAACCACAATGCTCTCCCAAATCCATAATTCAGACTTTGTGTTCCCTCATTTAGCCCAGATTAATGAAATTGAATTGCAATGATTTACAGCGGATACCAAATAGCACAATGAAGTCCTTAGTGAAGCTGATGTTCTCAGACTGATTAAGAGACAGATAAATGATATAGACCCCCTGGACAAGGTTCATATGGAATGTCCTCCTTTTTCACCTCTACCACCTGTTTATATTCTTCAAATGTTACATCCTCTATTAAGTCTTCATTGATTTCTCCAGCTGAAAGTGGTAGCTCCTGAATTTTATTTCTTGGCATTTTGAAATCTTCTTTTACCCTGCATATCTCTGTCTCTGTCTCTGTCTCTCTCTCTCTTTCTCCCCACATGTATATGCATATATATGTGTGTGTGTATATATATATACATGCATATATATATATAAACATTTCATCAGACTCTGTTAGACTATAATCCCTATAAAGGACTTTGCCTTCTTTCTATTTGTATCTCCCCTAGCAATTAATACAATAAATTTCCCAAAGAAGGCACTTAAAGACTGACTATACTCAACAGATTTAAATAGGGAAATAGAGTATAGGAAGTTAATCTATTCCATCATCAAAGCTGATTACTTTAACTTGTTTCCATTTAGGTAGTAAATCATGATAAGCATGAAAATTATAATAGTAAGTTAGGCATTGCCCCTTGCCCACACAAAGGAAATAATTACGTTGGACAAGATTGGCACCTCTATATCTGGAACTGATTGATAAGAGTAGATGTGCTGTCCCATAAAATGTAGTGCTGTTTAAAGTCATCTGGTAGTGAAACGAGATGCCAAAATGAAAGTCCTCTATACCCAGGATCTTTGTAGGTAGAAATGATGCAAATGCTCAAGGATCCATGTCCAAGTGATGTCCTGGTATTCATGTTGGACCTAGAGTTTCGATTTTAAACTTCCTATGGTGGGTTTATAGGTAGAAAATTCTCTCCACCATGATGGCCTTTCTAGGACTTTGCTTCCCTGAAGGACAGTGGCCCAGAGGTTTTTATATAGCTGCAAAAACAAAAACATATTTTTCAGATGGTTGAATGTATAAGTAATTCCCAACTCAAATTTTTGTTGAAATTACACAAAACTGGTGCTAACAGCTTATTAGGAGAATTTTCAAGTGTTAATAATAAAAAAAATCTTTTGGCTTTAGTAAAAACAAAGATTGAATTGAAATGACAAAATATAGCATATGAAGACAACAATAAGAACAAGATAGAAAAGATGGGACTCATTTTACGAGAAAAAAAAGATCTGGGAATGTTAGGGGATCTAAAGTTGAAGGCATCAATATTGTGATGTTAGCCAAACCAAAAAAGAAAATCACATGATCTTTGTCATAATGTTCATAAAGAGGGAAATGATAAATCCTACTGTATACTGTCCTGATTGAGACATGTATGAAATACTTGTTGAGTTTGAGGTACAGAATACTGCTAAGGTGAAGAGTGGTCAGTCAGAAGAACAGACAGAATGATGAAGAGACCTGAGGTGAGGCCATCTGAGAATCAAGCTTGCCTTAGATAAGAGATGACTTAAGGGAGTCCATACTGGTTGTCTTCAAGTATTTGAAAAGTTTTCTGTGAGAGAGGGATTAATTTCGTTCTACTTGGCTTTATGGGACAGAACTGGTAGCAATAGGTATAAATTGCTGAGAAACATATTTAGGTTTGGCATCAGGTGGAAATTTTTTTAACAACTACAGCCACTCCAAAGTGAATGGGTCACTTTCAGATTTTCACACAAAGTCTAAATAACTACTTGTTGAGGGCAGTGCAGAGGAAAATCTTGGGAAATTGGAAATTGGGCTAGATGGCCTATGGGATCCTTTCCAGCGTTAAGTTCTATGGATGATCAGTAGGGTCCCTTCTAACATGATTGAGTTTCTATAATAGCAGCCCTTTTCACAGGGACTCACAGAAGTTGGACCCTTTAATTTTATTAGTATAAGTGGACATGTTATCATATTCTGGTTAGATACACCTGAGAAAGGCATCCTTTATCTAGTCTTAATTATATGGTTTTCATATTGTGCTTGTTTTCTCTACACAGCATGGGATAGGTAAGACAGAGATGTTACAAACCCAGGTTTGGCTTGGCTAGGTTCTTCTCAGTTTGCCTGATCACAGAATCACAGGATTAGAAAGTCTAGAGCTAGAAGGAAACTTAGAAATCATGCAGTTCATATGCCTCATTTTACAAATGAGGGAACTATGACCCAAGAAAGAGTAAGGGTCTACACTGGGTCTACATTTATATTGTACTCATTATGCACATCATTCTCAAGTGACAGTGATCAAGCAGGCCAGTCTGATGTGTAAAGTAGGTTTTTAGTGAGAACTTGGACTTGGACTTATACATTACAAGAGTTGTTTGAGTTGCTAATAAACTTCTTTTTTTTTTAAACCCTTACCTTTCATCTTGGAGTCAATACTGTGTATTGGTTCCAAGGCAGAAGAGTGGTAAGGACTAGGCAATGGGGGTCAAGTGACTTGCCCGGGGTCACACTAATAAACTTCTTAAAGGAAACTTTGCTTAATGACCCCAAAAGATCAATTTAAATAATACATTAGACTTTTGGATAGTCTAGATAACTTTTGCTTGTAAGAAACTACTATTTATATACATGCTCTTATGTATTATCCACCCTCAGTAATATCTAATTTTCTTTCCACTCTGATATGTATTCATCAAACTATCTTTCAGGTATCCTACCCCTCCTCAATTTTGTTTAATTTTCATTTCCTTGTATTAGTCTTTTACTTTTTTCACATGTCACAAACTCAATATTATACTTCACAACTTCAAGCATTAATCTTGATTTAATGACTCTCTAGAAAAACAAATATAGCTGGATTGGTATTTGGTATGAACTACTCATCCAAGAGCAGATGGCTAAATCATCAATCTCACGACAATTTTCTTAAAACCACATCTAGTAATGACTTGATCACTGGCTTTTAGATTGTGATTTTTGTAATCTCTACTTGGAATTGTGGAATTTGAGACCTGCAAGGGATCCTGGAGGACACCAAGAACAGCCTCTCACGGACACAAGACTTCAACCATTTGTGATTTTGCTGGTGTGAGTATTCCCTCCACTGTTGCTGATTGCTTTCTTTATGGTCTCTTTGAGAATAGCTGTGGCCAACTTAGTAGGTACTCAATTTCCTTATTTGTCCCATCCATAAGTTATTTTTCCAAAACAAAAAACAAAACAAACAAAAAAAAAGGTTTCCTCCTTACCTCGCCATTTGCCTTGCCAATTGGTGAGTTCAGGATGAAGTCTGGAGGAGCGATGACATCTACCAGAGCAACTGCATCATCTTTCAGCTGTTTGAAAACAAAGTTCATAAACTTGGCAGCTCCTTAGGATCTCTATGGTAACCAGCAAGTAAAGAGTTGCAGTAGGGTTGTTACCAAAACCCACCAGCAATTTAAGCAGTCACACACAGATGTATAACTAACACATTATCTTTTTATTGGCCTGGATAACAGATTCCTTTACTTTGCATTTTAATATTTTTACCATGTTGTCCTTTACTCGTTTTCAATTAGACCAGGTACACTCATAAAAATGATTTCTTTGCAACTCATTTTTTTAAATGTCTTCTCAGTCTTGTCTCTTTATTAGCCCCTTATTTTACTAGGTTGCTCTGTTTTTGGTTAGAAAAAATATATCAAGAAAAATGTAAGTGATGTTTCTGATCAACTGGTAAAGTAATAAAAAGAAATGTCTCATGACCCTCAGGAGTATTTTATTACTCAGTCATTACTTACACTATTACTCAAAATGACAAATAAAATCTATATAAGAAAGTCCCCTATAGGCATCTCTTTAAATGCAAAAACATTATTTTTAAAATATTTTATTATGTGATTAAAATGAATTGCTCAAATAGAAAGGAGGTTTCATGAATAATTTTTAGATCTAATTTATAACTGGCAAGTTATAATAATAATTTAAAAAGATTCAGCAAGTTACACAAAGTACAATGTAATAAATGAAATAAACTCAGATATTCACATTGTTTATTTATTCTTATACTACTTAAGAAATGTACATGCTATTTTTAATGGACAGATATGCCTCTACTAAAGATAACAGATAAATGCTGTCTTTTTCATCATGAAGATAGGTAACTGGGCTTCCTTGTGTACATCATGAATTCTCATTTATTTTTCTGGCAGTGGAATGAATTTTCACTGAGTTGTCATATGCCACCTTATCCTCTCTCCTCTATCAGTCACAGTAGAATAGGCTTTTAAATTACAAGGCTGGGAATCAGGGAAACAGTCTGACACTATGAAACATAACAAAGCTAACTGCTCTGCATAAAAACAGAATTCAAGACCATGGCCCAATTAAAGTGAAATAAACTAATGCATAATCATTATAGAAGAGCTTTAAAAACAATTCAGTAGAAAGTTCAAAACTATATTTGCCTTGCCTTCCTATTTCTTTTTTAAAGAGTTACTCTCAAATATATAATATGAAAATTTAAATTTTCTTTTATTATTAGTTTTACTTAAGTTAAACTATAAGTTATGAATTGAGATACACATTTGGATACCCTAAATATAAGCTGGGATTCTATAAAAAATCTTTCCCTCCCTTAAAACCATTACCTTCTATCTTAGAATCAATGCTAAGTATCATTTTCAAATCAGAAAAGTACTAAAGGCTAGGCAATTAGGGCTGCCTAGGGTCACACAATTGGAAGGGTCAGGGCAGATTTGAAGACCCAAGACCTCCCATCTCCAGGCCTGGCTCTCTACCCACTCAATCATCTAGCTGCCACATGAAATCTTTTTTAAGGAAAGCAAAAACATAAGTATTCACCAAAAATCAATTTTGTAAGATATATGAAATTGTGCATTTATTATGAAAATTCTGATTTGACTTTTCCTTTAATTTAAATAGTTTGTCTTAGTCATTCTCTTACTGCCTTAAGGTTATTTTTTACAAATGATTTGAGAAAAGAGTAGAGTCCATATTTGACTAAATAGCATATTCTTTACAATCATGAGTAGTACATATATGGTCAATAATGTCTGGGATCCAAGCATAAACTAAACCCAAAGAAATCAGCCTTTATTTTCATGATAGTTACTAATAGAATGAAATATTTTAGGGATAACTTACTAAGAAACCTTTAAGATGGCATAAAATAAAATGTTGGTAGCTGTTTATTTTCATTTTTACTCATCAGAGTAAAACAGTAATATGGTAAAAACTTGTTCTAAAAACTAGATACTTTAAATGAATTTTGAGGCTAATTGAAACCCTAGTTTCAAAACTGTGTTGAAAATCTTTAAACATATTTTAATACTTTTTTATTTTAGTGAAAATAATTTAATTTTGAGAATTAAACAAATTGGACCATCTGAGAATATATCATCAGAAGAATAACTAATTAAATATAATTGTAGAAAGGAAAAAAAAAGAGTATCCTATAGTAATAAGAACACTGAAGATAACATTGTGTCTTTGCTATGTAATCACTGTTTCCCTATGGCTAAATCACCTCATCTCTCTAAGCCTTAATTCCCTCTTCTATACTAGAAAAGGTCTGCCTTCACAATCTCTTAAATTTTCTTCTTACCCTACCATTCTGCGATTCTTAATGCAGGAGATGTAGGAAATTGGCCTGAAAATACTTGACTTCCCCATTAGCCCTGAAAAGCGTACCTGACTAGGTACTAGGAGACACGGGTTCTAGCATTTGTTCTGTCACTAAACATTTTGAATGACCCAAGGATCATCCGTTTAACTCTCTGGGTCTCAGTTTCCTCACCTGTAAAATGAAGATGGTTGGCCTAGATGGAGACTAAGGTCCCTTCCCAGATCTAGCAGTTAATCTTCTAAGGACCCTTCCTATTCTGAGATAGTATATTCCAAGTGCTCTTCTAAGGGTCTTCGGTCTTTGTTGTGAGGACTTAATTCCCTACATTAGTATTAGTATTAGTACATTAGTTAATTCCATGAATCTTAGCTGTGTGGCTGAGCCACTGATTTAAGCTTGTTTTGTGATGCGTTATTGCCTATTTCCCTTAAAAGTTAAATGTGTCCAAAAGTTCTGGTGAATTGAGAGCTCCATATGACTGAGATTTACTACATAAGGATATTAATACTTAGCATTATAAATTGCTGGGACTCACCTTTGCACACAGGTCCAAAATAGCATTCTTTATCATTTTACCTGCTTGTTCACCAGAAAAATATCCACCTGCAAGTATATATGGCATATATATAGTAACACAAACAAGAATGGGTTACATTTTAGAAACTCTCTTGGGTAAATTAATAGAGCAATTTTAAAATATTCATGAGACTTTGAAAATAGTTTTCCAAATTATTGGGCCCCTAAAAACACTATTAATTCTTAAAAATGCATATTGGTCTGGCCAAGTTATTAGCTTCATCCTTCTATTACTTAACCTGTCTTTTATTTGTCTTTGTTTCATTAGAAACCATATCAGTAATTTCTCATATTGATAATCTGCCTTAGGTTTTCATACTTGATATTTTATTTGAACCTCACAATTACCTTATGAGGGATATGAGACAAGGCTTACTGTTTTCATCTTACGTGCACTAAAGAAGTTTGAGTGTTTTTCCTAAAATCTCATAGCCAGGATTAAAAGCCAGGTCTCCTGATTCCTAGTTCAGTGCTCTTTTCCAAGATTCTTCCCTCAAGGCTATGAGAGTCTAAATCAGACGTTATTCACTGAGAGTCTGTGACTTTGATTTTTTTCATTTTTTTGAAAAGAGTATTTCAATATAATTGGTTTCTTTGGTAATCTTATGTATTTTATTTTATGTATTTAAAAATCACCTTTCTGAGAAGGAGTCCATAGGCTTCACCAGACTGCCAGTGGGGTCCATCACACACACACACACACACACACACACACACACACAAAGGTCAAGAAGCCTAAATACATAAAATGTCTCTTATTCAGGGGTTTCATTCTAAAAATCTATTTTCTTGAAAATCAAACTAAAAAGGATTTTAGGGGAAAAAATAAAGTAATAAATAGAAGTGTGAAGTTCCTTTAGGATCAATCCTGGAGTTAATGTTAACTAATTTTTAATTTTGAAGAAAGAATACACAGTGGCCTCTCTGTGACTGCAGAACAGGGTAAACTGGAGTAATGAAATTCCAAATTTGTTGGGGTAAATTATGAAGAAAATTTTCTAAGGATGTTTGAGTGGGCAAAATACTAGCTAATAATTTCAATGTCCAATAGTATATGGCGATTATAAGGTGATTTTCCATTTGTCCATTATGTTTTAAATCTTTGGTTTGCTTTCTACTCTTCATATTTGGTTTTTTAGAGTATAATTATAATTTTATGATTATATTATAGTTAATGCCCCCCACAATCTTCAGATCTAAGTATCAAACTAAGAGTAGGCAAAAGTATGAATAGGTAATATCTATGTAAGCAAAAATGGAAACTATTGGCTTCCCTTTCAATGGGAAAGTTTCTCTTCTGCACAAAACAAGGGTATTTCTGCTTTTCTGTCAAATAATGAAGGGAAGACTCTCACCTTGATAGAGAACTGCCATATGCCGACTTAGAGACCAGAGTCCATACAAAGCACCAAGACGTTTCAGGACAGGCTGAAGAGAAGTTGGCATGCTGGCATGGTGTGTATACTTATGATACCTCTGTAAAACTGTATGCTCAATGAAGACAAGAGCGAGGGAATGACAGTAGTATGCCTTGAAAAAAAGTCATAGAAGAGGGACTTGAGAATAGCATTCATTCACAAAACTTATGAAGCACCTATCATGAGAAGTGTATGAGAGACAGCACAGAATAGGCTAGAGAGCTGACCCACAAGCCAGGGAGACCAAGGTTTGAGTGCTGTCTTTGACATAAACTGGCTGCATGGCTCTAGACAAGTCACTTAACCACTCAGTGATCCAGGCAACTCTTACATTGCAGAGAAGGTGCTGACCTACATTAGTAAAAGGAACCTCCTCATTTTGTAGTGGGAAGAGGAAGACATGCCCCCAGAACTCAGAGATGCCTCCATCGTAGCCCTATACAAGAACAAAGGCTCACGAGCAGCCTGTGACAACTACAAAGGCATCTCACTACTCTTCACTGCTGGAAAGATCCTCGCCCATGTCATACTCAACAGACTCCTGTCATCTGTTTCAGAGCAGAACCTGCCTGAATCACAATGTGGCTTCCGACCAGATCACAGCACCATCGACATGGTCTTCACAGTGAGGCAAATGCAGGAAAAATGCCTTGAGCAGAACCTGAGTCTCTACGTTGTCTTCATAGACCTGACAAAGGCTTTCGACACAGTGAACAGGGACGCATTGTGGGTGATCCTCAGCAAGCTCGGTTGCCCAGCAAAATTCGTCAAACTGATCCAGCTCTTTCATGTCGACATGACAGGGGAAGTCCTATCTGGTGGAGAGACTTCCGATCGCTTCAATATCTCCAATGGCGTGAAACAAGGCTGTGTCCTTGCTCCGGTACTATTCAACCTATCCTTCACCCAAGTATTACGACATGCTGTGATGGATCTAGACCTGGGCGTCTACATCAAATACCGACTGGATGGCTCATTATTTGACCTTCGCCGCCTGACTGCAAAAACAAAGACAACAGAGAGACTCATCCTGGAGGCTCTCTTTGCAGATGACTCTGCTCTCATGACCCACCAAGAAAATCATCTCCAAACCATTATGGACAGGTTCTCTACCGCAACAAAACTGTTTGGCCTGACTATCAGCCTCAGCAAAACAGAGGTGCTGTTCCAACCTGCACCAGGGAGGCCACGAACCAGCCGTGTATTACAATCGACGGCACGCAGCTTTCTAACGTCAACACTTTCATGTACCTGGGCAGCACCATCGCCAACGACGGGTCCCTAGACCACGAGATTAATGCCAGGATCCAAAAGGCCAGCCAGGCACTCGGGAGGCTGCGCTCCAAAGTCCTCCAACACAGAGATGTAAGCACTGCGACGAAGCTCAAAGTGTACAACGCAGTGGTCCTCAGCTCGCTCCTGTATGGTTGCGAGACATGGACACTGTATCGGAAGCACATGAAACAGCTGGAGCAGTTCCACCAACGCTCCCTCCGGTCAATGATGAGGATCCGATGGCAGGACCGAATCACCAATCAGGACGTCCTCGACAGAGCCAACTCCACCAGCATCGAAGTCCTGGTCCTCCAAACCCAGCTACGATGGTCTGGACACGTCATCCGCATGGACTCACAGCAAATACCAAGACAGGTATTCTATGGTGAACTGTCAGCTGGACTCAGGAAACAAGGCCGAGCAAAGAAAAGATTCAAGGATCAGCTAAAGTCCAACTTGAAGTGGGCTGGCATTACACCGAAGCAACTAGAACTTGCTGCCTCTGACAGAAGCAGCGAACCCACATTCACCATGTCGCCACCACCTTTGAAGATGAGTGACGTCGACATCTTGCCGCTGCGCGTGAATGCCAACACCAGGCCCCAACCTCACCTCCCGTAACGACTGGCGTCCCAGGCCCCATGTGCCACAAACTGTGCACTTCAGCTTTTGGACTCCAAAGCCACATAAGGGTACACCGTAGATGAAGAAATACTTAGATATTTGCAAATAGGCAAAAGTAAGGCTTTGGGGAGGTCTCAGATAAAATTCAGATATGATGACTGAGAAAGGCTTTAGAAACATACTCTAAGAAATGTATTTTAGAATAAATGCTAAAAGCACTTCTAGATTATATGAGATAGTCTTGAGCCCCAGAAGATGAACAACATTAAAAAAAAAAACTTTCATGGGAGGACAAAAATCCAAAAGAATCCACTAAGCAGTTAGCAAAGGATCAAAAAGACCAGTTGATCTACTTGTGTATTAAATAAGCATAGGTGACCTAGTAGAAAAAAATAAATATTTTTTAAATGATGAACCACTAGATTTACTACTTTTTGTTTTTCCAAAGAGACTCTTCCATGGGCTAGGAAAGACAAGGTTAGAAATCATTAAGAGGGAGAAGTGAGGAGGTCACAAAGCATTTCTCTGCCCTCAAAGAACTCAAGTTATGAAGCCAAGATGATTTATATCTTAAGTATATGAAAGAACTGGCAAGTGTGACTGCTGAGCTATTACCAGAAATCCTGAAAGATTTAGAAAATGGGGAAACTGTCATAGTCCAAAGAAGGGGGAAATATCCTGTCTTTTTTTAAGTAAAGAGAGTAAAAACTGCAAATTATAAATCTGTAGGCTTGACTCATATTCCTGGCCAAATTCTAGAATACATTATTAAAGAATGCATTTTAAGCATTTAGAAAGGAGAAAACTACAACCACTAAAAGGTGGTATGGCTTGATCAAGAATAGATCATGCCTGACAACTTTAATTTCTATTTTTAACAGATAAGTAGACTACTGCACCAGTAGAATCTTGTAGCTATTGCATTTTGAGATTGTGGAACAGGTGAAGAAATGGTTAAGGAATAATGCAATTAAGTAGACCTGAAATTAGTTGAATGACCAGAGCTGAAAATCATCTATTAATGGGGCAATGTCAAATTGGAAAAGGTCTCTAGAAGCCTATTCCAGGAATCTGTCCTTAGCCTTGTGATGTTCAACATTTTAATCAATTAATTTGATAAAAATCAATGATATTCCCAGTGCAGGCCCACAAGGTAGCCAGGCTGCCCCTGTGCCCCAGAGCAGGCCCCAGCACAAGAAATTTAGCACAGTTCCCCCTCCATCCTAGGAACAGAGCCCAACATAAAAGTAAAGATCATGTGTGTCAAAATTGGGACATTAATGCATTGCTGGTGGAGTTGTGAATTGATCCAACCATTCTGGAAGGCAATTTGGAACTATGCCCAAAGGGCGCTAAAAGATTACCTGCCCTTTGATCCAGCCATACCACTGGTGGATTTACACCTCAAAGAGATAATAAGGAAAAAGACTTGTACAAAAATATTTATTTCTGTGCCCTTTATGGTGGCAAAAAATTGGAAAATGAGGGAATACCCTTCAATTGGGGAATGGCTCTTTTTTTAGTTCCTCTAGCAGTTCTTTTTGGTCTTAACACCATTTCACATTTTCCTTTGAGGCTTAGCATGTAGCTGTTTTGACATGGTTATCTTCTGAGTTTGTGTTTGATCTTCCCTATTCCCATAGTGTCTTTTTTGTAATCAGATTTCTTTGTCTTTTGCTCATTTTTCCAATCTATTCCATGATCTTTACTTTTTTAAATTAAGTTTATTTATTTATTTAATTAATTTAGAATATTTTTCCATGGCTACATGATTCATGTTATTTCTCTCTCCTCTTCCCAACCCCCTGCCATAGCCAATGAGCAATTCCACTGGGTTTTACATGTGTCATTGATCAAGACCTATTTCCATATTATTAATATTTGTACTAGGGTGATTGTTTAGATTCTATATTCCCAATCATATCCCTATCGAACCATGTGATCAAGCAGTTGTTTTTCTTATGCATTTCTATTCCCACTGTTCTTTCTCTGGGTGTGGTTAGTGTTCTTTCTCATAAGTCCCTCAGAACTGTTCTGACTCATTGCATTGCCGCTAGTAGAGAAGTCCATTATATTCCATTGTGCCACAAGTGTATCAGTCTCTGTGTATAAGGTTCTCCTAGTTCTGCTCCTTTCACTCTGCATCAATTCCTGGAGGATGTTCCAGTTCACATGGAATCCCTCCAGTTCATTATTCCTTTGAGCACAATAGTATTCCATCACCAACAGATACCACAATTGGTTCAGCCATTCCCCAATTGAAGGTTGTCCAGGATCTAAGAATGCATTTTCTCATGGGAAAATTATTGTAAAAGCCAATTCAGGTCCCAGACAGGCCTACAAAATTAATCATTTCATTCAAAACATGCCATAGATCTTCCTCTAAAGGCTTTCTTCAAAATCTAATCACAGTGGAGAAGGGGTCTGGATTTCTGAAGGTTCTGTCAAATGAAAAACTTTTCCAGTAGGAAAAACCTCTAAGGAAGACCTAGTGAAGGACTGGACTTGGGTCCTTGGAGGATCAGCTTAGCTATCACCAGGAAGCAGTCATGACATGAAGATTTTTGGCAGCCAATGTGGGTCATAAACACTGTTTACTAAGAGTTCTGTTCTTCTTTGGTTAAGTTTCATAAAATGTTTTATGATTTACAAAGTGTTTTATTTATATTTTCTCACAAGAGGCCTATGAAGTAGGTACTACAATTATAAATATCCCCATTTAGAGAGATGAAAGCTGAGGCACAGGATGTTTAAGCAATTTGCCTAGGATTACCTATCACTATCTGTTCAACAGAGCCAGAACAAAAACTCAGGACTCCTACTCTGGATAGGTAAATGACCTTTCTAGCACTTTCAGTTTAAGGAAGATGCAAACCAGGGGTCCTAGGAATTTATATGAGAAGGGAGAAAGCTAAAGAAAAAAAGTGGGATAAAAATAAGCTTGCATTTCTTTTTAAGTTAAATTTCCTAGTATGGCTTCATTGAATTTGAAGTGAAATATAATCCCATTATAATGACTCTGAGGGAAGAAGATACAGTTTGCCAAACATTTAACTATTATGGGCAAAGTATTGTGCTAGAAAGGACAGAGATACATAAGAATCCCACTGGAAAAATTTCTGGCAGAAGGAAGCCAAAGGACTACACAGGGGTTCTTTGCGAGCTAGTGTAGCTAAGTTGAGAGAAGATCATCCCCAGGAGACTGGCCACATGAAGAAACTTTATGAGTTTCCAATGGTATGAATCATAATAAAACTATAAAGCAAGATTAGTAAGTAAATGAAAAAAGAGAAGGGGAAGGAAGTAGAACAGTTCTAGGTAAGAATAAAATCTAAGGCCAGTGGAAGTGAAGAATAGAAATATATGTTGTTGGAATTGGAATGATTGAAAAACTATGAGGTCAGTTAGTATGCTAGAAAGGTCATCAACAAGAATACTGAAGTCATGGAGGACAATGGTAAGGGAAGAGGCAAAGAGGAAAATGGGAAGCCAGATAATAATGTTACTGAAGAAGATGGAAAAATATTAATATATGAAATTAACAAGAAAGGGGAGAGGTAGTATAAGCAGATGGAGCAGAGGTTATTGAAGAACAGGGGCAGAAAAATGAACTAAAAATAACAACTGAGAGCAAAGACTAGCTGATGAATGCATTAGAGTACTGTGATATAGTGGATGAAGTGCAATGGCAAGAGATACAGCAAGAAGTAGTCAAAGTAGAAGGGTTGAGCCAAGATGCCTATAGGCAGCAACCCAGATGAATAATTCCTCAAATAAAATTTTGGAACAGTAGAGCCAAAAAAAGGGTTGGAGAAGGGCTTTTTTCAGTCTCAGAGAACTTAGGAGGTTGGCAAGAAAGGTCTGTGACACAAGATGGGGGAACATCCCAGAAAACAAGTGTCAGCAGCACAAAAAATAGGCCTTGGAGGTGACCACAACAGGGACAGCAGCAGCAGCTTCAGAAGCTCTCAGCTCAGAGACAGTAAGAGGATCAAACAACAGGCCAGTAGGAGATTACAGGGTATCTTTTGCTGACACTGGGTGAGGATGGCAACATTTGGCATACCTTTATTGTCCATATACCCAGAGCAGAACAGAGCACTGGGTATCAGTTGCAAGGGAGCGGGGACCCTTGTCACAGTACCAAAGGAAAGAGGAACATTAACATTTATAATTGCAGAGGAACAAAGACCCTTTCTAGGTAAAGATCATAATACAGACCAGGAGAGAACACCCAGTACAACACAACCTTGGAAGCACTGAAAACTTGCAAATTGCCAGAACCAGCTCTGAAAACAATAACATGGAAAAGCCTGATGCAATGCCTCCCCATCCCTAGGTGAGCAGAGCCTAACTTAAACATAAAATTCAAAGTCAAGATATAGGCTGGGAAAAAGAGCAAACCACAACAATAAAATGAACTTGGCAACAAAAAGCTACTACAGTGGCAGGAGAGACAAAAATATAAACTCAGAAGACAACATGAAAACACCTACAAGAAAAACTTCCAAAAAAGTAATAATTGGATCCAAGTTCAACAAAAATTCCCAGAGATGTTAAAGAAAAAGATGAGCGTTAGAGGAAAAATTGGGAAAAGAAATTAAAAAGATGCAATAAAATAATGGAAAGAGAATGGCTTGATAAAGGGAGCACAAAACTGAAGAAAATAACACCTGAAAAATCATAACTGGTAAAAGAGGCAGAAAAATTCACCAATAAAAAAGAACTTCTTAAAAAGCAGAACTGACCAAATGGAAAAAGAGTTGCATCAAAGAATTCCTTTAAAATTAGATTTTGGCAACTAAAATTTCCATGAGAAATTAAGAAACAATTTAAAAAGTTAAAAGAATGGAAAAAAAAGAAAAAATGTAAATTATCTCATTTGAAAAAACAGATCTACAAAACAGATTGATATAATTTAAGAATTATCTGAAACATTGAGAGATAATTTAAGAATTATCTGAAGGCCATAATAAAAAGGCTAGTCATCATATTTCAAGAAATTATAAAAGAAACATGCCTTAATATCTTAAAACCACAGGATAAAATAGAAATTGAAAGAATCTACCAATCATCTCTTAAAAGAGGTCCTGAAGTGAAAACTCCTTGAAATATTACCCTCAAATTCCAGAGCTCCTAGGTCAAGGAAAAAATATTGTAAGTCAGAAATAAACAATTCAAATATTGTGGAACCAGAGTCAGGATTACATAAAATGTAGCATCTTCTACATTAAAGGAGAGGCAGGCTTGGAATATGATATTTCAGAAGGCAAAGGAGTTAGGATTACAATCAAGAATACCTAAACAGCTAAAATGAGTATAATCCTTGGGGGAGAAAAAGAATATTTAATGAAATAGAGGACTTTCAAAGACCAGAGGTGAATAGAAAAATCTGACACAAAGACAAAACTCAAGAGAAGCATAAAAAGTTGTAAACATGAAAATATAATCATAAAGAACTTGATAAAATTAAACTATTAATATGTTCTTATGGAAAAATGATACAGGTAACTCCTAAGAACTTCATCATTTTCAGGACAGTTAAAGGAGTCAACATGGACAGAGGGCATGTATATGAATTGGTTATGTTCGGATGATGTCTAAAAAAATGAAGAGAAGAGAAAGAAGAATGCACTGAGATAAAAAAGAAGGAAGAGGTAGAATGAGGAAAGTTTTTCTCTTATAAAAGAGGCAGCCAAGGAAGTGTGTTGTTTTTTTTAATAATGGAAGAGAAAATGAAAATAGAATGGGGTGGTAAGCAATGCTTAAACCTCACTCTCATTGGAATTGGTTCAAATAGGGTTAGAAATCTATCATAATTAGGGAAATTGAAAGGAAGTGGGATAAGAGATGGGGGGAGCTATAATAAAAGGAGGTTAAAGGGAGGTAGTGTCAGAAGCAAAACAGACTTTTTTGGAGGGACAGGATTAAAAAAAGAGAGACTGAAGGTTAAACAGAAGAAACTAAGATGGAAGGAAGTGCACAGTAATTATAATTGTGAATGTGAATGAGATGAGTTCACCCCTAAAATGGAAGAAAGCAGAATAGATTAGAAGAAACCAGAATCCAACAATGTATTATTTACAAGAGACACACTGAAAATAAAAAGGCACAGAGTTAATAATAATAATAAAAGCCCAGAGCAGAATCTATTATGCTTTAGTTGAATTTTAAAAAGGTAGAATTAGCGATCATGATCTCAGACAAAGCAAAAATTGACTTAACTAAAAGAAATAAGGAGTATTATCACTATTGGATCTATATTTCAAAGAGATCAGAGATAAGGGAAAAGGAGCTACCTGTACCAACATATTTTTAGCAGCTATCTTCGTAGCAGAAATGATTTGGAAACTAAGGAACTGTTCATCACTTGGGGAATGGATAAACAAGCTGTAGTAAATGGTATTATAATGAATGGAATACTATTGTACCACAAGAAATGATGAACAGGATGAAATCAGAAAATCCTGGAAATACTTATGTGAACTGATGCAAAGTGAAATGAACAGAGCCAGGAGAACAATGTATATAGTAATAGAAATATTATATGATGATCAATTGTGAAGGACTAAACCATTACCAACAAAGTAAGTTTCCAAGATAAACACAAGGAACTCACAATGAAAATGCTATCCACAGCCAAAGAAGGAATTGTTAGAGTCTGAGTAGACCACAGCGTGCCATATTATACTTCCTTCATGAGATTTCTATTGTATGTGTGATGTACTTTCTATCACAATGTGAGCAATATGGGAATATTCATTGTAAAAAGTGATGATAGAACATATCAGATTATTTACAACCTCTGGGGATGGAGGGAAAGGAGGAAGAGAGAAAATCTGAATCCTAAAATGTCAGAAAAAAAATTGTCAAAAACTGCTTCTATGTGTAAGTGAAAAAAAAAATTAAGATATAAGCAGAGAAGCTATACTTCACTAAAAGCTGCCACAGATAATGAAGTGTTATAAAAAAATTACAGAAAGTTTCTCTGTTAAAGGCTTCATTTTTTTTCAAATATTTGAAGAATAGAGTCAATTTTATGAAAATAAGAGCCATTTCCATTTAACAAATAATCAAAGAATACAGACACAATTTTCAGAAGAAGAAACCAAAGATATCTGTAGTCACATAAATAAAAAAAAGTTCTAAATCACTATTAATTAGAGAAATGCAAATTAAAACAACTCACACCTATCAAAGGAAAATAGGTACATTAATGAACTGCTGGTGAATTGAACTTGTCTAACCATTCTAAAGAACAATTGGAACTAAGCCCAAAGGGCCATAAAAACTGTATGCCTTTTCACAAAGTACTAGGTCTGTACCCCAGAGATTAAAGAAAAAGGAAGAGGTTCTATATATACAAAAATGTTTTTAATAACTCTTCTTATGGTGGCAAAAAATTGGAAATTGAGGAGATGCTAATCAATTGGGGAATGGTTAAACAAGTTGTGGCATATAATTATGGTGGACTGCTATGTGCTCTAGGAAATGATAATGGGGTAGTTTCAGAAAAAAAATGTGGCAAGGTCTACATGAACTGAAGAACCAAGATATTATTTTGTACAATAATATCAATGTTTTAATCATAATTCATTATAAAAGATTTAGCAACCCTGAAGATCCAATGATCCAAGAAAATTCCAAAAAATTTGTGATGAAAAAATGCTATCCATATCCAGAAAGAGAATTGATGAACTATGAGTGCAAACTGAAGTATAATTTTTCTCATTTCTTTTATTTTTTGGGATATGACTAATATGGAAATATGTTGTTTATGAATTCACATATGTAATTGATATAATTTTTCTTGCCTTCTCAGGAGGCAGGGGAAAGGTGGGAAGAAGGGAGAGAATCTAGAAATGAAAATTTTAAAAGAAAAGAATATTAAAAGTAAATAAGTAATAAAAAATAAATAATGAAAATCCTCATTTGCCAAATGAAAGGATTAGATTAGCTAATCACTAAGGCCTCTTCCAGTTCTAAATTGTATAATTTCATTAGGCTCTGAACAAGGGTGATGGCAACAAGAATAGACAAAAAGGAAAATATGAGATGAAATCATTAGAAATCATAGGACTTGCCAAATGACTGAATATGGGAGGAATCAAAGTTGGCAAAAGTTTAATTAACCCTTGACACTTCCTCATGACCATATAATTTGGGGAGAAATGGAAGGAATAGTGTTCAGTGGAGAAAACTGGCAAGAATATTTTATCCTCAGTGGAAAATAAGATTTTAGCTAACATGAAGAATTAAATATTTCAGAATGTAGACAAGTATGTTTAAATTATAGCAAGGTTATAAAAGGGCACAAAGGTAGTTAATAAGGCACAAAGGCTGAATATTTTTGTATTATGTGTGTATATACATATATAAACTATGTATATGTAGAATGCATTGTTATATATGTGGGACATATCATTTGATCATAATATGGTCATTTACAAGCATGTAGACATACATAATTCTTTCTATATATGTATATATTTGTGTATAGATATGCAGTATTCTTTCTAGAGGGAACATTTTAATACAGTACAATAAATTTAGTGTCACAGTTTGATCCTTTAAGCTTTTTAAACTATCAGTTTTCAAAGTTCAAGAAACATCCAGTCCCAGATAAAAGGAAATCCCAACTGAAGTAAGTTATTTTTGAATGATTCACACCACATTTTCTCCTCTACTAGCGCAGTCAGTTATTTGACTATATCCCTTTTTTATAAAAGAAAAACAAACAGTGGGGATGTGTGTGACCTTGAATAAGCCACTGAATCCATGATGAGTCAGTGGCAGATCTGGGAAATGAGGACGGATTTCCTGATTTCCAGATTAATCCTTTAACCACAAGACTACAAACTGTTAATTCTCTCTAAAAAACAGCATAACTAAAGGCACACACAAAGCTTTTCCTGCAACAGAAAATAATGAAAAACTTAGTGTATAAAGATATATTAATAGGAGGCCTAAACAGATATGAAAATGGGGAGGGGAGGGGGAGGAACCAAAAGCTTTACCAGATTAGTACCTGGCAGTTGTTTCTTGCTTCAAAATCATCACTTCCAGATTTTCTTTCCTGATTTAATTTTTGATAACTCTCTCGTAGTAGGTAACAAACCAACCACTTGTATGCTGCCAGGGAAACTTAAAAACAAAAGAAATGACAGCTGTCACATGACTGTAACTTGGGCAGTCCATGCCATTAGCAAGCACTTAGATTGTGGGGTTCTAATCTTAAAACAGTTCACCCTCTTCTGAATAATTAATATAAGTTTATGATATGACATTTTGTAAATATTCAATACTTTATAGACATTTTCTTATTTGATTTTTGCAACAGTCTTGTGGGGGTAGATGGTACAAGCATGATTATCCTCCTTATTTTGCAAATAATAAGCCAGAGCACAAGGAACTTAAATTACTTCTCCATGTTTGCAAAGCTAGCAGGAAGAGAAGCCAGGATTAGACACTGAATACAGTGGTCTAATTAACACATTAGGCTGCTGCTCTGATGCATGAAGAAGTATTATTAAGAATCGCTACATGCTAGGCACTGCACTAGGCTCTAGGTATACAAAGATAAAAAGAAACAGTCCTACCTTCAAAGAGATTATATTCTAAGTATAAAAACAACATAAAAATATAATAGTATATATAAATAGTATGTAACAAATTTAAGGGAACCAGGAAAGACATAAGACAATGTTTCAGCTGAGTCCTGAAGGAAATGAGGGCCTCCAAGAGGTAGAAGCAAGGAATTACCTCATTCCCTTTATAGGAATGAGGGGGCAGGGAGGCACTTGGGGCAGAACTGCCAGTGTAAATGTACAGCGGTATTATTAGTTTGTTAATAAGATTGTAACAATAAAGATACTTAGCTCTTTATTGTGAAGATAAAATTGTAATCTCCTTATTATAACAATGAAGGTACTTAGCTCTTCCTTTATAGTGAAGCTAGAATTGTAAGCTACAATATATTTTTGCATTTTAACTACAAAAAGGTGGTAAGTAACTACAAATGGTGAATTAATCACTAAAAGGTGTTAACTAACTATAAAAGGTGAACTTAACAAAAGAGGATTGAAGTAACCCAAAAAGATAAAATCTAACCAAAGAAGGTGAGAACTAAAGAGTGGGCAGTCCTGGAAAAAGTGTCTGCTGTGATTGGTAAACATGAAAATTTAGGGGAGGTGACACAAGAGAAAAAGGTCTTTAAATAGAGGGGGGAAAGACTGAAGATTCATTCGGATTCAGACATTTGGATGAGTTTGGAGGACAGTCAGTCACCCCAGGTTTGGAGTGAAGGATCAGTCACTTGGAGCAGAAGGGAAGATGGGCATTCGGAGATTCGGAGTTTCGTTTGGACATTCGGGCAGTGACTTGGAGAAGCAACCAGAATACAGACACCCAGACTTCTTTTAGACTGTTACTGTTGGTAAGTGAAAAGCTGACTTGAGTGACCCCACCTTTCTGGGGGCATGAAGCCTCTAGGAAAGGCCCAACTTCTTGAGACTCTTCCCCTGGCTGGGGCTTAGAAATTCTAACTGGTATCAGAAGAAGCCAGAGTTTTCTCTCTCCCTCTCTCTCTCTTTCCAGAGAAAACTCTGGAAGAAAAATCTTCCTTCTATTGTAAATGTTATAAATAAACTACTATAAAATTCCATTTACTTTAGTAATTCATTTTGTGATTTAGAATTAAATCCCTGGTGACCACCTAATTAATATTATTCAGATTCCAACCACCATTAAATTTAACAGATAAGAGCTTGAGATAAGATGGTAGTTGTGTGCATGGAGAAAGTGGGTATATGCAAAAGAAGTCATGCAGGATTGGCTGATTGGCTAAATGAGGTGAATGAGAAGTTAAGAATAATATCAAGGTTATAAATCTAGGTTATTGAAATGATAATTGTGGAGTAGGGGGAGCAGGGATAAGAAAACAAGTTCTGTTTTGGACATATTGAGTTCAGATGCCTCTGGGCATATAGTTCAAAATGTCTAATAGGCAATGGGTGACTGGAGCTGGGGAGCCTGAAGAGGAATGGCAATTTAGTTCTGTGAGTCATCTACAAAATGATAATAGTTAAACCCATGGGAAGAGATGAAGTTAATGAGTGTAGAAAAGAAAGAAGCCTCAAGAAAGAGCTTTGGGGAATGTAGTTAGAGGACATAATATTGACATAAAATAGACAATCCAGCAAAGAAGACTGAGATGAACCAAGATAAAGCAATGTTATTACAACCCAAAGAAGAGAGAATATCTAAGAAGAGGTTACTAACCATATATATCATATGCTTCTAAGAGGTCTAAAGGGAAAAGGATTGAGAAAGGGCTCTAGATTTAAGAGATTAATGTGCTAATTAGGTTGGTTGGTTTGTTTCTTTTTAAAGAGTATGCTTATTCTCAAAGAGCTGCTCTAGAATTCATTGTACTCACAGTCACAGAAATAAAGATTCCAAATCCCTTTAAGTAAAATTCATTTTGAAGTAACTCAGTTTTAACAAGTTACTAGTACATTTATTATTAGAATATTTTTTTAAACCTGCTATTTTTCTTGCATAGTAGTCATTTGGGGAAACATTCATATCAGCTGATATTTCCACACATTTATTTTTAAATCTTTGTATTTTTCATCATGTGTTAAATTCTTCCTCTGATGGTCAGTTCTCATAAAGATGAACAAAAGATTGGTATCATGAGGATGGTAATATTTTCCATGATTTATTTATGCAACAATGAATTTTAAAGAATCTGCCAAAGAAACAAAACTATTTTTGCTAATTCATTTTTACATAATGTGCTATTTCTCTGATGCTGTCCTAGAATTTTTAAATTGAAATCACAAAGTCACAGAATGTTAGAGCTGGGAAAAAATAATCTAGTCCAGTGCCTTCGTTTTACAGAAGAGGGAAGTGAGCCCAAAGAGGCAAATTACTGATTTGCTATTAGTAACTGGTTGTGTGTGTGTTTGTGCATCTTTCCTTTTTCAAGCAAAAGGTGGATGGCCACTCATTGGAGATACTACTGAGAGGATTCCTGTTTGGATGCAGATTTCACTAGATGACCTCTAAAATCCCTTCCTACTATGTTGTTTTGTGATTTTTGAAGTATTTATGCCACTCTGTTTAACTTTTTTCCATATAAACTGGCAATATGGTCATCTGCATATATGTCCTCTTACTAGCCTGTAAACTCCTTGGAACCAGTGTTGGTATAGTTTTTCAATCTTTCACTACTGCCTCTCTTACCCACCCAGAAATGGGTACAGTGCTTTTACACACAGTAGACACTTAATATATGCTTATTAAATTGTAATGGAAAATCATCTTGCTCAAATCTAACTTCTTTATGTTATAGATAATTAAACTGAGATCAAGAAGAACTAGCTTTCCAATGATCAGAATTTTTTAATTTTCAAAGTATTAGATTTGCTTTATCCTTCCAATAGCCTTTTCTCTGATTTCATCCTCCTTGAACTTTCTTCCTCCTTTTGACCCAGTTAGCAATCCCTTCTTTTTGATAATCTCTGTTTCTTTGGTTTTATTGATAGCAATCTCCCCTGGTTCTCCAATTACATGTCTGTCCATTCCTTGGTCTCCAACAGTTCAGCATTCTTACCCCAAATCCTAACTGTGAGTGTCCTTTCCCAAGATTTTATCCTTGCTCTTCTTGTCTGTCTCTAGGTGTAACTGGTGGTTTCCTTCCTTCCCATGACTTCAATTATCACCTCTACGTAGATGACTCCTAAACATAAGGGTGTGTGTGTGTGTATCTCCAGCCCCAATCTCTCCTGAGCTTGAGTCCTTTGTTTCTGAGTAGTATTATATATCTCCACCTAGATAAGTTACCAGAACTTCAGGACCAGTAAATTCTGAACTCATTATCTTCCTCTCCAAACTTGTCCCTACCCCAAAATTTCTAAATTTTTCAGATTCTCCAAGCCACTTGGACATAAGAACATGGGTTTATATCTGATTTCTCTCTCCTTCATTCCCAGCATTATTTCATCAACTTCTAAGCCCTGTGGATTCTACTGGCACAAAACTTCTTGATTGTTTCTCTTCCACACTATCCACACACTTCTGCATTTCCAATTGATGCCTTTATCACCTCTCACCTAGACAACTATAATAGCCTTCTAAAATGGTCACTCTTGTTTCTGGTTCCTCCCCTCTCTAAACCATTAGACCCTGACCAACAAATTATTTTCCTAGTAAATGGGTCAGACCAATAACATTTATTCCCCTAATTTAAAAACTTCAGTGACTCTGTTTTATATAATTTAATATCTTCTACAATCTGATTCTAAACTTCATTTCTAAACTTTTAAAAAATTCAATTACTAGCTATTCCCAAATTTTAACCAATCTTCCCCTACTTCTGCAAATCTGTACAACTTTGTCTCCTTTCCTAGAATGTATTCTGTGATTGAAGATGTCCAACAGTTGAAATCTTTATGAAGTCTGCCTTTATTGAACTCTAAAACTTCCAACTAAAAATAATGTTCCACTCCTCTAATTTTCCTACATTCCTATGGATTATCTTTAGTTCTTAAATATTCTACTTTATATACTTGTCTGTGCCCATGCTTTGTCTCACTTATTAAAATCTTTGTATACCCAATGATCTTGTACATAGTTGACACTGAATAAATTTTTCTTAGGTGGAGCTGAATTGAAATTCATTCTAGCTTTGAAAAGAGCTATTTCAATTTGGTATTTTTATCCTGAAATTCAGCTTAAAATGCTTAGAAGAAACATTCAAATATAATGAAGTAGAGTAATTCATTCTCAAAAAATGAGAGTAATCTTGCTGCAAATGTGTAACTATGTCTTAGCTCCTGCTATGTGTAGTTAGAATGACAAAGAATAGTTTAGGGAAGAAACAAGACCTATCTCCTGGTCAAGGTGGATATCCAAAATATCAAAGAAGGAACTGCAGATAAGAAATGCTGAGAAAGGACTGCAAAATAACAGAGCATAAAGAAATGTATCAAATAACAATGGTTTGAATTGTGGTTTCTAAGCAGTCACTTCACCTCTCTAGCACAAATTTTCTTCATATGTAAAATAAGAGGTCTGCACTGGACAATCTGCCATCCCTTTTAGTTCTAACCTATAAAGTAAATGGCCTTTGAACTATCATGGGCAAGTGGTCATCTATAATATACTGCAGTCTACTTAAAATACACCCACTATTAATCTTTCCACTCTACTGTGTGTCATCTATAATTATGATTTTTATAAGATTATGGTGCCCTCGATTCATAGGTCACACCATCACTATGGGAATACTGATAGGTTACAAGAATGGGCCTTGGTAGCAGTGAGTAGCCTGGGATCCAGATAGAAAAGGGGAATGCATGACTCACATATAGAAAGTAAATAAAAAATTTTCACATAAAGTCTAAGAAGTAAATCTTATTTTCAATGCAATAAATACTAAATAAATGCATAAAACAGGCTAAATATTAAGCCCCCCCCCAAAGAAAGTTATCCCATAATATTTTGGGTCCATCGAGTCTGATCAATTTTTTTATCTAACAGATCGACTTGAATTGTGCAACGTTTGGAATCACTTAGTCCTATGAAATCTCATGGTTCTATAGTGAAGTATAATATTTCCTATAAATCTGGAGGCAATTATATAGTAGTCTGTAGAAAAATTGTATTAATGGAAGAATTTTCTCTATGTGGTTAAAAACCAATTTTCTTCATAACTCTGATACACAAATAAATTCCATGAACTCATACCTTAACATTTTCTTAATATGAACATTGTGACATTATGTACCTCACAATGAAGATGTCTGCTTTGTCTTGGGTTTTTAAAAGTTGTGTCATATTTTTAAAAGCTATTTTTTAAATGTGCCCAAAGTTTTCCTATTGTAGGAGCATGCTTATCTACTCATAGATGTTTTATTTTCAATTACACACAATTCTGCATGACTGAGTCTGTGTAAACCTTCAGAACTGACAATTTGGGTCTGGTTGATAATCTACCATACACTCTTCCAGGTTTGAAAAAGATTACCACAGAACACTGAATGTTAGCTAATGTGATAACAGTGGGTGGCTTTACTGCTTCAATAATTCAAACCTAGCCTCTCCAGAGTCTAGCATTATCTCACATTTCCTTTCCATACAAGGCAAAGTTGGTAAGGATGGTAGAATCTTTGAAAGGTGAAGTGTACAGAAAAGTTGAGAGCATGTGGCCTATTCTCTCCTTGATACTCAGAGGGATACACATCCATTTTAAAAGAAGTTTCACACCATCTATTCTACCTCATTAGCTTCAACTGACGTCCTTGCTTCTCCAATCTATCCATACATGCCACCAAACTCATATTCTTGAATGATCAAGTCAATTTTCTTCAAAACTTTCAATGGCACACCATGGTTAGCAGGATAAAACCCCAAATCCCTAGGGACCTTTCAATTAATCAATTAATTTATAAACACCACAAAGATGACTACAGGAGCAGATCGAGTAATACCTGGTGGTCAAATAAACCTGGATTTCTGGAAATACTCTAGAGAGTTAAAATTGCTCACTCAGAGAGACCCAGTTAGCTTTTGAACAGGAAGTATGATTAACTATTTTTAGCAAAGGGAAATCATACATTCAAATAAAGTATATTTTGTTACATAATATACTAATGTTTTTCAGATTTTAAAAAATCTAGACTTGCTACATAGTTCACCACAGGCTTAATTGGAATTCCCTTGACATATCAAAAGAAGAAATAAAACTTGTGAATAATCATAATTCCCAGTTCTATAGCAATTTAAAGTTTACAAGGTGCTTTTCTTTCAATAGTTCTATGGGGCAGATAGTATATCTCTTTTGCCAAGTAGGAAAGTTCCCTGAGGCTCAGTGAGGTTAAGGAGCATCCAGTTGTATAGCTTGTAAGAATCTGAGATAAAATGCGAACCAAGGTTTCTTAATCCCACATCCATAACTTTTTTCACCAAAATGTGAAGTTTTACTGAAATGAAACCCTATGTTCTGAATCATGACCTAAATTAAGTTATTTATAATTACTTTCTTGGTATTTAAAATGCACAGTGAATTTTGCAATTATTATAAGATAAATTATAAAGTATAATTAATATGTTATGTAAGAGAACAGTACTATATTCTTTTAAAATTAAAAGAAAAGTTACCTGAAGAATCCATGCAGTCTTCAACTCGAGATATCACAAATTTCTGGCCAAGAATATCTTTAAAATCTTCAAGAAAATTTACAGATTCCAGTGGACTTTCAATACGAACTTTATCTGATAAATATTAAATATATTTATTGAAAGAATGGAACCTAAAAATTAAGAATATAAAGGTCTGGAGGAATGTCTTGACTTGGATAAGCTATGCTCTTTCAGTAATCAATATCCATTCAGAATTGTCACTTTAGAAGCTATTTATAATTGTACTAATCATACAAACATAGAATTTTAGAATTAGAAAGAATCTCGGAGATCATCCAGTCCAACCCTTCATTTTCTGGGTGGGGAAAATGAGGCTCAAAGAGGTGAGATAGTTTGTCAGAGCTAGATAGCAGCAATGATGGGATGATAAGCTAGGTTTCTTAGCTTCTGGTCTAGTACTGTTTCTATGACTCCAGGGCACCAAGACCTAGGTACATTCTAGAAGGAAGGGCTCATAAGTTACCATCAATAAAATGGCTATCAGTGATCTTGTGACACAGTAATAACTGCCTTACCTATTAATATATTCTGTTCCTAAGACACAAATAATTTATAGCATAACACAATGGGTAAGACTTTCTGAAGACCCTTATCAAGAGAGCAATGCAAACACAGACATGTAGAGAAAGCTGCCCGTGTCACCATGTTTCAGGACTGCACTGCTGGGGCTACATGGAAACTTTACCTGGCTGTTTTGCTCAAACTTATCCACAAACTTTGCTCAAGAGACCTAGTATTACTGCCAGAAAAGATGATTTGGATCCAGAGGTGGACTTTTTCTGCTTTTAGAATCTGCTTCCAGGTTGGCACCTTCAGAATCCCCTTTAGGGCTCCTAGAACAAAATGGTGTCTACCTGCTTTCAAGGGCAATTGCTTTTCTTCCTTGATTGGGATAACACTTCCCTCACCACACTGCCTCTACCAATTTCAAACCTTTTAAAATAGTGGTTCTCAAATCTTTTGGTCTCAGGATCCTTAATTAATTCTTCAAAATTACTGGGAACCCCTCAAAACTTTGATTTATGCAGGTCATATCCAGGAAGTGCTGGAACCAGCTTATATTGCCTCATAAGAACTGACCATTAAATTTTCAATTAGAACATTTGCACTTTGGATTTTGGCAAAGACTACAAATCTGGCTTTTATTTATTACTTTGTTGATTGCCTAGATTTAAGAAAGTTATGGGAGAAAATGTTCCTGATAGAAATTAAAGTTAAACGTCTGTCATGCATTTTTGGAGTACCAGTTTTTAAACATGTAATAGAAAACCATTGTTTATAGCTTTCAATATTCATTATTTTAGAAATTAAGTCTGATAAATTATAAAAATCTTTACTCATTAATTCAATTAAAGTAAGTCTATTACATGCAAACAAAATGGTATAATTTTATTAAAAAATAAGTATGCTTTACAACACAAAAAAAAGTGGGTTATTTTACATATCTGGCTTAATAAAAGATAGCTATGTTTTCATTTTTTTAAATCCATACCTTTTGTCTTAGAATCAATAAAAGGCAGAAGAGTGGCAAGGGCTAGGCAATGGGAGTTAAGAGACTTGCCCAGAGTCACAAAGCAGGAAGTGTCTGAGGCCAGATTTGAACTCAAGTCCTCAGATCTTCAGACCTGGCTCTCAATTCCCTGAGCCACCTAACTATGCCCAACACAACTATATTTTCACATCTGTTTCTGCATTCACTCCATTACAACATGTTGTTTTGGTTGAAGTATATGAAGAAAAATCTAGCTTCGCAGAGAAATATAGTTGGAAAAGGGAAGAACATTTTAATAGGCAAGTAACATCTTAATAACATTATGAACATGGTTTTGACCTTAGGAAATCCTAGGGATCTACAGATCACACTTTAAGAATCACTTTTAAAACTATATATTCTCTTCATTTAAATATAAGGCACATTTTAAGAGAACAAATAAAAAGGAAAACCAGCTCTTATTCAATATGTAAGATTAATAACTGTTTTAAATAAGATAATCTTAAAGTGATATCCCAAAAAAGAGACTAACCTTGATGTCTGTCTGTAATGCAGTTCAGTAAATAGTTGCTAGTCTGTTGAAGCAGGACATTATTGTCTCCTTCATAAGTACAGTTTGGATCATTGTCATTTCTAATATCGCCCAAACGATTCACTACAATAAAATCACAAAGTTTTGAAGATTTATAATATATATCAGACATGTAGTACATCAAGGATGATTATAATTAATAATTTAAGTGCCCAAAATTCTAATTTCACCAAAATTAATGAAGTATAGGATGTGGAAGAGGGAAGAAATAATAAAAGATCATTCATTTTTAGCTTCTCAAATAACAGAGTTACCTAATGTCTTAATCAAGAAATATCTTTCCTAGGAAGAGATTCCAGAAATTCCTAGAAGGAGTAAGAAGTAAGAAATGGAGTGGAAAGAAAATAGCGTATCTTGGAAAAATACATTATAAACCAAATAATGTCACTGAAATAGAAAAATGTATGAGGTGGAGAGAAGTAGGGAGGATGAGTACCTGAACTCTTATCTGGAGTTGGAAAGTGAAGGATTAAATAAATTTAAAAGAGAAAGAATAACAAAAGTTTATTGAAGGAGCTTGTGATTGGGCAAAATAATAGGAGAAAAGACAATCTGGGGCAGAAAACTGGTTTCAGATTTGTATGAGCAAAAACAAATGAAAGAGATTAAGTGCTGGCTTTTAAAAGAGAAAAATTATAAATATATTTAATCTATGCATAGATGCAGATATATTATAATAAATAGGTCACAGTAGACAACATAATTCTAAAAATAAATGGAATAGATTAAACTCCTTAATAAAAATAAAAAGAATATGGGGATGACTAAATAAATAGAATCCCAAAGTGTGATGCAAATAAAAATTTTAAACGTAGACCTACAGAGAAAAGGAAAGGATAGAGCAAAATCTATTATGCTTTAGGTCTAGGATTTTTAACTTGGCATTTAGTAACTTATTTAAAAATATTTTGATAACTACTTTAGTATAATTGGTTTCTTTTCAATCCTATAAAAATTAAGTCTGTAGAGTCCAGAGACTTTGTGAGACTGCCAAAGGGGTTCACAAAACACGAACAAATTAAGAACCCTTGTTTTAGGTGATTCTAAAAATGCAAAATTGTCTCCAGAATCTCACAATAAAATCATAAAAGCTGATAGTAAAGAGAAACAAAAAAAAGACATTACATTATGCTTATAGAAAAAATAAGCAATGAAATATATATATAAAACACATATAGATATATAATATTTATGTACCAAAAGGCACAGAGGATGAGTTCTTGAAAAGAAAAGCAAGGTGGATTTCAAGAAGACACAACAATAATGTAATTACAGCAGGAGACTTTAATATTTGTCTCTCAGAGCTACATAAATCCAACAAAATGTTAAACAAAGTAAAGAAAAGAAAATACAGAACCAAAGTAATTGTTGGATTAACTAGATTGGACTGACTTATGGTAGCTCCTGACTGATAATATTAAATATACATATTTCTTAGTATTCCAATGTATCATTAGACAAACTTATCATGCCCTAGAGTATAAAGGAATCAAAACAAATGTAAAAAGGCCAATAAACATGTCTTTCTAAGTCCATAAAAGAATAAAAATAGTAGTGAAAGAAAAGGAGCTATAGACCCAGAGAAATACAGATCTTAAAGAACTCAATGCAATAAAAATATATTGTCATCAATTAATAAAGAAAAAACATCTGAAGGGAAGATTAATTTACAAATGAAATCAACCAAATATTTTAAAAGTAATTAATGCTTATCTTTTTTTTTAATTTCCAAAAATAGTCAGAAATCATTTCCCAAAAATCTACTTTGGGAACAAATATGGACCTGATTCTTAAATAAAGGAGAAAAAAAAAGAAAACTTCATCAATTTCATGATCCAAAAACTTAAATACAATACTTTCCAGGAACCTAAATATATATATATATATATCCAGAAAATAATTCACTGTGACAAGTTGTGTGCATTCTGTGGATCCAAGGATAATTCAACATTATGAAAGCCATAAGAATGATTAATTATACATAATCATCCTTACTACTTATACATAAATATATTTAATTATATAAACAACAAAGATAAAGTTCATTAAAAGCAGAGAAAAACCTTTGAGATAATATAGCATTTATCAATATTAAAATCATAGGTATGGAAGGGCCATTCTTTAATATTTTTAACAGCTTGTACTCCAAACCAAGATCTAGAATTATTTGTCATACTAAACTGAAAATAAAATTTAGAAAAGAATGAAACCAGGTATTTTCATAACCCTGGTTAAGAGGACATTTCTTAACAAAACGGGAGATCAAAGAGATCAAAGATAAAATAGATTATTTTGATTGATTACCATTACAAAGTTGTTTTTTTTTTTCACAAACAAGATAAGGAAGACATAATCAGAAGGAAAATGGCAGAGGAAATATTCGTATCAAATATCACTGAAAAATCCTACATCCAACATGTATAGGGAATTGATACATGATACCAAAATCCATTCCTTCCAAAAGATCAAAGGCTGGGGGGAGGGGGGACAATTAGGTGGCTTAGTGAATAGAGTCAGATGTAGAGATGGGAGGTCCTGGGTTCGAATCTAGATTCTGATGCCCTGGGTAAGTCACTTAACCCCCAATGACCCAGCTTTTATTCCGCTTCTGTCTTAGAAATGATACTTAGTATCAATTCTAAGGCAGAAAGTAAAGATTAAAAAAAAAGATAAAAGGATATAAACTTTTCAAAAGAAGATCTGTAAACTTATATGAGACATGTTCCAAACCACCAAAAGTAAGAAAAACACAAATTAAAATAATCTTGAGGTTTTGTCTTAATTCTTGCATAGTGGTAAAGAATAAAAAAAAAGGTGGGGGGACAGTCAATGCTGAAGGGGCCATAAGAAGGCAAGCACTGTGATGCACTATTGGTAGAACTATGAAGTATTCTGGAATCCAATTTGAAATTATGTAAGAAAAGTAGCAAAACTATCCATACCCCCCCTTAAACTTGGCAATCCTACTATTAAGTTTATGCCTAAAGAAAATCAAAGATATAATCAAATATCTGACATATACAAAAATATCCCTAGAAACACTTTTTATGTTAGCAAAGAAATGGAAACAAAGTAGATGTCCACTGATTAAGGAATGGCTTTTTAAAAAATATTCCTAGATGAATATGATGCAATGTTATTGTGTTATTAGAAACAATTAATATGAGAGATTTTGACTAACATAGAAAAATCCATATGAATCAAAATACTATAAAATAAGCAGAACCAAGAGAACAATACATACAATCATTACAACAAGGCAAATGAAAAAAAAATGTCAAAATAAATTAAGTTCTGAAAAATGGGAAAACCAGAGAAGGTCCTAAAGAGATAGCAAATCTACTTCCTTTGACATTGCATAAAGAAGAACAGAAAAGACAGCCTGCTGTCTACCTTAAATGATGATGTTTGTTTACTTGTTTTCCTTTGTCACAGAGAGGGTTCAATCTCAAGAGGGTAGTGGGTAATGACAAAGACAAAAGGTATTAAATAAAGAGAAGTACTGGGCAAACTTCAAGATCTATAAAAATGTGAGTTATTGCTTTGCTGTAAAACAATACTTGGTAGAAAGAGAGGAGAGTTTTGTGTTACTCTCAGAAAAACTAGGGAATCATTAAGAGTAGAGATTCATCATTGAATGCTTTGACATTTACTAATATAAAAGCTTAAAAGTCAGAAGTTATCTAAACATTTACCAAAAAATCAGTGTCTGAGTTGTCAAAATGCAATTCTTTTTTTATTTCTTTTTTACTTAAATTTTTTTTAATTACACATCTGACATTTTGATATTCAGGTTCTCTCCCTTCTTCTTTTCTTCCCTCACTCACTCCAAGGAGTTAAATAATCTGACATAGGTTACCCTGACAAGCAATATATATTTCCATATTCCTCATGCCATAAAAGAAGACATATATTGCACACACAAGAAAAAAATCATGAAGGAACAAAAATGAAAAGTGGAATGCTTTACTCTGCAATCAGACTCCCACAGTTACTTCTTTGGCTACATATAACATTTTTGTCATAGTTTCCTTGAGGTTATTTTGGAACCCTGCATTGCTGTATATATCAATTCTTTAACTCAAGAATATTGGTCTTGTAAGGATCTTAGGGAAAGAGTTCAAACTCCTCATTTTACAGATAAAGAAACTGGTATGTGGAAGAATTAAGTATCCTATCCACAGCCATATGTAGCAAGTTAGGTATAATTCGGATTAGAACTTGGGGATCCTGAATTTCACAATCCAGTGATATTTTTGCTATACCATCTTCTCTCCCTACAAAGAGAATTTTGTCAGTGAATATTACCAAGTAGTTAAAAGGGAAGTCAGAATTCAAATGAATTGTTTCTGAATTTCTACTGAAACAACTTATGGTTTTGCTTCTCAGTTTCTCTCTATATAATGCAGTATTATCTTCAATGTAGTATCATCCAAAAGTGAAATGGTAGAACTTCAATCAAAAGAGAAGTGTTACCCTCACACTTACTAGCCAAATAGCCATGTCCTCCACAAGCTTCTCGACATTCCTGAGCTCCTTGTTGAGCCGTCCAGGAAGCTAGAGGTTTGCCAGCAGATGCCAATATATGAATTTCACGTCCAAGTTCAGCCTTAAAAAGAAGGGATTAAACAGGAAGTTTTTAAACCTTTTAACACTAAGTAATATTTCAAAGGGGACTCATCTTATCAAACAAGTATATTTCAAAATTATGTATAAGAAATTAGTAGTATATTAAATTATGTATAGGGAATAGAAGAATTTGTAATCAGAGAAATAAAAACCCTGGGGCTTAGTGCTTGTTCTGACATTAAATCTGTGTATAGCAAATAGCTTCACTTTTTTGAGCCTCAGTCTCCCCAAATAAAAGAAATAAATTTTCCATTTCCTATTTCATCAGGTTATTGGGAATTTTGAAAATCTTAAAGCACTTTCTATATATGAAGAGATATTATAATTATTATTGGTAATAATCTAATTTTTCTCCATTGTTTATAGTTAAAGGAATGAGAATGGTGAGCAAGTCATATTACAACTGAGAACTATGTTTGTGTTACTAGTATAGGAAAAATCAGAAGAGTATCCATAAGTAAAAATGTTTGAGTTGGCATGGAGGGACTCTGGAGATCATCTTATCTAGCCCCTTATATTGCAGAGAAAATAACTCATCTCTGAGACAGAAATGGGCATATAGTTGACAGTAGTTGAACAAGTACTAAAACCCAGGTTTTTTTGACTCTTAACACAGTACTGTTTCTAGTGTACCTTTATAATACGCATTTTTTTTCAACCTTACAGTTTTGATAACTTACTGTTTAACTCTAGGATACAACAGCAATTACAGAAGAATTAAACAAAGCTGTAAAAGTTTTGCTAAGAGGTTGGAAAAATAGAAATGGGGAGTTGAGAATTGGTCCAATGATTTAGGAGAACTATTTGAAACTATACTCAAAGGGCTCTAAACTCTGCATGCCCTTTGACCTAGCAATAATGCTAGGTCTATTCTCCAATGAGATCAAAGGGAATCAAATGAGATCAAAGTAAAAGAAAAAGGGGAAAAAAGCCCATTGTACAAAAATATTTATAGGAGATTGTTGTGATTAAAATTCTCTGGAGACTATATTAATTTATAATTATTTATTAATAAAGGTTAGAGAGAGAAAAAGATCAAATGATCACCAGGCTGCCCTAATTTCTAGCTGTTTTATGCACACCGCCTTGGCTCACCCAAGGGCTTGTCCCCAAGGGACTGTGAGATAAGCTGGTCCTTGCCAAGAGTTAAATGCTCCAGAATAGGGAGAGAAAGTGACCAGCATCTGGCAGAAGAGAGCTTGCTGCATCCCCTTTTTTATACAGTCAGTTTTCACCACTCCTCCTGGGACTCTCTGATTGGACAGGCTTAACCTCAATCTGGGTCCTAGTCCTGACTTTTTGCCATACCATCTGTCACTCAGGGATTCATGAGTCTTCACCAGAACACCAAGTCAGGACTTCAACTAGCCATGCAGGCAGACCTCTGTCGTCCTCCTATAGTACACTTGCACAGCCCTTAGTCAAGGGGTAGGACGGATATCGGCCAAGAATGGCTTTTCAAATGGAATAAGAGGGTATAGTTTATATTAAATTCACACAAGCTTTTTGTGGTGGCAAAGAACTGGTTGTGATGGAATACTATATTACTGTAAGAAATGATGGATGGATAGTTTCAAGAAAAACCTGGAAAGATCTCCAGGAACTGACTTACTAACTGTTCATTCAATGAATTTATTTTATTTTATGTTATTTTTTGTTTCAAAGAAGAGAGGGATTTATTGTCATCATGCACTAGGTTTAAATAATGGGGGTTATACCTTCATCTGAGCTATCTAATGGGTCAGAAGTGCCCAGCCTAACCTCTGCCTGCATTTTCTCTAGTTGGTGATCAGGTTCTTGGCTAGGTTGAAAACATCGCTGGTTTGCTGGTTGCAGGCAAGGGCATAGCCCTCACAGAAGTAATGCTTGCACTTGCTTACCACAGGGTTGCAGAACGACTGGTGACAAGTGAAGCACTTAAAAGGCAGATTCTTATTGTCACTGCTTACCTCTTAGTTATCTTTGTCAATGCATTGTACATAGTTACAGCAATAGTGTGACAGTCATCAACTGTGAAAGACTTAGCTACTCTGATCAATACAGTGATCCATCACAACTCCAAATACTTCTTAAGCATTAACTCTATAAAGAAGTACCTTAATTTGTTTTGAACTAAAAGAGTATTGTGTTTCCATTGAACATAACATAGCTACTCAATTAGCATCACTTTAGTAACCATAAGCACACCAACAAATGTTTGGTATTATTATCTTACCTGCCTTATACTTTTATCATTTTGTAAAAGGCCTAGCTGAAGTTCTACCAAGTCCATGAACAAAGTTTTTGAGAAGTGGTCTAAAACATATGTAGCTGCCAAGTAAGGAATCAGGCGCCATTGCTGAAAAACAAAAAACAAAAAACCTGAATAAATGGAAGATACTACTTCATACTTCGCTCTTACCAAGTATCCTGTAAGTCTTTTAAGTAGATTTTTTTAAATCACTCCAATGATTTTTTCTTGATACTGATTCAAAATCATACTCTTAATATCCCACCAACCTTACAACATTTCACTGACAAATTATATTCTTACTTTTCTTCAGATTCACATTCAATTTTTTTAAATGAAGAAACAAAAAGGAAAACTTTCAGACCACAAGAACTGCCCAACAATAAAAAAAAAAAGTTGCCTCATGAAGCAGTGAGTTCCTATTCACTGGAATATCACTTTTCAGGGATAATAATGATAATGGAAGACTGATCTCTGAAGATCCCTATCAGCTATGATAAATTATCACCCATCCTGCCAACTGAAAATATGGATTCATATCATTTTAATGTTCATTTGTGAAGGGCTCATAAAAAAAATAAAATCAAAATCAACACCGATCAAACACCTGTTCGTTTTGCAAGCTCTGAGATCTCAGTGATGTGGGTATTCACTTGACTGATGCAGAACACATATCTGTGGCTTTTCATTTCATTGCTCATGTCATTCTAGAAATTTTTTAGAGGATTCACCCAACTTGCTAGAGACCTTCCTCTAAACTTTTCAATAGTTCATAGCTCTCAGACCCCCTTGCCTTCACTTCTACTATGTGATGACCACTCCACCTCTTTTTCTAATTATTTAAATATTATAGGTAGTACACTGGCTATTATATAAGAATTCCCTTAACTACCTTCCAAGCAGTACTTAAAGGCAACCTTACCACCAAGAGGGTGATGAGGATTAGCTATTTGGAGCATAAGATTCAGAGTCATTAACAATGATTAATCATTGAATGCTATCCTGTGTTGCAGGCCATATTTCTGTTGTTTAGCTTCTGCCTTGAAAGATTTCCCTAAAGAACTGTGGGAGTAGAAACACAGAAGAAAAACAACTGCTTGATCACATGGGTCAATGGGAATATGATTAGGGATGTAGACTCTAAATGATCACCCTAGTACAAATATTAATAATATGAAAATAGGTCTTGATCAATGACACATGTAAAACCCAGTGGAATTGAGTGTTGGCTATGGGGGAGGGGGAGGAGGGGAGAGAAAGAACATAAATCATGTAACTATGGAAAAATATTCTAAATTTTAAGACAAAAAAAAAGAAAGATTTCCCTAATATTCAATCACCTAACTATAGCCACTTAAATCAATATATAAATAAATTCCACCATTCTCCAATACATACATACATACAAACAAATGAAATCCCATTTTATGAGTATATACCTGCATTTGATATTCAAGGACTGGAATTTCCTCATCATCATTTGGTCCAAACTGATGGCGAGTTGCAGAGAAACGAATTGCTATTGATAGAGCTAGTTTCAAATTCACCACAGACATTCCTATAATGGAAACTCTACCAGTTGACAGAGTACCTAGTGAAGCACCAAAACGCTGTCGGACATCCTGTTGGTATAAAGAACAGAGATCACTGAAGCGATCAACAAGTGCTTTGGTTGCAGTAATAGACAAAACTTTAATTAACTCAATAAATGTTTGCTAAATGCCTGACTTGCTTAAGAGGTAGAGGAAATGAATGTTTAGCTATGACTTTATCCTTTCCCAAAGAGCAGGCCTATAAAATTTGAAGATGCCAGAAATATAGTGTGAAGATTAAATTTAACTCTCCCCTGATTGTGAAAATGAAATTAACTTTTCCTTAATTGTGAAAATTAAATTAACTCCCCTGCCCACTTTTAGATTTAATCACAAAGAGTATTAACACCCTACTTTAGGTTAAGTGGGTAGATCTGCCCATTTTTAGATTTAATCACCAAAGGTGTAAATACCCTATTCACACTTGAGTGGGGAAGTCTCTGACTCACATGTGCAATAGTGGGTGATGAATCAGAATTAAATTGACTGCTCCTGAGCAGTCCTAAAGCAAAGCTTCAACTGTGATTGGTAGATGTAAAATTAGGGGAAGGCACAGGAAATGACACAAAAGAAAGTGTCTTTAAAAGGGAGTTACAACTTCCTGAGTGCAGTTTTACTTGGAGTTCTACTTGGAATTGAACTTCCTGTGAGAAACAATTCTTCATTCTTTGGAGTTGAGAATGGAGAAGAATCGGCTGACTGGACCTGAGACCCTGTTCCTGGAGAGGCTATTCTTAAATTTCTTCCTTTGGACTGACACGTGGAGAGTGAAAAGGGCTGACTCCTTTCCTGGATTTTCTGGAAAAAATAACTAGCCTTAGGAGAGACCTACCTCTTGAGAGAGACTTCCCCAGGTCTTTGGCTTTGCTGAGGCTAGCTAAGGACTAACTCTCCCTGCCTGGGTTGAGTCAGGGGCCAGGATTAAATTACTTAGTGCTTAAGCTAGATATCTTACCCTATCCTCTCTCTGATTTTCTTATTTCACTTTTTCTATATTTTGTAAAGAAATTGTAAAGAAATCTCTTTGGAATAAATTACATTCCTGGCAACCCTATTTTAAATATAGTCCAGTACAACTTTTTTTTTTATAGTTAACCCTTTTTTTCCCCTTATGATAGCTAACATGCTGGGCCAACATAATTAGGATCCAAATGACTTTCATTTGTCTCAAATGTTTGGCCAAATGTAAAAAGATTAAATTTAAGAGAGAGAACTCTTGGAAAAGTATGGAGAAGAGCTAGCTAGAGAAGAGTAGACATGAAAAAATCTGGGGGTTTTAGTAAACCATAAGCTCAAAATTGTAAGAATTATAATAATATTTCTACCCAGACATATATTTTATAAAGTTTGTTAGAAAGGGTAGACAATCAGTTTAAATCTCATCATTCCTATAAGTAACCTGACCATGTGCTTCCCTAGTCTGCAAGACTCTTCCTCCTTCCCCCTTACCCTCCTGCTCCATTCCCATGTCTCTTCTCTGTTCCCTTCTCGATTCTCCCCAAGAAGCCCAAAACCTTGACTTTTATTGACGCACAACATGTACACAAACGTAAAACCTGGCATTGACCAACAGGTCAAGCTACTCAGGAGGGGGAGGGGAAGAACTTCCTTGACACAAAATGAAGTTAATTATGTGAGCTGGCAGTCAAAAAAGCTGCAAAGCTTCTAATAACACATTCTCAGGCAGTATTCACAATGGACACAAAAATGCATTTTTGGTCACACCATTTCTGAAGCACTATGTTCAGTTTGGGATGATACTTTTTTGAAAAACATAAAAAAATTGGAGTGTATACAGAAGATGATAAACAATATGAAGAAAGGACTGGAGATCAGGTGATATGGAAACTGATTGAAGGAACTGGAGTATTTAACCTAAAGAAGAAAAAACTTAGAAAATAACAACTGATTTCAAGTACCTGAAAGGCTGTCATGTATATGAATGAATGAGCACTTATCAAGTATTTATCATGTGCAAAACCCTAGGGATACTAGTAAAGAAGAAAGGCAGTCCTTGCCCTTAAAGGAGCACATGTTCTACTAGTGGGAGACACATAGTGGAGATTTCAGCTCAGTGGTCATTTAAGGGGCAATGGTGTCAGAGAGCAATTCATCTTTTATTTTAAACCCTTACTTTTTTCTAAGACAGAAGAGTAATAAGGGCTAGGCATTTGGGGTTAAGTGACTTGCCTAGGTCACACGGGTAGGAAGTATCTGAAGCCACATTTAAACCCAGGATCTCCCATCTCTAGGCCTGGCTCTCAATCCACTGAGTCACCTAGCTGGATAGCAATTCATTTTGAATTGTTTGACTGTACTAAACTTTGGGGATAGCAACTCTCATTTTTAAGTCTTCAATGGCTATGGCTCCTCAAGGGGCAGTGACTGTGGAACCTGTAGAAGCATCTGCCAGGCCACATTTCCATTGGGTAGAGACTAGGGACAAGGAAGGAGGCACGGTCCATGCTCTGGGGAGACACTACTATCCCCAGGCTCTTGGCCCAGGTCCTGGGCTATCAGATCATGGTCTGAAGAAGTGGTGATCAGGTTAGTAGAGGTTTGAATTGACTGATAACACCCCATTGCCTCTTTTTCTGCTCTTTAGTTCAGATAATTTGCCCTGCTGGAGGCAGTTGGTTGGAAACTGGCAAGACGTCTAGCCTCTTCTTCAGAAGGGTTGCTTCCCTGATGGTGGTTGTGTGGACTAACCTGGGAGTAGAGGGTTTTAAAAGCACTACTATTCCAGGGGTTTGGGGGTTTACATACTTAATGATGGAAGTGGTCAGTAGCTGGTATTAGTGGTATCAAAGAACAAGCCCATTTTTCACAAGGGCTGATCTTCTCAATGATGGCTAAAAGAGACAGGCTAGAAATAGGGACAGTATTCTGGGGAGGGGAGGAGGGCACTGCCATTCTGAGGGTTTAGATACAAGATCCTAGACTATGTCCATCCAAGCCCATTGGGAAATGGAAGTCAATGGAAGTCTAATTTTCTGGTTTCCTTCAGGGTCCTCTAGCTAGGCTGGCTTACCCACCCATCCTAATCACCCCAGGGTGTAGAAGCTATATAAGACTTGTTCTTGCTTGGCTCTAGAAAGTAGAATTAGGAATAATGGGTAGAAATTGCCAAGGAGTAGGCTTCAGTTCTACATAAAGAAATACTTCTAATAAGTAAAACTGTATAAAAGAGAAATAAAGCTGCTGGAAGAAATAGAGAGCTCCACATTATTAGAAGACCTCATGTAAGATGCTAGATGACTGACTTAGTGCTCATCAGAGATGCTTTGGGGGAAGATTCCAATTTAGGTCCAGAGTGATCTCGGCATCCTCTGAGGTCCTTATGAACTTTGATTCAAGGATTCATAGAGCTTTCTGACTAGTCACAGGGTAACAGCTATATATAGCTATTTGATAGGAGTAAAAATACTACCATAAATTTATTATATCAATCAACATGCATTTATTTAACAGCTACAACATGCCAAGCACTATGCTAGACATTACAAAAATCCTATTCAATGACAACCTTGACCTACTCTTAAAATCAGTGAGTTAATCCCTTATTATACTTCTCAATTTCCTGGTGGCTTTCAAGTGAAGAACAACTGTGAGTCTCTAAGTAGGAGGTGGGACTGTGGTAGCCTCAGCACTCCCTGTGTCTTCTGTATTTATTTTTTCCTACTCTTGGGTCAATGAGTCTAGATTCAGCACAGACCATGTTGTGACTTTTGTGCTTCAAAAGGTTGACCATTAGCAGTCCCCTCAGCTACTAGAGGTGGTAGCATAGACCCCTGGTACTAGAAGCAGCAATAGCCACATCTGGTGAATAACCAGTCCTGAGGAAAGACCTGCTTGATCCAAGCCAGTGATAGATGGACACTATGTCTTTCAAGGAGCTAGCTGAGCTAAGCAAGAGAATAACGCATCCATTAGTGTAATAAAGAATAAACTGACGGAAACTTATTACTTCTTGAGTTAGAGAGGTTGAACTGAGGGGAAGCATTTTTTTCTACAAATGACTGTGTTCTCTGGCTGACTTTGACTAGAGAGAGGACTGGTGCAGGGACCTGAAACTGCTGAGGTAATCTGAGACTGCTTAATGGTAATGGAGGACAGAGAAATGCTGCTGGGGGATGCTGACACACACACAGGGATACTGGTACACAAGGGACTGCTCTGGGGAAATCTACTTATTGATCCCTAACGATGGCAGATCTATTTCCTAATCTCCTCCCTCCCTCCATTCCTCCTCCCTGCTCCAACTGCCACCCTTCTCCTCCCAATTTTCCCTCCCCCGAGTGAATTATAAAATACTCTAAGTTTCTTTCTCAGGTAAGGGGCTTACTGGGATAACAGGATGGGAAACTGAGGTAAGGGAGACGAGGAAGTCCCTAATCTAAATGAATGATTTTAGAAAGGTTTGAGGGAGTACTTCAGTCACAAACAGTGACTCTGAGATAGGGAGATGGAGGACAATGGCTTTTCAAGATCTTCTTTCTTCTTCAGTTAGATTTCTCCTTCTTGTCAATTCCAACTGTCCAAAGTCAGAGAACTTCAAGTAACCAAATCAGCCTCACCAGAGTCCAAAAGCTAAGTCAGCTTCACAAAAGTCTCTCAGCCAACTTCAAACTCCAGAGAGCAAATGTCTGTCCCCCAGTCAGAGACCCAGGGACCAAAAAGCCCCTCTGGTCAACTCCAATTGCTCAGAGCCAGAGAGCCAGAGACTAAGTTCAAAAGCCCAGTTACTCTTCTTAGTGTGGCCAGCCAAAAGCCTCCAGGGAAAAGTATGACTTCCAGTCCCAGACACAGAGACACAAAAGACCCCTCCCTCAGCTCCAACTGCCCAGAGAAGAGACTAAGTTCAAAAGCCAAGTTTCTCCTCTCCCACCGTGTGGCCAGCAAACCCCCAACTCAGCTCCAACTGCCACCAACCCGGGGACATTCCTATGGAATCCTGGGTTTTGCATTTTAGAGCTAGATGCATCTTGGTCCATATGTCCTGCAAAATCTTTTCTCTTTCATATCTCTAATACAATCCCCCCTTTTATTAGCCCTAAAAATGCAACATACATTTTATTTTTAATGATACTTACCTTATTAATAATAATTCTATCTTAACTCTTTGCTATCTGAAATATACTCTTACCCCCTCCCCCAATAACAAATCCTAAACTCCTCTTAGCTGTTCTATCCATCTAAATTCTAAGCTAAGAATGGGTCATGGGAAAATGATTTAGGTAAGGGAATTACATGAATATAGTTTTCATAACACAATAAGTAACATTTTCCAAATCATTACAACAATTTCAATAGCATTTTGAACATGCAAATATTCTAATTCCTAATGTCTATAAATTTACTAAGAAAATCTCCTATCACTAACAAATGCTAACCTACAATCATAATACAATCTAACTTTTCTACTATAGAACTTCTATGTTTCTATTTCCTAAGTCTTAGACCAATTCACTAGTCTATTACTATTGTTAGTAGTTAGACTATTAATAAACTTACTATAAAAGTTAGCTCATTAGTCAATTAGTAACTTAGTATAACTTTACATATGTACATCCTTGTAGATTTCTGTGCAAACTCATACAGAAAAGTCTGTTTGGATTTTCCACAGAAATTTCTTATCAGTGTATTCATTTGTTGTCATACATATTGTATACTTACCCATTCCACAAATTATGTTACTTTGCTATGTAGGATGTGCATGCAAATGTATATGTGATGTCCACATGTACGACGAATCCTTACATAACCTTCATGGCCAAAAGTTCCAAATTTCACATTTCCAAAGTTCTTTCATGTTCATTCACGTTGCTTGAAGAAATTCTCTTCCTTTCCACTCTGGTCCTTCATCTGGTCTGCATGCCATACGCCATCGTCCTGACTTGATTGAAGACTTGTTTTCTTTCCATCAGGATACGCTGCAACAATCAGGAACCCAGGAACACACGAACAAACCACGAACAATGCATGTGTGTGAGATTTATACGTGTGTGTGTGTGTGTGTGTGTATGAGTGAAAAGTTACTTTTGCATGGAAGTGTGATGAAATCTCCGTGCATGCAGAATTTATCTTTCTTTATGCATGAGGTAAGCATTTGCATTTGCATTTGTGTACCATTTCGTGCTTGTAGGTAAGATGAACTTGTGTTTTCTTCTTGCATGGATGTATGCATTATGCCTCAGAGTATATTTTTCAAGGTCTATCTTATGGTTACTGTATGTAACTTTTTTTTGACTTGTCATTGTATGTATTACTTGGAGATAGATTTTTTTTTGTTACTATTTCAGGTAGATAATGCAAGGTTTTCCTTTTGTTTTCTGTGTTAATGGCTGCATATCTTCAGAGACTTTACTATATATTTCAGATTTAGCGGTGCATTTCTATTCTGTAATCAATTCAACTTGTGCAGGGCTCTCATTTTTTTTTGTATTATTATGGCTGTATATCTTCATGGGTGCTATCTTTTCATTATTTTAACTTGTGCAGGGCTCTCTCTATTGTATTCTGGTGGCTAGTACTCATGTGCTTTCCTGTGTTTTGGGTGGGGATTACATTTGCTTATCACTTATTTTCCTAGGGCTACTCAATATTATGGGTGTGGTGCAATTTCACATGTGACGCATGGAACCATGGATCTCTTTGATCAACCTTTATAGATGTTGGGGTTGTCATCACGACTGTAGTAGGTCCGATCCATCTTGATTCTGTAGGAGATTCTCTATTAAAGTTCTTGACATAGACTTTATCACCTGGTTTTATCTTGTGCAATGAAAAATCTAGTGGTATCCTTTGCACAAGTAAACCCAGTTTCCTTAGTTCTTCAATCCTACCTTGTATCTGTTTTAAGTATTCATGAAGAATGCATTCCCCTCTTAAGATGGACAAGTAAGGTGGCTTTACTGTCCTACCATGCCAAAGAGGCTGACCATACAGCATTTCAAAAGGTGATATGTGCAGGTCAGTCCTAGGCCTGGTTCTAACGTTGAACAAAGCAAGAGGCAAAACATCTGTCCATTTTAAATATGTTTCTGAACAGAGTTTACCTATTTGTGTTTTTAACTCTTTGTTCATCCTTTCAACCTGCCCCGAACTCTGGGGCTGATAGATTGAATGCTAATTACACTTAATCCCCAAGTTCTTATAGATTTCTCGTAGAATCTGGGAAGAGAATTGGGACGCCTTGTCGGAGTCGATGGTATCGGGAATGCCATGCCTCGGTATAATCTCCTTCAATAGAAATTTCACTACCGTGGCAGTGTTACTTTTCTTGGACGGGCATGCTTCAACCCATTTAGTCAGTCTATCCACTATAACCAATGCATATTTGTATCCCTTGTCCTTAGGCATGTTGATATATATATATATATATATATATATCCCTCAGCAGTTTCAGGTCCCTGCAGCAGTCCTCTCTCTAGTCAAAGTCAGTCAGAGAACACAGTCATTTGTAGAAAAAACTGGTTCCCCTCACTTCATCCTCTCTAACTCAAGAAGTTCTAAGTTTCCGTCAGTTTATTCTTTATTACATTAGTGACAACATACCTAAAAGCTAGTTGTTGGATGGAAACTCTACAAGTTGAGAAAAGGACTCTGAAAACCAGAAGTCTTAAGGTATCTGTCAGCCAAATATGTTCCCTACTGGTATGAAAGTACCTTTCAGCTTCAAATTTGAGCCCTCTCTCCACAGAGAAAAACACATCTCTAAGTTAGGGGAAATGCTTTTGTCCTCCTATTCTTGCCATGCCTTTGTAACAATTAGCTATCAAGTAGTTAATCAATATAGGGGGGAGCATGCTGGATAAGGAGTTCAAGTGCAATAATGTAGAAGCCTCAGGGCTTCAGGGTTATCCCTAGAATACTGAGGGGGGTAGGAGTAACTGCCAATCTTTGGGGACCTAGCCTGCCAGTATGAGTGCACATTCCAAGAATGAACCTTTGCTGTAAATGTTCTCATTTGAATACTTATGTACTGATATCTGGTGTGTTACTACATCTACAATGAATATTGAAGCAAGTATGAGAAGCATGAATTTTGCAGCCTGAACATGTTCATGACTAGCTCATAAATGCTCACTTTTTTTTCTTTTTACTTTTAAATAGCCCTAGATTACTTGGCTTAGTGTGAAAACCTTAAGCAAATTCATTTGAAAAGAATTGCCTATTGACTTGGACTTTACTTAATAAACAACCCCCAAAAGCCTAACTGGAAGTGTTTAGAGCTTACCTGACCCTGTCTCCTTTCTCTTAAAGGAGATCATGCTTATCCTATGGATGTGATTCTGCTCCAAATGCCTTTGCTGCAGCAGGCATCCATGAGGGAAATGTCAGATGCCCTTTAGAACTGGGAAGTCCCTTAGAAATCTTCTAGCCCAGCCCCTTCATTTTTCGGATGAGATAACTGAAACCCACACAGATTGAGTGACTTGCCCAAGCTCACATTTGCAGTAGAAACAAGCTGAGATTCAAATTCTAATCCAGCACTCCAGCTTCAATGCTCTTTCTACTGCATATTACTGCCACAAAAAGAGCCAAATTTCACTTTGTTGGAAAATGTCATTCTTTGTATGATGAACAATGGATCATTCATATAAATTTTCTTTTGATAGTCCTCATTTTATGCACAAGTTCAATACAAGAGTACTGTACCTTAAAGGAAGTACTGTAGACTCCCTCTGGGGTGACGTCACCTGTTCGGTTTAGCAGATTTTCCCGGGGAATTCTAACATTATGAAACATAGTGAATCTGCCAAAAAAAAATTAATAAGAGAACTCAGAACTCAGTTGGTATCACAGAACTAATTTTGATATTTCACAAGCTGGTTGTACCATGTTGTTAACAATGAATTAAACATCAGAGTTGACCCAAAAAACAAAATTCTCCTTCCCTAGATATGACCAGAAGAGGAGGTAGGCTGGAGGAGGTAGGCTGGTTAAATAGTAAAGGCAGGAATACTACCAAAACCTGATATAGTAAAGGGCACAGAGGAAAATCTGAAGTGTGTAGGTACATCACCTACTGCAAATTTGCAAAAGGAAACATACAAGAATGGCAAAGGCTAAGAAGGCATAGAGGAATAGCTGATCAGAAAGATGGGGGCCAGCAATGAATGATATAATGGAGCTACAGAAATTATTCTTATAATGGTTTTATTTCTATCCATCAATTAGTATTTATCAGCCACTTACAGTGTACCAGGCACTGTCCTAGGCATGAAGAATATCGACCAAAAAAAAAAAAAGATGAAACAGCCTTTGCTTTGAAAGAAAGAACTCACGTTCTAAAGGGGAGGAAGCATGTCCATACACCTACTCAGGTATAGACCAAATAGATGGAAGGTGACTTTGGAGGGAGAAGACTAAAACTTCCTATTAAAGGGACTCTAACAGGTTCTCAAAAAATCTATGTCCATATACTTACCAGATCCTAGATTTAGCCTTGAAAGGGATCTCTGAGACCAGCTAGTACAACCCTCTCATTCTACTGATAAGGAAATTGAAGCCTACAGAGAATTAGGGACTGCACAAATCATAAAGGCAGCAAGTGAGCAAAGAGACAGAAGCAAGGAGGGAATGCCCTCCCAGCAGAGGGGACAGCAGGGGCAAAGTCATGGAGCCTGGCAGTGTAATACTATACATGAGGAAAAGTAGGAACATGTAGGTTCCCAGAGTTCATGGAAGAGAGCAATGTGTAACCAGCCTGGAAGGGAAGGTTGGAACCAGATTAAGCCAAATAGTGGAGTCTGTATTTGCTCCTAGAGGTAATAGGAAGCCACTTAAAGTTGAACTTTTAGTTCTTTGGGCCAGACTCCTAAACTCTACCAAGCATAACTTCCAGGATAGGCAAACATTTTACTTCTCTGAAGCTCTACCTCCAGGGGGATGATAATACTTGAACTCTACATACTTCACAGTTTTATGGTCAAGAAAAATACTTTGTAAAGCTGAAATGCAAAGCATTTTTATTATTACCATGGGCTTTCAGAACCTTTTCAAACCTTCCTCCTTGTGCTAAATAACAGTTTGATGGGTGGAAAATGTATGTTATTATTACTTTTCATTACTACTACTACTATTTGTGATTTTAAAAAAAGGAATGATGGTCTCATTGAGTTGAGCTGACTGAATATGGAAGATAGTAGGTAGAAGGAAAAGTGAACTGGATTTTAAATTAGTGGGCCATGATTCAAGTCCCAAGTCTGTCACTATTTGTATGATACTAGGCAGTCACTAAGCATTTCTAAGATCCAGTTTCTTCTTTTGCAAAATGAGGATAATATTTTCACTAGCTATCTCAAAAGGTTATTATAAAAATCAAATAAACAAGATGTGTAAAGATCTTGGTAAACTGTAAAATGCTATGTAAATGTAATCTATTATTCATGCTATTGATATGCTGGCTGAAATGAGCCCTGGCATGAGCAGTGACATTGACATACGGCCAGACATATAGCCATCCAATTCCCAAGATTCAGGTGTCTCATTTCCTGTTTTGCTAATGGTCTGACTGATACAAAAGGGAAAATGCCCTTGAACAGTTAATATTCTGAGGAACAACAGCATTGACAAAAAAGTGGTACAGTTAACAGAAGTCATATTTTGTCCTCAGGTTTTAGGTACTGACTTCCCTCTATATCCATACTCAGATAACATTTATCTCAGTTTCCTGAGACAGTTTTCTATGATGAGATGAAATTATAAGGTTTGTTTTTTAGAAATTGTTGAAAAGTTTTAATATTAGAAACTTAAATATAGATTCAATTAGAAATTATAATAACTAGCATTTATACAGTGCTTTAAGATTTGCAAAGTGTTTTACACATTGTGCCATTTGATCTATACAACAATACTTTGAGGGAGGTGCTATTTATTATCTCCACTTTTTAGTTGAAGAAACACACAAAGAGGATGAGTTGCTGAGGGTCACACAAGTTAGTGAAAAGTATTAGAAATTAAATATACAGGTACTCAGTTACTTCAAAGTAAAGACTATGAAACCAAGTCTTAAAAGATTCTAGAAAAAAATGACTGATTTTTAAAAATTTGTACCTTGTAATATAATGTGATAAACATTAAGAAAAATATTTTTAAACAATGGAAACTAAAGCAAGCACTAGACCTGCTGACTTGAAGGATTTTAAAGGTTGTTACATGGAGGAAAGATTAGACATTCTGCTTGGTTATTAAAGGTAGAATTAAACTGGGGAAATTGCAAAAAGGTCAAGATAAGCTTGAGAAAAGACAAAGCCTCTTAACCCTTTAAATTCTCTAAAAGAAGACCAAGCTTTTTCCAAAAACAACAACTCCTCTTCCTCTTTTGAAATCTATAAGCAAAGACTGAAGAACTCCTTAATCAGAAAGGCTGCAGAAGGGCTTCCTTTGAGTTATACGCTGGACTAGGTGGCCACTAAAGTCCCTTTTAATTCACATTTTTCTGGTATATGTTTCAAATAGAAATGGATATGTTCCCTTGAACTGAAAAGTATACTTGGCAAGATCATAATGTCCCTAGTTTTTAAAATACTGGACAACCATATACATCAATGCAATGAAAAGTTATATTAATAATGAAAGGATTCAGTTTGCCAATTTAGAAAAGTTTATTTCACAATACTCTAGAGAACATGCCTATTCACACTAACAGATGTTCTATAAACTGTGCTAAATGTACTTGAAAAATATCAGTAGTTCCTATAGCAACTTACCTGGTTATTAAGATCATTCTCAATTTCATAAACTGTATTCTTTTATTGAGGCAGCAATAAAGAGAACTTTAGAAAATAAGACTAATGACACAAGCAGGCAGATACAGAAATGACATTTTGTTGGCATAAATTCAGATTATTTCACTAAGAAAGGAACTACACTAGTTGAAGGTGGAAGACTATCCCTCAGGAGATGGATTTACTCAGATCATTATTGTCTACATTCCAAAACTAAATCATACTGACAACAATCTGCTAAAGAACTTACAAATGACTATATTTTCAGGTATATATAAGGAAATATGAATACCTGGGATTGAGGGAGAAAGTGTACATATTTTTGGAAAGCTCCAAATTCTTTATAAGGTTTCTCTTTTATTTAACCAAGGGAAGCTAGGTGGTTCAGTAAATTGAGATCTAGGCCTAGAGACAAGAAGTCCTGGGTTCAAATATGTCCTCAGACAGTGTGTAACCCTGAGCAAGTCATTTAACCCCCATTTCCTAGACATTGCTACTCTTCTGTCTTTTAACTAATATAGAGTATTGATTCTAAGATGGAAAGTGGAAAGTAAGTATTTTTAAAAAATGAACTGCCTTTAGATGTGGCCTGTTGAGTGCCTGATTTGGAGCAAGAAAGATACCTTCTCTAGATCTCCTTTTTCATGTATGTTATAGAATGGGGTTAGTAGGATTAATCACTGAACTAATTCAGTGCTTTCTTTCCTTTTACTGGGATTACTGTAAGAACCTTCTAATTGATCTTTCTTCCATCCTATCCCCCTCCTCCAGTCTATCCTTCATATAAATGCTAAATTTATATTCCCAAAACCTGAATGTGACCACGTCATTCCCCTCAAGAAGCTGGTGAAGCTCCCTGTCACCTCTGAGATAAAAAAATCAACTCCCTATTTGGCATTAAAGTCCTCACAATCTGACTCCAAACTGTACTTTCAAACTTATTTCAATAACAGCAAACATTTATTAAGTATTTTCTTGGAGCAGACACTGTACTGAATGCTAATGATACAAAGAAAGCCAACACACTGTTTCTGCTCTTAAGGAGCAAACAATCTCATAGCAGAGACCCACAATTAGCCAGGGACACAGAAGACCGCAGTGGATAGGAAGGACATCTGAAAACTCAGCAGTGAGGAAGGCCAGGAAAGCCATTCTACAGAAAGGAACATTTGAGATGAATCCTGAAGCAGTCAGGAAGACTAAGAAGCAGAGGTGAAGAAGGAACACAGGCACAGGACGATTTGGTGCAAAGACATGGAAGGGAGAATGAGGCTGGGGAACAAAGGAACAAGCATTAATTTATAATGCCAGGCATTATGCTAAGTGCTTTACAAATATCATCTCATAATAAAAAAAGGAGAAAAGGCCTACTCATACAAAAGTATTTATAGCAGCTTTTTTGTGGTAATAAAGAATTGGAGAATGATGGGATATCCATCAGTTGGGGAATGGTTGAACAAACTGTGGTACATGTTGGTCATGAAATACGATTGTGCTATAAGAAATGATGAGCAAGAAGATTTCAGAAAAAGCTGGAAAGATCTTCAGGAAAATGATGCAGAGTGGAATAAGCAGAACCCAGAGAACATTGTACATAGTAACAGCAATTTTATACAACGATTATCTGTGAAAACTTGGCTATTCTCGGCCATGCAATGATCTGGGACCATCCTAAAAGGCTTATGACAAGGAATGCTCTCCACCTCCACAGAAGAATGTTGGAGTTGTCTTTCACAGCGGTGCATTTATGGCTTTATTTTGGAGTTTTGGTTTTGTATAAGTTTGCTCTTACAACAATGACCAATATGAAAGCATGTTTTGCATGACAAGAAATATAAAATAAAAATAAAAAACAAATATAATCTTATTTGATCCTCACAAGAAGTTGCTGTTACTAACTCCATTTTACACATAAGGAAACTGAGGCAGGTGTCAGTTAAGTGACTTGCCTGGAATCACACAGCTGCCTGAAGTTGGATTTGAACTCAGATCTTTCTGACTCCAAATCCAGCACACTATCCACCATAATTCCTCATTGCCTGAAAACAGAGGATGAAATGCTGTTTGTGATGAACAGCAACTAGAGCAGCTAGGGAAGCCGAATCATAATATGGAAGGAAGTAGCATATAAGAAGGAGAAAAAGAAAGGGGTCTGGTTATGAGGAGTATTAAATGCCACATAGTTTCTAACTGACTTCCTCACTCATGTTTTACTCCAGACAAACTGTCTGACCTCCTGCTCCTCATGGGTAACATTCCTTCTCTCATTCTACAACTTTTCAAAGCCTGATCCCCAAATCTGAAAAGCTATCTGCCTCTCCTAATGCCATCTCAGGAACTGCCTCCACCTCTGGAGGACCTTTTTGTCAATTTACTAGATTTCTCATCTCTCAGGGCTTGTCTTTTCTATAGAATGTACACTCCTTGAGACAGGAACAGTGTTGTTTTTCTTCTCTATATTAAACACATCATAGGTACTTAATAATGTTTACTTAACTGAATTGAATCTCTAAACCCCAGAAGCATTTACTAAATTGGATACCCTTTGGATTGGAATCTTTGATACATCTGAATCCCTTAAATCCAATCTCAAAATCATTTTATGTTATTAAAGTTGTCTAGGAAACTGGGTGTAATAAAAAGGTCAGTTAGTTTGCCTAATCACAGGAGTCAGAATTCACTAATGTTGTCAACAATGGACATTGTTGTATTAGGTATTTTCAACTACCCCTAAATTTTAGTAGCTAAACATTTTTCTTTATGTTTACTGTTTAGAGCACCCTCGTGTGTCTTAACATTGTAATAACATGTTACATCTTACACAGTATGTTGTATATGATATATAATAAATGCACAATTGGTTCAAAACAGAACTAATACAGAATGGAATTATTTTTTCTTTACACAATCTTCAAGGGACAGTCTAAAATTATATTATAGGAGGTCCATAGGCTGTCAATTATATTTTCTAAAGCCATTGATTGGAAAATTATATTCCCTTCATTTAATATTTAGAAGTTAGGGGAAAGTTAAATCAGATGATTGATTTTAATTAAAATGCACTGCAAATTTAATTCAATTTATTCACAAGTGACCACTATAGTTAAGGCCATGCTTCAGGCACCAAGATTTAAAATATGCCTTCCCTGAAGGCATATAAAGTCTGGATGTAAGGTAGGCATGTGGATAAGACCAAAAGAACCTTATTTATGAAATTACATAATTACAAAATATTTAAATACTTAATATCTGTCTATTTGTATACATAAAGTCATTTAATAAAACAAAAGCTTCCTACTTGAATAAATGGCAAAAATCTATGCCTGGAGATTATCATAATAATCAGTAAGGATGTGGGAATAATTATGAGTTTTCAAAAAGAAAATAAAAATCTAAGTATTTTCATGTAGGCAGTATACATAATAAAATATTGCCAATCACTCAAAAACTCCTGAATGTCTGAAATTCAAATCAAACTTCAATTAATAACAAATGAATTGATCTCCAAAAGGTAGCTTAATAAAAAAAATTGTTTTGCATTAAAAATGAAATTTTTGGAACTGCCTCAAATGGAAAGCTTAATTAATTGACACTATCTTGGGACCAGGGTACAAAGATATTTTCTTCCATTCCCCAAAAATTCAATACAGTATTTTGGTATTTCAATATATGTGATTATGTCCCCTCAAACAATTCATTTCTTTTTTATCTCAACTTCCATGACTGTAGATGTTGGTTAACTAAATTTCAGCAAAGCTTTTTATAAGTAGCTCACGTCATCTTTGTGGAGAAGATGGAGAGATGGATTTGATAAAAATTAAAATAATATTAGATGGACTCAAAATTGATTGAATGGCCAGACTCAAAGAGTAGTCATTAATGATTCAACATCTAGCAGGAGGTCTTTAGTGAGGTACCCTAGGTATCCATGCTTAATCTTGTGGTATTTAACATTTTTAATTGATAACTTGAATAAAGGCAGAAATGACAAGTTTATCAAACACTAAGGTAACATAAAAAATGAGAAAGATAGTTAATTCATAAGATGAAAGAATCAAGATCCAAAAATGCTTGAGTACTAGGATTAATCTTCTAAGATGAAATTCAATAAGAAAAAATATAGTATTATCCTTAGATACAAAAAAAATAACTTCCCAAATAAAAAGGCAGCAGATTTTTTTTAAAAGATCTGAAGGTTTTAGAGAACTGTTAAGTTCAATATGGGAAAGCAAGATGATGTGGCATTCCAAAAAAGCTAATGTAATCTTGGGCTGCATTAAGAGAAGTGTAGCTTTCCCTCTTCTTTGTTCAATCTGGTCTTCATCATCTGTCACCTTTTGATTTCCCTGTCCCAAGTCTCTCCCCACTTCAATTCAACCTCCACTCAGATGCCAAAGTGATTTTCCAGAAACACAGGTGTGACTACTATGTCATTCCCTGACTCAATACCCTACAGTGGTTCCCTTTTACCACAAAACCAAATGTAAAAGTCCTTAAATACTTTAATCTCCTCTGTACTCTATACAATCCAGTGACACCAGTCCACTAAAGTTCTTGACTCCATCTCCTCTTTCCATGCCTTCCCACTGTCTCTCTCCTATGGCTGGAATGCTCTCTCTCTCTCTCTCCTCATTTCTACTTTTTTTTACTTTATCTGGCTTCCTTCAAGACTCAGCTCAACTTCTGCCTTCTTCAGGAGGCCTTTCCCAGTGTTTGCTGTTAGTGCTTTCCTCTCCCATACCATTTTCTCTAAGATATATAGATATAGATATAGATATAGATATAGATATAGATATAGATATAGATATAGATATAGATATAGATATATACCTAGTTATTTACACCTTGTGTCACCCATTAAAATGTGAATTCTTTGAAGGCTGGGGATCTTTTCACCTTATTTCAAATACCCAGCACTTAACCCAATGGCTGGCACATAGTAAGTATGTAATAAGTGCTCAGTGGCTGCCTGCCTAGCTGATAGCTTCCAGAAATATAGAGGTGATAGTCTCATTATATTCTTCTCTCCTCAAACTTCATCTGGAGCATTATGATCAGGATTGAGTGTCATAGCTGAAGGATACTGATAAGTTAGAAAGTATCCAGAGGAGTGCAAGCAGGATGGTGAAGGGCCATATCTTCCATACCCTATGAGGGTCATTTGAAAGAACTGGACAAAAGAAAACTCAAGAGAAGTATAACTGTGCTCTATTTTAAGGGCTGTCAACTGGAGGAAAGAGTAAACTTGTTCTATTAGTAAACAAGAAGCAGGATATAAAAAACAATGAATAGAAGTTACTAAGAGGCCAATATAAATTTCATGTCATAAAAAAACTTCCTAATGATAAGAGCTGTCCCAAAGTGGAGTGAGATAACTCAAGAGGCAGTAGACCCCTCCTTCCTGGAAAGCTGAATGATCACTAATACAGTATGTTATAATTAGAATAACAGAAATGGGTGTGATAACAGATTCTTTGGGGGTATGAGGTACTAGATAATAACTGAGGTCCCTTCAGACTTTCAAAAATCTGTGATTTTATGACTTATTCCTTCATTCGGCCTCAACTACATAAAAAGATAATCACATGTTTGATCTTGCCCTGCCCACAGGCATTTCACTTAAACAATCAAAACTCAGTAGTCCCCATTCTGTCATTATGCCTCTCCCTCTGCTTTATCTACTCTTAAACCCACTTATCACATTCTCACCAATCCAATACTATCCCAGGTTAATAAACTGTGCACTAATCTCTGCTCTCAAATCCCTTGTCCCTCTATCCTATTGATGGTCACACTTTGCCAAACTCCAATATTCTATTACTCCTACCATCTAGGTCCTTTATTTCTACTCACATGCTACTGAATGGAACTAGGGGAAATCGTACAACTGAAAAGGTTGGGTTCACTCAAAATTTGTAATCTAATTTCAGATGGGTTTCCATTGCAGCAAAAGAATTCTTTTATTTCTTGCTAATTGATTCTTTTTCCCACTCCCAGTACAGAGGCTACTCCAAGCCTTCCCTTCTCTCCTCATATCTCCCAACCAATTCTTTCTCCCATCTTCTCAACTGAGGATCTTCTTATATTTTACTTGGGAAATGATGCCATTTACCTTGAACTCCCTCCCTTCAACTTCAATACATCTCAAAACCTCTTGACATCATTGTTCAACTTCTCTTGTTGTAGCATTGTAAATGTAGCATTTATAGCATTGTGTTGAATGGTAATGTTGATAACAAGTATCTTAACTTTAATCTTATTGGAAAAGCCTTTTAGATAGATTCTACTTATGTTATTAAAGAAAGATGCATTTATTCCTATGGTTTCTAATTTAAGAGAAGTGTTGTATGTTATGAAAAGCTTTTGCCATCTATTGATATAATCATAATTTGTATTATTATTGCTATTATGTTTGTAGTTTTCCTAATATTGAACCAGTCTTCCATTCTTGATATAAATATAACCTGCTCATATTGTATAATCTTTGTGACATGTTTCTGTAGTCTCCTTGCTAATATTTTCTTAAATAGTTTTACATCAGTATTCATTAGGGATATTGGTCTACACTTTTCTTTCTCTGTTTTGATCTTCCCTGGCTTAGGTATCAAGACCATATTTGCTCATAGAAGGAATTTGGATACCTTCTTTTCCTATTTTTTCTACTTATATGGTATTTGAATGAATTGTTATTTAAATATTTGATAAATGATATATCTCTGTTTAGTCTCATATGATTGCTTATTCAGGTTTATAGTTAATGCTTTTGAAAATAATTATTTAATTTTAATATTATTTATTTTAAATTTTGAGATGTGAACTTTTCCTTCCTTCATCCCTCTCCCTATGGTTATTCTTTCATGTTTACCTTTTTTTATGCTTCCCTTGAGTCTTTTGTTTGGATATGAAATTTTCTATTTGATTCTGGTCTTTTGATCAGGAATGCTTGAAAGTCCCCCATTTCATTGAATGTTCATTTTTCTCCCCTAAAGTTTTGCTGGGTAGGTTATGCTTGGTTTTATTCTAGGTCCATTGCCTTCCAGAATATATTCCAAGACCTCTGCTTCTTCAATGTGTGATCCTGACTGTAGTGCCACAATATTGGAATTGTTTCTTTCTGGCAATATTTTCTCTTTGATCTGAGAGCTCTGGAATTTGTCTATAATATTCCCAGAAGTTTTCATTTTGGGTTCTATTTCAGGAGATGATAGATAGCTTCTTTCCATTTGTATTTTACCCTCTGGATCTAAGATATCTGGACAGGTTTGTTTGTTTTTTAATAATTTCTTGAAATATGTCTAGATTTCTAAACCATGGCATTTCAGGTAATACAATTCTTAAGTTATTCATCTTAACTCTATTTTCCAGGTGAGTTTTTTCCCTGATATTTTATATCATTCTTTTTTAAATTCTTTTGAATTTGTTTTATTGCTTCTTCTTGTCTTGTGGAATCATTAGTTTCCAGTTGCCTATATCTCATTTGTAAAGGATATTTTTCTTCATTGAGATTTTTGTACCTCTTTTTCTATTTGGCCAATTCTCCTTTTTAAGTTCTTTTCTTTAGTGAATTTGTATATCTCTTTTTTTTTATTTTTCCAGCTCTTCTTTTAAAAGAATGCTTATCTTCAGTAAGCTTTTCTGCCTCTTTTAGCATTAGGCCAGTTCTGTCTTTTAGGAAGCTATTTTCTTTAGCATTTTGGGGGTGCCTCTTTTATCAAGCTGTTAATTCTCTTTTTATACATTTTTTTATCATTCTCATTTCTTTTCCCAATATTTCCTCTCCCATTCTTATCTCTTTCTGTAGCTCTTCCAGGAACTCTTACTGGAGTCAAATTTGTATTTTTTTTCCCTCTGATGTTTTGCATATAGAAGTTTTTCTGTTGCTCTTTTCTTCTGAGTTTGAATCTTAATCTTCCCTGTCACCACATGAACTTTTAATAGTCAAGTTATTTTTTGTTGTCCAGCCTATTTCTTGGCTTTGAATATGATGTAAAAATTAGACCCTGCTCCTAGGGGATTAGTAGGGGAAGAAAGGAACAAAATTTGGCTATTTTATGCTGCTTTTCTCAAACTTAGTACTGGTAAGTTTCTTGTACTTCCCAAAAGCCTTCAAGGACTTCAAGGAGAGATGTGGTCACTGCTTTCCTGGTCTGTCCTCTGATCTTTGCCCAAGAAGTATCACTGTTCCTCTGTAGCCACAAGTCCTAGCATTCCTCTCAATCCAGGAATTATGACCAAGGCCCCTGTTCCCCTCCAGTTGTAAGTGTTAAGGCTTCTCTCCACTCTGGAATGTGGCCAGGAACTGTGAATGGGCAATATAGGAGCATCTTGTGTGCAGTGCCAGCTTGAATTCCCATGTAATCTTTCTGACCAATTGCCCAGCCCCCTTACCATCTCTAAAGGGAGAACTTCAGACAGTGCTGTGCCACTGTTGCCATCTCCAAGGTACTTTTGTTCTTTTGGGTCCTTCCTTCTTCTGTTTTCTTGTGATATTGACTATTATATTTTCCCAAATATTAAGAACAGCCTAGACTGCAGACTGATAAGATTTTAGGACTCCCAAAATAATTGAATCTGGGACAAAGTATGATCACTATCCTTCTAGTCTAAGTTCCTTCAGCAAGTTGCTGTGATGACATCCCTGATTGGAAGTTCTAATAGACTATCTCTAGACTCAGCCATTGACAAACTATTTGAAAAGCTTTGCAAGTTAGAAGCAAAAGGACTACAGGTCCTTCTCTAGACTAGGATTCCTGTCCATGTTATTACACTTTGGGCTTTGGATGAGGCTGGAGGGCTGCAATCTTAACAGCCCCTGGCATTATAGTCACTCTACTGTTGCTTGCTACTTATTTTATTCTCTTATTCTCTTATTATCAATACACCAATGAAGTCCCATTGATACCCATTCCAACTCCTTCATGAGGCTGAGGTGCCCTGGGACCACTCCTGACCTCAAATAAAGCCTCAGTCCTCTTTCAGTACCTGGGAGCAAGAATACGCCTTGGGGCATGGCAGGCTCCTGGTTAGAGCCAGGCTCTATTATTCATTACTTTTTGTCTGTCTCTCTTTGCCAACCTCAGCTGGAAAAATGATTGACTGAGGTTTTCTCATACTTCCTGATCAGGACTCAGTCTGGTGCATTTATAGATTGCATTGGAGGAGCTTGCCTATACATCTTTCTGTTATTCTGCCATGTTGGTTCCTCAGCTCTCAATTTCTCTTCCTTTACTACAATCCCTAAGGAAGAGGTTGCCCTTCATCTTGCTAAGGCCAATCTTTCAACATGAACTCTCAATTTTATCTCTTCCCATCTTCTCCTGAAGATTGTTCCTACAATCATCCTTTCTATTTAGGTATTGGTTTCTTCTCTGTTGCTCTTTCTTTTGAGTTTTTTCATCTTAAAAAAAAAAAAAAGATTTTTACACTACCTTCCCCTCAAGTTACCATCTTAAATCTCTCCTTTTCTCTCAGAAAAATTTGTCTAAATCCTTTAGGAAATTAAAAATTTCTTCCAAAAGATTCTGTAATATCTTAAAGTTCAATCATCACAGTCTTTGACAAACAAGGGCATTTGAAGGATTTTTTTCCACTATCCAAAAGGAATCCCTTCTCAATCTGAATCTTGCACTGAATCTTCTCTATCACAATGGCAAACACTTTTGTCAGGCATATATCTCCTTGTTGTATGCTTTATCTGAAGTATATTATCAGGTGGTAGTTAAACAGAGGTATTTCTGGCTTCAAGTCTATTCTTTACTTAAAACACCCAATTTCTTTTACCTATATATAATGAGGCAATCTCTAAGGTATCTTCTAATATTTTACGTTCAAAAGGTCATTCCACCTCATACATTCTTGGTTCAAAGGTAGCTTCTAAATTTAAAAAATCTATGTTTTGTGTTCAAAACTAACTGAAAAACATTATCTTGGACATAGCTGTTACCGTGGAGACAATGTTTTGCTTATTCTATTGTAAAACTGTGCCTTCTTTATATTTGATTCTCCCCTGTTACCTTAGCAGAGTATATATAGTAGGTGCTTAAAATAAATCTGCGGGTTTTGGGCCTAGTATACAAGAGGATTGTTTCCCACCTCATTAGAGGACTATTTAAAAAGGACCATCATCCTGTGGAAATGAGAACTATAAATACTGGTAATTAATTGAAATGATCTATGACAATATACTCCCCAATAGTCATTTAAATGACATTAACTAGCTCTATGACAGGAAGTTATTCATGCAACTTTTCTATGTCTCAGCATTTAAAGATCAGAAAATGAGAAAAATACTAATTTTAAAAGGGTATTATTCCTAATGTTTTAAAATTTAATACATTTAAATTCCAAATAATTATGACCTCAATATTTAGCATAAATAATTATGCTATATAAATAATTTCAAATATTAATCCCTCCCTGAGATACATTGATTGCCATGGAGATTTAAAGAATGGGAATGATAGTGGGCAGGCATTCCCTAGACATACCCAAATCTCTGGGGCTTTTGACTATGGGGAAGAAACTTCTTTCTACCAGGAGGCAAATAAGCCCCATAGTTGAGACCTGCCCTGGTCCCCTATTCTTCCTCCTGCTGTATCAAGATATTAATGATGTAGAAGAGGGGAGTCTGGGCTCTGCGTCTATGACAGATAGCAGGGAAAGCAAAGTTGAGACTTCATGGCATGACCGAGAAAATTGGAATTGTGTGAGGAAAGTTCTATGCTCCTCCCCTTTCTGGGTGATGCAGCTCACTTGAGTTTACATGAGTTTGCACCACCTAAGTCACCTAATGTGGGTCACTGGATTGTGGCCTATGCCCTTGATCTGGAGATAATTGAATTTGAACCAGAAGGGAAAGGGAGGTTAAAAGGTTTGAGACAAGGAAGTACAGGCTTTAACTTGGGTGACTGCATTGGGGAGCTGCTGCTGTGGACAAGCTGAGATCATCCACATGGTAGTTTAGATTAGGCTATTTTACTTTTATCCTTTTACCTAATTCTGATCTTTTACTTATACAAGTAATTCTAATAAACTTTATAAAATACTAAGGACCCAAGTCTTTTAAATCTAACTCTGACAGAAGAAATGAGACTGGACCACCCAGCATCCCAGGGTTGGCAAAACTACTAGAATCTATGCAGAGCACCTACTTTCCCCACATTTCCTCAGTGTAACCTAAGAAAGACTTCCTCTTTACAGGAGAGGACAGGGTGCATCAAAACATTCAGTCCCATCTGGCCAGTAGAAGACCTCCTCTGCAATCTGAGATTGTTAAGGCAGTTCATAGTCACTCCCTAAGATTTGTTCCCAGGCTTTGTGCTACATTTGGACCTGAGGGAAGAGGAGGGCGATCTGAAGTGTCCAGGGAACACTGTTCATCTCAGGCTGGGATGTAGGGGAGCCAGATAGTGCATTTTTCTGTTCCAACCAACTCTAAAATCTCCATGTCTCTAGACCTCTTTTGAATAGAAAGGGAGATTTCAAAAGAAAAGGGGAGTAGGAGGAAGATGTGGAAGTTGTTTGCTCAATATGTAATCAATCATGTTACCTTTGGAGGCCAAAGCCCCAACTGGCTACAAAAAATTTTCTTCTTCTATTCCTTCTTACTACAACCAAACTGATTCTGAATTGATAAAAATCACTAAACTCCATAGAGATCACTAACGTGATTTTTTTCACAAAATTTTATCTCTGGATTAACTGGGAAAATCAGACACAATAAAGGAATCAAAGTTCACTCCAAGCTTAGAAGTCCCACAAATGCAAAACAACTGCTCCCTCTGCTGGAAGCTGCAACTGGCCTCCCAGACTTAGGCCTGAAACCTTTGTGCACAGATCCATTGCTGATGGGAATTTTTATGTGCTGTTGTCTGTAAAGAATGTCTTTTTCCTGTTTCTCCCTTTCTGCATTTGCTGAGGATGAGTTCTTTGTGTCACTCAATCTCAAGTAAATCTGTTCTGTAGAAATTAGTTATAGGTATTTTTAGTTCATATAGAGGAAAATTCAGAAGTGACACTGATCATGAAACATCAAAATATAGTAAAACCACAACTGGAACCTCACTTACCAAGAATTTTGCTCAGTTTTCTAGTTTTAGGAAAAAGAGGCAAATGAAAACAAATCTAGTGGTACCCTAGAAAGACTGCCAGGCTTGAAGTCCAGAGATCTGGTTTCTCTTGACTCAGATGTTTACTGGGTTGGAGACAAGAGGCATGATATTTTACCCCTATGACCTTGCTGCCATAACTGTAGAACGAGTATAAAAATATTTGCACCACCAACCTTATGGTAGGGCGGAGCATTCCATAAACCTTAAAGTACTATGTAAATGTGGGTTATGATTGTTTTGGGTCTCTATTATGGGACTCAGTTTCCTCATCTATAAAAGAAGTGGGGAGGGTAGACTGGATAACAGATTGCAGTCTGTACCAGGTCTATTCTTTTATAATTTGATTCCTAGCTGGCATTAGGTATTTAAATAATGACCTCCTTCAAAATATTTCATTATAGAAAATGGGCTAGACATTTAATTAGAAGACCTGAGTTTGAATCCTAACTTGACCATTTAATTTCCTGGGAGAATTTGAACAAGTCACTTAACTTTCAAGGGCCTTAGTTTCCTCATCTATAAAACAAGGACACTGGAATACATGGCTTCTGAATTCCCTTCCAGCTCTGCCTGTGTCTATTCCCCTCCCCAATTCTTTCTTCTTTCTTGATTCCCTTCCTCAGGTTCTATAGCCCAATAATCCCATTTATTATATTTCTACCAATCAACTTTTTCTTTTCAAATTTTCCCTTACCTGGCTCAAATAAAAATGAGGTTCCCTTTATGGCAATATCTTCTTTCTCTCCTTTTATTTGATTCTCTTTTGTTGTGACATGACAATGATAAGAACTATCAAGATCCTTCCTTTTCCCTTTTCCTAGGTATTCTGTTTTTTTGCACACACAACAGGAGAGTTTCTCTGTTTCTTTACTGACCCTTAGAGAAGGTGGAATTGCCAAGGGACAACAGTGCCATTTCCCTCCTTGATCATCATTACCACTTTTAAAACTGCTCAAACTGGTTTACTTTTATAACTTACTTTTAGTTTTGTTTTGTTTTTTAATTTCTCTAAGCAATCAATCAACAACCATTTATTAAACATTTACTGTGCTAAGGACTGGGGACAAAAAGAAATATATTTTATCCAGGTTTTCTCTTCTCCTTTACAATTTTCTAAAATATAGGCACTAGGTTTTTCCCTCAGCTTTTCTGGGAATCTAATGATTCTTAAATTTTCTCTCCACATCCTGTCTCCCAGGATAGATGCTATCAAAAGTAACTAAACTGGCCTAGATATGGGAGGTTCTGGGTTCAAATCTGATCTTGAATACTTCTTGGCTGTGGAACCCTGGACAAGTCACTTAATCCCTATTGCCTAACCCTTACTACTCTTTAGCCATGGAACCAATGCACAATACTGATGGAAGGTAAAGGTTAAAAAAAAAACGAAAGTAGGTATATCCAGTGTTATTCCAATTTGAGTTTGTTCTATTTCTTGTTGAATCTTTGAATTTACTTCCTCTATTCCTTTTCTTGGTAGTGATGGGAGGAATACCATATTTTGCTGAAATTTTCAAATTGTTCTAATCTAACTATCTCCTTTAAATTTTTTCTTCCATCAGACAGACCCATCCCCAGAGGGCAAGATTCTAGGTGATATTTTTTTTTCCTTCACAGCAACTCAAAAAGACTACCTACTAAGGAGTAAAGAAGGCAGTGACATATCTGTAAAGGGAGTACAATGAAATAGAAGACCCCTAAAATATTGAAGTGGTTTACTCTCAGTGATTATGTCAACTTCTGAATAATGAGAATGATGATAATGACAACAACCATAGCACTAATAATAGCTAATATGGATATGGCACTTTGGTTTGCAAAATAAATTATATATGTTATCTCATTTAATTCTCACAACAATCCTAGAAGGGAAGGTAGTACTCCCATTATCCTTTTCAGATGAGAAAATAAGCTCAAAGAGGGTATGTGAATTGCCCAGAGTCACACAGCTAACAGGTGTTTGTACCTTTGAAAATAATGAAAAGCTGGAAAATCATATTAAAAACAATAAATGAAATTTAAATTTAAGAAAACTGAGTAAGATTGTGCTCAAAGAAATAATGAACTGGAGGAATTCCATGCCAACTGGAATGACCTCCAGGAATTGATGCAGAGTGAAAGGAGCAGAACCAGGAGAACATTGTACACAGAGATTGATACACTGTGGTACAATCAAACATAATGTACTTCTCTACTAGCAGCAATGCAATGATCCAGGAAAATTCTACAGGACTTATGAGAAAGAACTCTATCCACATCGAGAGAAAGAACCATGGGAGTAAAAACACAAGAGAAAAACAACTGCTTGATCACATGGGTCAATGAGGATATGCTTGAGGATGTAGACTCTAAACGATCACCCTAGTGCAAATATCAATAATATAGAAATAGGTCTTGATCAATGACACATGTAAAACCCAGCAGAATTGCGCGTTGGCTATGGGAGGGGGGGTAGGGAAAGGGGAGGGAAAGAACATGAATCTTTTAACCATGGAAAAATATTCTAAATTAATTGATTACATAAAGTTTTCCAAATTTGGGGGAAAAAAAGAAAAGTGACTAAGAAAAACAGTATTTGCACAATGTTAATGTCTGAGAGTATGGAGTACAGTGAGCTGAATGAACTAAGATGACAATAACACTTTGAAAATGAACAATTCTGTGACCAACCACAATTCCCAAAGACCAATGATGAAGCATGCTGCCCACTTCCTAAAAGAGAGGAGTTATGCTCAATGAACTTGTATGTTTGGACAGGCCTATATAGGAATTTATTTTGTCACAAGAGTTTTATTTTTCTTTTTTTCAATGGAGATGGGAGGAAGAACAAATAAAATGCTTATTAACTGACAAAAATAAAAGTTCAGAAAAATAGTATTTTGTGCTTTAATATTATCCATCCTTATCCTCATTATAGGCTCAATAACCACTGTGGAACAAAGAAGTCCAGATTTCTGAGGAAAGAACTTACCTTCCCTTGGTCTCTGTCCAAGCCTAGGCAGTCTGGCTTCAGAGTGAAAGCAAATGAAAGGGGAAAACCACACAACAGTTCCTCACTAAGGTGCTTCTGGGGATTCCCTTCCCCAGTGCAGATCTTACTCTCTCTCTCTCTCTGTTTGAGCTGACTATCTTCTGAAGTTCCTGGGAGACAGAAAACATTCCTTAACTGGTCACCAAACTCCTGGCTAGGGATGGGTTCTCTGTCTTGAGCTCTACTGGCCTGCCCATCATTAAGGTGGTGCTAGAAACCTTTCTGCACTATCTTGACATAGCCTTTGAGACCCCATGATCACTTCTGTGGCATGATGAGGCAATGGAGGACTTCTGGGGAATCACAGAAGAGATAGATTACTGAAAGGAGCACATAAATCAAAGTACTCATATCTTTAAGCACACTTCATTGAGGAAACTTGCTATTCAAAAGGCTCCTGTTGGAGTATGAACATGCTGATACTTGAAGAACTGCATCACTCCTTAATTTGTCTGCCTTGTGAACCTGGATTTTTACATGCTGATTCTGTTGAAGAAGTAGGATATGAAGACTCAAATGGAGTGTGGATGTTCTCCCCACCACAGAAGGGCTACTCCATATGCTGTGGGGCCATCTCCTTTCTCCAGACTTCATAAGGATACCAGTAAAGTCTGAGGCAATTCACCAGTCATTAGCATTCCTTAGTAGGCCAGCTAAATCTTTTTCTTCTTCTTTAAACATCTGATCTCCACCCACTTATGAAGGGAAAAATAATGGATGGAAATGTGTATTGCTCAGATGACATGTAATGGAGAGGAAATACCTTTGTGAGTGTTAGCAAACTGGATATAAAGTTGAAACATGAAGAGGGCAAACATTTTTGGCTCGTGTTCCTGCCTCAAGCATCCACCTGTTTAGTCTATACTCTATTTAGGCCAGATGAGTCCTCCTAAAACACAGGTGAGAGCACTTTACACCTCAATTCAATAAACTCTAGTACTGTGTTAGTAAACCTATGGCATTCATGCTGGAGCATGCCAGAGAGGGCTGCTCCCCTCCCCCTCTACACACAACATTTCTCACATGACCCGCCCCCCCCCAGCCAACAGTCAGTGGGAGCACTTCCTCCCTCCCTTGTCTGAGGTAAGGGGGTAACTCACATACAACATGAGGGTTGCAGATTGGGGACTCAGTCTCTATTGTTCTCTAAAAGGCTTGCCATCACTGCTCTAGTAGCTCCCTATTGCTTGCAGGATCAAATATAAAATCCTCCACCTGGCTTTTAAGGCCCTTCATAACTTGGCCCTTTTCTACCTTTACGTGTGTTCTTATATCCTGGTCCCTTTCATGAACTCTATGATTCATGGACATGGGCCTCTTTGCTCTCATTCCTTAAACAAGACACTGAAATTTCCTAACTCCTTGTATCTTCACTAACTGACTTCCCATTCTCAGCTAAAATTCAATGTTCTACAAGAAGCCTTTTCCATTTTAACCCCTTACCATCTATTTTAGAATTAATACTGGGTATTGGTTCTAAGGCAGAAGAGTGGTAAGGGCTAGGCAATGGGGGTTAAGTGACTTGCCCAGGGTCACACAGCTAGGAAGCGTCTGAGGTCTGATTTGAACTCAGGACTTCTCATCTCAGGACTTGGATCTCAATCCACTGAGCCACCTCCTATTTCCTTTTAATGCTAGTCCTTCCCTCTGAGATCACATTCAATTAATCCTGTGTATATAGCTTGTTGATACAGAGTTGTATGAATGTTGTCTCCCCTGTTGGTAAAGCCTATTTTTGCCTTAGCATAGTGCCTGACATTCAGAAGGTACTTATTAAATACTTGTTGACCTGATATATCCATGATGTCACAAAGTGTATGCTGTAAGCCGAACCTCCCCCATCTTTTATTTGTGCTTTGCAGACTCATTTCACTTACTTATTTTCATGTTATCTATGATGTAGAGAAACTAGCCTATTAGATGCCCTCCCCCCATTTCAAATTCTATTTCCAGTCCTCATGGCAACCGTAAACCAGACAGTTCAATTAGTATATCTTTATTACATATGAGGAAATCAAGCCTCAAAAACAATAAAATGATTTATCCAAAGTCACAAAGTAACATTTGAACTGGGTTCAGAACTCTTTGTAAGCTGCTGAAACCAGGAATCACAAGAGTTGAATTTTAGTCCTAACTGTAAACAACACTTTATGTGACTTTGAACAAGTTACTTGCCCCTGTGGGTGTCACTTTTTTGTTTTGCTTTTTTGTTTTTCAGTTGTCAAATGAGCCTTAGGCTTTATTATGAATCCATTTTGAATAATTTATTTAAAAAATTATTCTAAGCTGGACCCAATTGTACTTCTCCAGTCAGATGTATTCACTTACCCATTGTCTAAACCATTCTGTCCAAGTTTCCTTCCTATGTCACCAACCATGACTCCTGGCATTGGAAGAAGTGTCTTTGGATCTCGTATCTATTTTTGCCCATAAAAATCAATGAGAAAAATACAATGTTATAATCATGCAAAAACTAAATTCTAAAGTACATAATTCTAAACACATAAATACTGAAAACAAATGTATATAACCAGCAGATGGGAACAGATACTTGTTGATTGCTTTTAAGGACTCAAACTTCATGTTTTAGTAGTCAATGGAAAGCTAAAGCTTTTCTATGACTTGAACATCTGGTTATCATTTTTGTATAAAGAAAAAATCAGATTTTTAATTGTATATATTTAAGTTCTAAGTTTCTTTCTAAAAATTTCTACAAATAGTTCTTGATAAGTAGGCTTTTAATAAGTATACTAAAAGATGAACATAAAGACATTCAAGACTATATGAAGATTCAGTTCACTCTACAATGTAACTTTAAGTCTTTTCAAATTCATATTAAAGCATAATTTATTTAATTATTTAAACTTACCACATATTGAACTGAAAATTCTGATTATAGAAGCCTTTACTAGAAATTAATATTCTCTGCACACATATTGATAGTATTATCTTCAAACATAATTGAAGGAAGAAATGCTATTTGGGACTCTTAAGAAAAACAACACTGTAGTAAGAAGACAAATTAATAACTAGAACATTTAAGTGTGATGATTTATTTCTACCATCAAAGCAAGAGAGAAAATATTAATTGGAACTTGAAAAGCTACAATGAAAAGAAAAATGTCAGTTCAATGCCAAATTAATGCAAATAGGAGGGGTTTGACCAAAATAATTTGCAGTCTTGTACTCTCCTGTTTTTTAATACATTTCACTGACCTCTTCTTTTCCATCAGTGTTCTATCATCCCTGAAGACCCTCAGGAAGGTGGGGTCCACTGCTGACACTAAGAATGCTTCTCCAGGACCCCATTCTCCCTTCTCTAGCACCAGCCATGAGAAAGTAGGGCATTACCCCTCTTAATGACTAGATTTGAAAGATTCCTTGTTCCAGAAGCTATTGCCCTTTTGTGAAAGAAATACCTTGAGTCACTAAAATTACTAAGAAACACTTACTTTATTACCTACATGCCCAGGAACCAGATTTGGATATCTCTTCACCTTGAACCTATTGCCACATGTGGACTATTGTTTACTTTGTCCTGTTTCACTAAATTATGTGATATAAGCAATAATACTTGAGATTTTCATTATTATTAAGTTTATAGACTCCAGTCTTGTACAACTAGGACCTCATCCAACAACAATTGTACATTCTGCATACCAGTTATCTTCTGGGCATGCAGCACTCATAGTCATTTTGGGATTAGATAAAGAAACTGGCAACAATGTGAATTCAATTAGGCCCAGAGGTTATGATTACAACTTTATACAAACCTCCTTGCTGGCTCAGTGCTTTCTTCCCTGGTTTTTTTTTAAAGTCCAATCTGATCAGTCCCTATAATTGCATTTCTCTAATTATTAGTGATTAGGAGCATTTTTTTCATGTAACTCTTGAAAGTTTGAATTTTTTCTCTGAAAATTCCTGTTTTATAATTTATCATCTGAATAGATTTCATATTTTAGAAAACAATAGACTATCAGAATTAGAAGGAATTCTAATTCCCAAAGTCATCCCTCAAAGTTAAAATCAAATGGATAATAGATATGGGTTCATTCTTTAACCACAATACTATATAAATGTGAGACATGACCTTGGAAATTAGAATTCCTTCTAATTCGGAAAGTCTATTGTTTTCTAAAATTAGAAAACTATTCAAATAACAAATGAGAGAGAAATACGAGTTATAATGACTCCAAGATTCTACCTTACAGTTATCAGATTGGCAAAATGGACAAAAAGGAAAATGACAAATGTCAGAGAGATTTGGGCATCTTAATGCACTGTTGGTGGAGATGTGAATTGGTCTTACTATTCTGGAAAACGATCTGGAACTATGTCCAAAAAGTTATTAAACTAGTGATGAAAAACTGTTATGCTATAAGAATTGACAAAAAATTATTTCAGAAAAACCTAGGAAGATTGCAAATGATGCAAGCAGAACTAGAAAAAAAATTATACAATAACTACAACAACATAAACACCAAAAACTTTGAAAGACATGGGGACTCTAATTGAGGTATGATCAATGGCTATTCCAGAGGATTGATGATGAAGTCTGCTTCCCATCTCCTAACAGAGATATGACAGACTTAGAGTGCAAGCTGAATCATATATTTTCTGGACATAGCCAATGTGGAAAATCAATTTTGCCTGAATTTGCCACTTATCAGTTATGTAACACTAGATAATTCTCTTGACCTTTGCATATTGTTTTAAGGGTCCCCCTACCCCCCAAGGAAGTGGGAAGGAAAAGGGAGGAGGGAAAGGGTTTTGTTCAATGAAATAATTAAATAAGAATAATGTAACTAATACATTCTTACCTGTACAACAAAGGAATGTAATCCATGGCACTGGCCTCCTTGGGTATATAGCTGGGCATATACAACTGCATGAGTGGCATTCTTGCCCATATTACCAATCCAAAATTTGGAAGCTTCAAAATCAGGAGAATTGATGATGAACTCCTACACAGTGAAAAAATGACTAGCAAGGAAACTGAATACACATTGTAGGGTTTTGTATTTCAATGTACTATTTCACAATATTTTGCTGATTTAATAATACTTTTTAAAATTCTTAAAATCACTACATATTTATGACAATCTGTATAAAAGCACACATCTTATGTCATTAATCTTATTCCTAATGGAGCCCTGGTCTTGAAATAACATAAGTTGAAAAGTCATATTTGTATGCCCTCAATGTGCTCTGGAAGGGACCCTGGGTTGATGAATGCCATGATAATGAACTTGAACTTTGCCCACATTTTTATCCAGCCATTTCAAATACATCCCAACTTTTTACAACTTTATTTGAAATTTTCTTGGCAAAAATGTTCTCCAGCTTATTTTATGAGGAAACTTAAGCAATAGGGATAAGTGACTTGCTCAGGATTACACAGCTACTGTGATCAGATCTGAACTCAGAAAGATGACTTTTCCTGATGCCAGGCCTGGCATTCTATTTACTGTACCACCTAGCTACCCCTGAAGGTACCAAAGCCATTTGCCATTTTCTTCTGGTATTTCTTTTTTCTAGTAGATTAAGGCAGAGGTAAAATGACTTGCCTGGGGTCACAGAGCTAATAAGTGTCTGAAGCCAGATTTGAATTCAGGTCTTCATGACTTCAGGCCCAATGCACTACCCACTAAGCCACCTAGCTGCCTCCATATGCCCCCTTCTAGAGGCTTCAAATACAGATCTACACACACAGTATATATCTGTTATCTAAGGACTAGCCCAGGTAAATCTGGCATGAACTATGAGTAATTTTTTTTAGGGGAGTGGACTACAACAACACTATAAGCAAAATTCTATTTAGACCCTCTGCAAACATACATCTTCTGAAAGATTGTGTCTGATGATGCCACACTGCCAAAAGCAGCCTTCTGCCTGATGACATCTGAATGGCTTTGTTAGTGATATTGTTTTACCATCTAATATGTTTTACTTATTTAATTAATATGATAAAATAGCTCATGAAACCCTTTGTAACCGAATGAAGTTTTATAGACATAGATTAAAGACAATTATAATGTGTAATTTGGATACTAATACATGTTACACTGTGTAAACTCAGGAGGAACAACTATCTGAAGGCAAAGGATTCAAATCCACAGCAACAGCTTGGAATTTGACGATTTAAGTACTGAGGAAATACAGCCCAGCAACATGGCATTAGCTTCCTAAAGCCTAAGGGTCAGGAAAGTGACTAGGTTTGTACATGTTTCTGTGTGTGTGATATGGACACACACATAATACATATGAAGTGAGGTAAACTAAGTCATTGATCAGAAAACCTGCTTCTCCCTGCAGTAAGCAGAAAGCAGTACGGAGCTTTCCCATGAAGGTCAGTCAGCTCAGAACCAAAGCGACATATGGTCAGTATGCATGAGAACGTGACTCCCTTACTAACAAAGAAGCCAGTATAGGATAAGACATACAATGGAATGTCCTGTACCCCACGCTAATGATGAATCTGGCTTCTACTTGCTCTATCAAGGTTATATCTCATTAATGAGCATTGTTTGCTGTGTATCTTGCACCCTATAAAAACTGCATTGTAACTTCAGTCCGGCTCAGTTTTCACTAGGAAAGTCTGTCCTGGCCAGGAGATTCATTTATTAATCAGAAGATTAATAAATAAATATTGGTTCCATTAATTTGAACTTCTGGGTGTCCAGACTCATTTTATCAAGTGCACCACTTCAATACACACACATACAGACATACACACATACTCCCTTGACAATGGCTAAGAGAGGAAGTAACAGTCAAGAACTGACATCACTCTGTCAGCTACTAAATGAAAATAAAATTAGTCTATCTTTGTATCCTACTACCTCACAACATTAAATGATAAAAACATCAAATAAGTGAGAACTGATTTGTCTCAATACTAACCAAAAGTCAAGGTGGCTCAGCTCCTACCTCAAATAAAAGATGGCATAGAAATGGATTCAAAATTGAGGATGATCCCCTTGTACAGTGTCTCCCTAAATCTACCTCTTCAGAGAAACTAAGTTATGTGCAAAAGCATGTACTGACAATCATGGTGTGAGTCATGGTAGGCACTGCCCCAGATCAGGATCTGATTTAGTGGAAGGGAAGACCAACCAAGAGTGTGCTGTCTACATGCCATTTAAGCAAGGGAGTAGCTTTGACTGAAGCCAGATTTGAATTCAGGTCTTCATGACTTCAGGCCCAATGCACTACCCATCTCAGCACATGGGAGAGCTTCCTCAAAAGATTGTGTCTGCAAGGAAACATTTATAAGAACTTGCCCCTGAGAGTCTGAATTGAGTTACTTAGAGAACCCACTTGGGCAAAACAGTCTTGTCAGTCAGATCACTGCCCCAGCCTAAAGTACACTCAAAGCAAGACCAAAGGGTTTTAAGGTAAATGGGTTTTTTTAAGTCATTTACTTCTGAGAAGGCACCTCTTGTTCTGATAAGGAGAGTGTTTTGTTTCCTTTTTTCAACACTGGAATCTTTTGTATTGCTATTGACTACTGGGGAAATTTTAAAGGGAAGTTTACTGCAGAAGATAGCTGGACTGGAGGTCGCCCAACACATGTATACCACTAATATCTGTACTTATGGACAGATTCTGGCTCCTAAACATATCCTATTTCTTATTTACTTATTTCTCTGCAGGATGCATAAATATACATATATTATTTCCATATATTTATTAACATAAATTATTAACATAATTTTGACCTTAAAATATTTAAATTAATGCCCATGAGACATTTTTCTATTATGAACCTAAAGGTCCATTAGGTAATACTGACCTGCGTGGTGGGATCATATTGGGCAGTTGTTCGAATAGCCTTGGTATTACTCCCATGACTTACTTCAGTCAGAGCAAAACATCCAAAAATCTAAATATTCAAGCATAAGGTCAATGAAGGATGAACATATTTCTCATCTCAGTTTTGATATAACAAAAATGATTTGAACTCTTATCATATTCAAGTCTCTATGTTTCAAACTAGAGATATAAAGAAGAGGAAGACAAGGTTTCTGCTCCTATAATAGGGGAAGTAAGACATGGATACAAAGAACTGAAACATAAAATACCATATAAAAATATCATAAAATATGAAGCACCTCTTCTCAGTTCAGAGGAAGAAAAAAAAACATTTGTAGCTTTTTGGGGTGGGATCAATTAGAGAAAGCCAATTTTTGAGCCGGTCCTTGAAGTACAGAGGTTGGCAGGTGTGGAGAAAATTCATTACTTTCTCTTTCTCTAAGAATATCTGTCACATTCTGAGGGACTTATGAGAAAGAACACTATTCACATCCAGAGAAAGAACTGTGGGAGTAGAAACACAGAAGAAAAACCACTGCTTGATCACATGGGTCAATGGGGATATGATTAGGGATATAGACTCTAAATGATCACCCTAATACAAATACTAATAATATGGAAATAGGTCTTGATCAATGACACATGTAAAACCCAATGGAATTGCATGTTGGCTACAGGAAGAGGTGGGGGAAGGGGAGGGAAAGAACATGAATCATGTAACCATGGGAAAATATTCTAAATTAATTAATTAAGTAAAATTTTTCTATTCAAAAATAAATAAATAAATAAGAATATCTGTCACAACTCTACAGAACCATCCTATTACAACTAACCTGTAATTCATCTAAATTCTTTCCCTGGACCTGGAGTGAAACTGTATTCTAAGAAGTACTGCTACAAGTCAGATTGTCGGTTGCCCAGAGATGCTAAAGACATGGATATCCAATCTCTCTGGAACAAATTAGCAAATAAAAAGAGGTGTTCTGAACACAATGAAAATATACAGTGGCCAGAATACCACACTTGAAGGCAGGAAGACCATGGGGTGGAATCCACCTTCGAGGAAGAGTACTCACACTGTAGATATCACAGTTCTTTGACATAAGGACTTTCTGAGCACAACAGGAAAAAGAAGGAAGTTTTAGGCTTCTCTTTCACATTTTATGATGCCCTTGATGGAGTAGTTATTTAGTGAATGCTTACTTAAAGAGTACTGGAATTTTACCCATTTAAAGCATAGGTGAAGTATCTTGAGGCAGAATAAACCAGAATGACAGAGAAGGTTAACCATTCATACAACATGTACAGTGCCCTTTCTGAAGACTCTGGTCTACTTTTTTCCCCCTCTTTAGAATTTTCATTAAAACAGAGAACAAAAGAAAATGAATTTAAACTCTCAATTAAGCTTTAACTTACCTCCATATTTAAGGTTTTCTGAATAAAATGCATATGTCTTTGAGACCCAGAATTCTGAATAGTAGAAGCAAAAACCTGAAAACATAAGATTGATAATTAAATATGCAGAGCTGTGTCTCAAGAACTACAATATTTAGCTAAGAATATGAGTACATATTAGTGATAAAACATTGTCCTTGACCTAAAGAAGTTGATTTGTAAAGACAGAATCTAAATAGAATTTTTAAAACCTGAAGAGGATCATGAGTGGATAGGGAAGCAAAAAAAGGCAAAGAATTTAAAAGCTAGTGTTACTTGAGAAATGAAAAAGGCTTGTATGTGTTTCTATGAAAGCTTTCATGTCATCAGGCAAGAGGAAGAAGATGTAGACATTTTGACTTACTTTCATTTCTTCCATTTGTACAGATTTATAAATATAAGAGGTCAAACACAGCTAATAATCTTAAAAAGTAGAAAACATTACTATCATTTTAGGACCATGGATTTTACAGAGGTGGAATGAATGCTGGATAGATCAGGAAACAAGAGCTAGAATCTCTACATGGATTAGTTATATGACTGGAAAAGACCCTTAACAAGTTTTCCTTGTCTGTAAAATAGCAGATAACAAAAAAATGTAAAATAATAAAATAATTTTACAAATAAAACTTAAAATTTTCCTTGTCTATAAAATAGAGGTAATAGTAGATTCCCTATCTGCCTGACAGGACTTTTGTGAGAAAGCACTAGAACCTTAAAGCACTCTATAGTGCAGATATAAATAGCTATTATTCTTCTGCTAAAAGCTCTATTCAGGTGCCTCCCAGTTGCCCCAAGTTCTCAAAAGCTATGTCAATAGAAGACAGATCTACCAAGGTAGAAATGCTTTTAGTGTGTTCAAGTATGACTGCAATAAAGGTGAAGGAGACTTTTCTCTAAAAGGTGGCTGGGGGACAGCTATGTGACTCAGTGGATTGAGAGCCAGAACTACAGACAGGAGGTCCTAGGTTCAAATCTGGCCTTAGATACTTCCTAACTGTGTGACCCTGGGCAAGTCACAACACCCATTGCCCAGCTCTTACCACTCTTCTGCCTTAGGACTCAATACACAGTATTGATTCTAAGATGGAAGGTAAGGATTTAAAAGGATAGAAAATTAAATAAAAGGTGGCCGGGAAGACCCTTGATCACCATCTTATAATCATCATAAATATTATTAAACTACTATAATTAACGTGCCTATATATACAAACAATAATGTATTTGTGCAGTATTGCACGTGTTAGGAGTGACTAAAATGGCTTTCCTTTCAAAAGCGCCCACTCTGCTCATACTAATTCTACCCTCAGGAACATTTTTTTAAAATACTTTTTCCATGTTTACATGACTCATTTTCTTTCCCTCCCCACTTCCCTCCCTTCTCAGAGCCAACAAGCAATTCCACTGGGTTGTACAAATGTTATCACTTGATCCCTATTTTCGTATTATTCATTTTTGCTATAGAGCAATTTTTTTAAAGCCAGAACCCCAAATCACATATCCATATATACAAGTGATAAACGATGTCATATGTTCTTTTGCATTTCTACTCCCATAGTTCTTTCTCTGAATGTGGTTAGCATTCTTTCTCATAAGTCCTTCAGCAGTGACCCTCTCAGGAATTTTTACAGCTTCCCATATTAAAAAAAAATTCTCTTAAAGTAAAAGCTACTCATATATTTTTATCAGAATTTAAATAAATGGCAATAAAAAGCAAAAGTGGTGCTTTTAATGCTATGAGATAGGTTTCTTTTTTCTTTTTTTTTAAAAACCTTTACCATCTATCTTAGAATCCATAATGTGTATTGGGTCCCAGGCAGAAGAGGAGTAAGGACTACACAATTGGGTTTTATGACTTGTTCAGGGTCACACAGCTAGGAAGTGTCTGAACCCAGATTTGAAACCAGCACTTCCCATCTCTAAGCCAGGCTCTATATTAAGCCAAAGACAGGTTTCTTTTAAGAAAAAGAAAGCTTAAATGTTAAAATGTATTTCAATTCTATTATCCATTTTATTTTATAACCTATACCAGAGTAGTCCTTCATGATTCCTTAAAACAGAAAAACTTATACTATTACCCTCCCCTTTGAAAAGAAAATAAACTATACTTACATATGTATTTAAAAAATATTTGGCAGATAAAGACCAATCATACATCCCTAGGCAATTAATCAGCATAGAAATTTTCAGTGGATTCTTCACCATTTCTTGCATATTAAGAAAGTCATATTCAAAAAGTCTTTTACAGCGTAGAAAGTTTAGCTCACGATACTTCTGAATAGGCAATTCTTCTCCAGGATGATGAGCAAAGAGAGGATCATTTTCAAAGGCTGAGAAGATTCTTTTCTTGAATAGGAAAAAAAAACAGTATTAAGACTAAAAAAACTTAATAGGAATGAAACTGAATCCTACTTTGGACTTTAATGTTTATTAGTCTGAAGTTGCGACAAGCCCAGATAAGATAAAAGAGTTGTTAGCAGTCTAGGTTTGATCTACTTGTTTACAATAGGAAAATAAAGTTTGTTTTTGGATGCTGAAAGTCCTACCAAGCCTTAATAAGGGATGTGGGCTCCCTGGATGTCACTCATACTTCCTATAGGACTTAAATACATGGAAAAAGAGAATCACGGGAATTTTCTGATAAAAATTATTTATCCAGATAATCAAGAATTCTTTCTATAATGTTATTAGCAAGAGGAAAACCTATTTCCCAAAGCCACCTATTCCACTTTTTGATATCTCTAATTCCTAAAAGATTTTTTATGATAATGAAATTTTCTCCTTTACAAATCTTACTCATTGCTTCCAATTGTTCTCAGAGGCTAAGGAGAACAAATCTAATATTTCTTCTGTGTGACAGTCTTTTAAATAATTGAAGCCAGTTATATCAAGTCCTTCCTATGTCTTTTCATCTTTAGGCTAAATAATTTTTGTTCCTTCATGCAATCATTCTATGTCAAAATATTAATATTATTCATCATCCTGGTTATCCTCTCCACACATGTCCAAGTTTATCAATGCCCTTCCAAAAATCCAAGACCAAGAACTAATCTCCATAATATACCAGATATGACCTGCCCAAAATAGAGAAGAATGAGACTGTTACCTCTCTTATCTGGGACACGTCTTACTTTCAATCGATATGATTTTTATGCTGGTAAATAGAACAATATTCAGAAATACTGCTATGGTTTCTAATTACATCAAAATAGTCCTCTATTACTAAAAATCTTGTCTTCTTTTGTTCTGCATAGCCAAATCTAAGTTGCAAAATGTCATAATGATCTTAGTGATCTCTAAATAGCCTGCCTAATTTAGTATTTATTCAAATTTTACATCAGCTACATAGAGATGTAATCCAAATTTCATCATTTAAAAAATGGTGGCAAATTAGAAAGAAGATTTGAAACTAAAGTATGTCATGCTGAAAAGCAATATGTTATACTCATTTGGTATAGTTGAAACAGTGTTAGATATGATGTCAAAAGATCTGAGTTAGAGTCTTAGTTATCACTTAATTACCACTTCATAATTAGGTGACCTTAAGCAAAATTCTTATTCTCCCTAAGACCCAGTTTCCTCATCTATAAAATAAGGGTAATATTTGCACTACTCATCCCTCACAGTTTTTGTAAAGAAATCATTAAATAAATGTAAGGTAGTAATTCCACTTTCTCTAAAACTTCTAACTCCTTAACTGCATAAATCCCAATGTAACAAGGCAATAAAATTCTTAATACATTTTGCATAATGTTAAGTAAGTATCTCACCTTGAAAATTAGCATGTCTTCTCCTTCTAAGAATAACAAGAGTTCCTTCCAATTGAAGGATGATTTGGCTCTATACATACATAATGGTCCCTTGGGAAGATCTGGCAACAAATCATCCTGAGAGCTTTGATTATGACCATTTCCTTTAGAAGCAGGTGCCATTTTGGACAGTATTCTGAATGAAACAAAAGAAACCAGTTAATATTGTTCCAATATATATCTATATAGTGTATAACCAACAGTGAAGCTTATTGGACATTTTAACAAAAATAAATATCCTCTGAAATGACATTTCCACAGGGATAGCTTTTTAATGAACATCAGCAGTTAATACATGTTTACTAAATGTTTGTTCAATTATATTCCAACACACAAGTCATGAAGGTAAAGAAATGTTAGGAATTAGACTTGTTCCATTTGGCCCCCCAAGGATAAAACTAAAAGCAAGAGAGAGATAAATTTAGGCTTAATTTAAGAGGAAAAACTTCCTGAGGAATGGACTGCCTGCCCTTAAAAGAAAGTTCCTCCTAAGCAAAGGTTCCTATATCAAGTTAAAGCTGGATGAATACTTTGTCAGGGATGCTATGCTTTATGGTTTCTAAGATCCCTCCCAACTTTGAGATTCTGTGATGCTGTCAAATGTGACATGAATTGAGCAGGTGTGTAATTGTCAGTCAATATCAAGAAATAATTTGTTAGCCTAAAAATAAAGCTAAGGTTTACAATAACTATGTATATCTAAAAATATTTTAAGAACTGGCTACTATTTTAGAGGACTGTTATTTTCTTTTTCTTCTAATTCTTTCATCAAGAATAATAAAAAACAAGAAGAAGCTTCCACTACACTAAATGTAAAGGAAAAACACAAGCTGGGAAATCAGATGTACTGGTTGGGGAGGTTGGGTGGGTAAAGAGCTCAGGGTTTTCTTCTTTCCACAGCTGGTGCAAGAAGGAATTCTTTCCCATATCTCTGTTGAGGCTCCTAGAGACATGCCACAAGGTAAAAAATAATCTGAAACAGTGCAAGATATGGGGGGAAGGAGAGGGAAGAGAGAGAGAGAGGAAATAATGATATACTTTATAAAAGTTTCACAATGGAATTTAACAAATTCAAAATTCAACAAACATTAAATGAGCATCTATTACATGCTCAATACTAAAGGAAAGATGTGAATATAAGTATATTCACATATAAGTATATGTAACTTACAATCAATAGGAAGGAAAAAATCACTCTTGCAAAGGGATACCCAGATACCTATACAAGTGATAGAAGATAATGGTTCTCTAGGATGCTCACTACTCTCTTTCTGCCAAAGGTGACACTATTCTACCAGTAACAAATTAAGCTCTTTGTTGCCACTTCCTTCTCCCTCAGCCAAGTTCTATCATTTTGACTTTTGCTGTATCAGTCCCATCTACTTACTTCAAACTGCCACCACCACAATTCTGGCCTTTGTTTCTTCTCACCTGGAATACTGTAATGATTTCCTACAGCCTTCCTGACTCTCTCCTACACATCTGACAAGGACTTTCTTAATACACTGCTATGACAATGTCATTGTTTACTCAGACATTCAGTGGTTCCCTAACTTGACTTGATCAAATGAAGTAAAAACTCCTTACTGCAACATTCAAAACCTCTATCATTTGCTCTAAACCCTCATTCTTTATATAAATTATATGAACTAGCTCACATAACTCACCTACATGTATTTTACATTGTCATTAAACTAGCTTCCTCTTTCCCCAGTTCCATTTCTCATTCTTCCAGCATTTGTTAGCATTACCTCTCCTATTCTAATACTTCTATTCTTATAACTCTCCATCTTCATCTGTTGATTCCCCTCTCTTAATTCAAAGCTCAACTGAAATGCTACCTCCTTTATGAATCTTTCCTTAATATTCCACTCCTATTTCTCCAATTTTTCCTCAGATTTCTAGATTTGCCTCGACCTCTTCTTTGTACTAATCTCAACCATAGTTATTTGGGTAATCTTACCCCTCATTCAAATAGAAGCTCAAGAAAGTCTTGTCTCATATTTATCTTTGTAGCAAATAGTTGGTACTGTTAGATTTAAAATAAGTTTGGGGTTTAAAATTGTTGTAGATAAGAGAGTGGGAGCCATAAACTGTGATAATTAAAATGTTTGGGAGCAAGGGATATATATATATATATATATATATATATATATATATATATATATATATCAATTATGACCGCTGAAATATGTTTTCTACTGTGTCTTGGGATTATATAAATATAAGATGGTCACCAGGGAATATGTTCCCAATTTATGAATATGCCCAAGCCAACTGGGTTTTATAGAGAAATTTAATTTATAATACACTGATTAATCAATAGAAAAAGAGAGAAAATAAGAAAGGAATAAGAATGAAAGGTCTCAAGCCAATAAGGCCTAGACCTCAGTCCTAAGAGATAAATCAGTTAGTTGGTTTTATCACTCACCCAAGATCTCTCTAGGTAAGGCTTCTCATGCCAACCTCAGGCTCCACCTTCAAGAGAGCCTCCTTTCAAGAAATGTTTCACGAGAATTCTCCTCCTTACTCCTCCTGAGTTCTCCTTCCACAGCCTTCTTCAAGACCTCTCCAGGAGCTCTCCCTCCAGGACCTCTCTCCTCTCAGACTCCTTCAGAGCATCAATCTTCCTCCTCCTCCTTCTCTCTGTCCTCAGACCCCCCCCCCCCCCCCCCCCGCTATCTTTAAGGAAACCATCTAAGTTCCCTCCCCTCAGTTCTCACATCTACCAATCACTGTCGATCTCTCCCCTGTGCCAATGGTGGCTCTAGCTTAACCCAGGACCGCTCATGTCTGTTGAAGGTCATATTCTCAAATAATTAAATCTTGATCTTTGCTGCAGCCCTTCCTAAATCCTGTTACTCTGAGTAGGGTGGAGATTGTAGTTTCCAAGATCTGGTTCTGTCATTCCAAGTATCTCTGTTGTATCAATTCTAAAATCAATCATGACTCAAAGAACTTCCTGTTCTATGCTTGAGCATAGGTCAAAGCCCTTTCCATTGTTTAGCAAAAGGTTTCTGTCCTAAAGTAGTCTTAAGTAGGGAGGAGAAGGATCCTCCCAATGCCAAGGAGTTTCACATTCCAATAGAGTTCTTACTATCAGTAGGAATTTTTTTCAAGTATGAAATTTCTCAATGGGGAATTTCCAACATTCATAAGTCTAAGAAATTTTAAGGTTTACAGTACTTAATCAGTGTTTGTTAAATTAAGTGCAACTGAATTGAAATTGTAGTTAAGTGCAAATAAGAAATCTAAATACACTCTGTGGCAGTCATATCAGCTGGGAAGCAGAAAAGTTACTGGTAATTCAAAAATTATTCTAATTTACAAGTGAGCAAATGGAAGTCAGAAGCTAGGTTCTAAAGACTGTAGAGTTGAAAGGTAAACTCCTTGAACCTATCATTTTATAATTGGAGATACTAATATCTAGAGAAATGAAAGTAACTAGCCTGGAGGATAAAGACTCTCCTGTGGAAGTAGAAAAAGAAGAGATTCTAGCCAACCCTGCAGACAAAGCTGAGGAAGACAAGGAGGTAGTACATGGAACTATATTGGAAATGGAAGTTCATCAGAAAGAAAATGGGCCAACTGTGATGGGTGCATGGGCCAAGCTGGTGGCAGATGCTCAGGCCAGGATGAAAGCAGTAACCCAAGTATTTTCCCTGGCACAGTCAGAAAATCTTGATGAAGTTGTTGTGCTTCTTCCTACAAAGACTAAGTCTAATACAAGTGCCTCAATACTTCAGAAATATCAGAATGATGAAGTTCCACCTATGCCCACCCCTCTGCCTCCTCTGCATACAGTCTCCCAAAATAATCTGCAGATCTGGTGTCAGAGACTCAATATCAGCAAAAATGGTTGAAAGCGCATTCTATACAAGAGACTTATGGACCATGTATCACCTTCTAAGCAAGACATCCCTCCAATAGAAGAAAAGGCCTGATGGATAAAAATAAAAACAGAAGCTTTGCTTGAAGAGTATTCTCCAGGTGAAAGTCAGACAATGGTTAGAGCAGCAGAGCCTTTCACAAATAAGAAAAAGAAAAGAGAGGCAACAAAGACTTCTCTAGTTCAGAAAGCCAGCATGGCAGCATGGAGCAGGCTCATGTAGGATCTTCAAACTATTTGGAAATTAACATGTATTAAGAAACTGTGTTAAATATATTCTGACAGCCCAAAATGGGCAGATACAGATATACACAAATAAAAGTAACATTAGGTAAAATGGAATAAATGAAAAGAAGAGAGATTCAGGCAAGAAAAACATTAGGAGAAATGTAAGGAGGGAGAAGGCACACTCACATGGGCTTTTAACTGGCATAGATAGAAACAGAGGGAATCCATTCCAGGCACAGGGGCTGGCATGAATTAAAAAACATAAGGACTAAAGAGGATGGAACCAAAACAGTTAATGATGAGTTTTGTCAGTTCACCTAAAATGCACAGTTAGTGTGAGATTAAAGTGTAGACAGATTGGCTTTTAGTAATTTTCCACAGTAAAGTAAAGCTATGATCCAATTAAAAAGAAAAGAAAAACTTTCCTATTTTCCAGCAGTGGAGATGTTTAAGGAGTGGGTAGATAACCAGGAAATCCTAAAGATGGAAGAAACCTTAAAAGACATCTAGTCCAACCCCTGACCTGAAACAGGAAGTAATCATCTCCTTGGCTTAAAGCCAAGTCTTAAGGAAGCCTGTGACTATTGTATTTGTCAGAGATATTGCAGAGCAGAGGTATCAAACTCAGTGGTCTGTGAACCTGCTGAATGCCCCAAACCAGATAAAAATGTAATTGTGAAAGGTTTAACAAAATAAATTAAAATATAACACAACATAGATAATGTTAACTTATGGTTTCTAAGTCAAGTTTAGTGGTCTCCATTTCTATTTGAGGAGACAGCTAGGGGGCTTAGTGGATAGAGTATTAGACCTGGAGTCAAGAAGATACAAATTCAAATTCAGTCAGCCACTAGTAGCTATATGACCCTGCACAAGTCACTTCACTCTGTTGGTTTAATCTATTAGAGAAGGAAATGACAAACCACTCTAGTATCTTTACCAAGAAAACTCATGGAAATAACAACCTTGTTTTATGAAACCCCAAATTTACCTTTGTCCCTTGGGAATTTGCCCATGAAACTCCCAGACTGACCCTTGTCCCAAACTGAACAATATGCCATCAGGGACCAATTCAGCACCCTTTAGGAATGATGGAGATACTCAAGTTTAAGTACCTTTCATGGTTTCTCAGTTTCTTTCATTGTATTTGGGCCTCTCCCAGATGCCCTAGCCCAGTGATGGCAAACGTATGGCATGGGTGCCAAAGATGACATGTAGAGCATTCTTTTTGGGCACACAGTCTCTTCCCCCCCCCCCCCCAGTTCCTGACCATATTTTCCCCATCCCTTACCCCTCTGCCCAGCAGCCCAATGAGAGCATTTCCTCCCTCCTTTGTGTGGGGTAAGGGGGGGCAGGCATAGTACTCAGGGTGAGGGGGAGGCAGGGCCCCATATTCCATTTCTAAAAGGTTCACCATCACTGCCCTAGCCTCAGGCTAAAATCTCTTTCACAAGCCCCTATGTAACTGCTCAGTTGTCTTTACTTTCCTTTACTCCCTAAAGTTTATACAAGACCCTAAATTCTTCAGTTCCACAGAAATTCTAATGGAGATTCCCATTTCGGGTGTATGTTCCCAAGAGACATTGTTCCCAGATTGTTCTCAGATCTTAGGTAGGTGTGGTGGTGATGGGGTGTGTGTGTGAGCGCACATGACTCTGTATAGCAGACATAAGAACTCTGTCTCCATTGTCCTGATTAAAGACTTGTTTCTTTTGTAACTGCTTTGGTGATTCTGTGTTTTTTCAGGTTAATAGAAAGCATTACTGTAGTATGGTCTATGTGACAAGAAAAAGTCAGACAAAAGGAATGACTGAACAACAAATTTCTATTTGAGTTTTATATCACTGTTATTTAGAATACTTTTCTTCAATTTGGAATGGATGCACAATAATTTCCATTCTAGCTTTAAGAATCTATTGTTTTATGTTACAGCAGATAGAGGCATGCTGGCCTCTGCTTTGATAATATAGTTTATAGCCACCACATAACTATTTTTACCCTTTAACATCATATAAGTAGCACTCTGTATGTGGCAATAATTAAAAAACATGTATTTTCTCACTAAAGCAAAAAAGAATTTTTCTAATATTAAAAAAAAGATTTCTTCTGACAAATTAACAAGTCAACAAATATTTATCAAACATTTACTATGTTCCAGGAGAGGGCAAAGGGGAAAATACAGAGGTAGGAGTAAAGTTCAGAGAAGAACATTATAATAAGCTACTAAATGAAGATCAGAGTGAGCAAAGTCTAGTATCTTAATATCTGCATCATATAACAAAGTAAAGATAATATAGAAAATGCTTTTAATGAGTTTCACCTAATATCCTAAGAATTGGCAAACATGACAAAAAAATTTTAATACTTAATGCTAGAGGGATAGGTACATTAATACAATAGTTGATGGAAATGTGAATTAGTTCAATCATTCTGGACAACTGAATCATACTTTCCTTTATTCCCCAAAGTATAAATAAAACCTTAAATCCCATTCAAGGTATATTTTCCCAAAGACATTGTTCCCAGAGGCCCAGAGCTTGGCTTTGTATGGTATTTCACATGAATCTGTGTGGTGGCCATAACAACTCTGTCTCCCTTGTCCTGATTAAAGACTTGTTCTTTGGGGACAGCTGGGTGGCTCAGTGGATTGAGAGCCAGGCCTAGAGATGGGAGGTCCTAGGTTCAAATTTGACCTCAGACACCTCCTAGCTATGTGACCCTGGGCAAGTCACTTAACCCCCCCTTGCCTAGCCCTTACCACTCTTCTACCTTGGACCCAATTATTGGCTCCAAGACAAAAGGTAAGGGTTTAAAAAAAAAAAAACACTTGTTCTTTGTAACTGCTTTAGTAGTTCTGTGTTGTTCCAGATTAAAATATTTGGTGGTCCCACCAAGATTCAAAGTTGTTGCTGCCTAAGCCCACTTGCCAGAGTGACTCCAGATATGTGGCACCTACAAGAACCTGTTGAGTTCCAGTTTGGGTTCAACTTGGCAGGCTGGCTGAGTGAGTGAAACTCTTCACAATGAACTCATGTATTTGGGAGGTTGAATCACTTTTTAATCTGGAGTTTGTTGAACTATGATCAATTACAGCAATGTGTATGCCCCAGCAAGTCCTGTTTGGGTACTGCTGCCTGAAATATCCACAAATTGTGGACCAGGTACCTGTGGGTGTTTAGACTATAGGTTGAGATAATTGGCAAACGTTACCTAACTCTGACACTATGCATTTTTTTTGGCCAAAATTTAGTTCAGTACGGCCTGAAGTTACAACCTTCAAAATCACGTATGTATGGGTTTGGTGTACATGTGCTTGTATGTATGTTTATGGATGGTCAGCTAAAGTTTTGAATGGAAGTAGAGCTGGAATGTTGAAGTCTAGGTTATTAGACTTAATGTGCTTCATCTGAATTTGAGTAACTGCTTTTGAAAGATTGTATATTGACCCTTAAATAAGGTTGGTAATGTAGCAGTTAGTTGAAGCTGCTTCTCCCTGGCCCAATAGCAAGATGGCTTACCCTCAGGCCTCGAGCTCTGAGAAACACAAATCTGACTTCTTGATCTTGACAACAATGGGTTTATTAAAGGTAATAACTGGAATTTGTTAAGGAATTGAGGCCTAGGGAATTTCCCTAGGCTAATAACTCTATCTATCCCAGAACCCTTTGACCTGCAAAGGGTCTCTTCAGCCTCCAACACTGTTGGAGCTACTCTGTCTACCTCTCTGTCTAATTACCCCAATCTTCCTGACTAACTGCCCTAATCTGAGTCCATTCAAATTAGTCTTTGGTGAGATTGAAGATCCAGTTGCTGGGTCAGGAGTCTGATGACAGGACTGATCTAGTCACCAAATAATGCAGGCTGACACTGCAGAGGTAATTTAGCAGATCAACTCAGTCAAGATGGTATTTTATCTTTCATGTAGTTAAATAAATGTCTTCTCAATAGGGAAATGCTGGCAGGAACAATATTAGATCAAACAGGACACATCTGAGTATGCAGGACAAACTGGAGTAGGATCAGAGAAGAGGCAAGCTCAGGAGCTGTGTAATCTCCCACTACCCCCCCCCCATCCCCCCACCGGCTCTTCTCCCAGGCTGGCAGTTTTTCAACCACCTCAGAACACTCTCAGAATTCTCAGAGTCCCTACTGCACACACTCTGTCTTCTGCAATTCATCCACTCCTGTATCTTCCCTCTGCAAATTTGCATTTTCCCCAAATTTATTCATTTCTTACTTTCACTTTGGACCAATTAAAATAAAGTTCCTCATGGCATGAATTTTTTTTATATGGCTATAAATTTTTTGAAAAAGCTTCTCATAGAAGCTTGAGAACTTAAGTTCTAGATTTGTTCTGAGTTTTATCTATATTGTATTTCTAACGTCTTTCTTAGATGAAGTTTCTCTATAATAACCTTAAAAGCTACAGTTTAAATGTTAGCCACTAATGTTTGAAATTGTACTAACTTGATTATCCAAAAGCTGAGAATATAAGACCTTGTGATCTGGGTATCAGAATCTCCATCAAGAGCCAAAGGAAAGGTCCAGCATTCATGACATTATATTTGGTGTTTTCCGTTACCGCTTTTGGCTTGGTAAATGGGGGAAAATTATATATCAATAGCAGGTCATTTTTTATGATACCAGTAATGAGATGCATTTTTATTCTAGGTAGTTATTCTTTTGATTTGAATGCTTTGATTTAAAAATATTTAAGCTATTACTTATTCCTTATAGAGAACATAGGGCTCTTCTGATTAACATGCATATGTTCTGGAATATAAGAAAGTTAATTTGGGTTTGGTAAACTGCAGACCTGACTGGCTATTGCAAATGACCAAGAAATATTTGGAAAAATACTTGTGACAAATGGTAAAAGACCCTGAGTTTGTTGGGGGTTTTTTTGTTGTTTTTTTTTTAATCAAACAGTCCAAGTTTCCCTTTGAAGTGGCTTCTTTTCTGCCTTAGACCAAAAAAGAAATGTTTGGAGCATAGCTGATACAAATGAAATCTTTTCTGGAAGCCACGGGTGAAAGTAGGGTAAAAATAGACCTAAGACATAACTACTGGAGCCCTATTATCCCAAACAATTTCTAGAGGCCTAACTTGAAGGAATCCACCTAAGGCATCTATACAAGGAACTTTATAGACAAATGGTGAACTGGGCCAAGAATACCTCTTATTCTGCCTTTCATTGTCCTTTGAGATTTTTCCCTGAACCAAACATAGAATTTGGCTTTTTTGTTTTCCCTGGAAGTTCTAGTAGTACCTACCCTGAGCAAGGTCCCTTTTAAGATTAGCAATGATTTTAACCTGAGAAGCAGAAAAATCAGAAAGGAGAAGGTAGTCCTCACATCTAACTAGAGTAGTAAGATTTCAACTCACATTTATTTAGTATTAACTGAAATTTTTATTTCTTTTCCATAATGATTAGTAGTTCATTTCCAGGCATACAAACCTTGATAAACCTGTGATATGGATTTTTTTTTTGGCTTTTATATTTCCATAGTTTTCTGTATTTTGTATCTACTTTTTTTGATGTTGCTTTTACTCTGCAACTATTTTGATATTTTAGGTAAACTATTTTCTTAGCAAGTGTAACTTATATTTTTACTTGGTACAAGTGGATTTAAATAGAAATAATAAGTTATTAAAAGCTAACTAATGAGGTTATTTTTAATATTTTTCAAAGCACCAGTATGAAATAATTTCTAAGGGCCAACAGAATACTTCAATCAAACCAAAATTATCAAATGTCTGCTGTGGCTAACAGCATAATTTAGTCCTATGTGTATTTGTGAACAAATATCTGAAGAGTCAATCAGTTGCTATTGGAGAATTTGGTTATACATTTTTCATGTTTTCTTTTCCAGCAATGAAATTTTTCAAGAACCTGTCTCTGGCAATGGACACTTCTATAAAGGACAGTCCCTGAAGCCTACATCCAGACCTATACAACTTGAAAGACATAATAGACCATGGGAGATGAGGTAGTTTTTATTTTTAAGATTTTGCCAGAAGCAGAGTGCCCATCTTCTGGATAACTGTTAATACATTGCTTCAGATGGGGAATGCCCCCAGATGCCAAATCTTCATGCTTAGGCCCCTTGTCTCCTTCCACTGTTGTTAACAGAGGGTCATATGCTCCTGGGAACAAGCCCTTTCTCCATTTGATATGCTCAATGGCAGAATTGCTCTGACCAAAAAGGGGAAATGACAAGTTGTTTTATGAAACTCTCAGGAACCCCTGAATCACCCTAGACAGGATTAGTAGGTTTTTAATGGACTGAATAAACCCTCAAGTACTCAATGATTTCAGCCTAGGTAGTAGTAGATATAATCAAATCAAATCCTTTTCTCTTATTAGTTTCTCCTATTTTTTAGTTTCTCCTATTTTATCTAGACCTCTCCCAGTTAGTCCAGACCCTTACTGGAATCCTCCTTCCCTAGGCTCCATGTAAGCCAATAAGTTGTCCTTCCTTTCCTTTATTCCCCAAAGTATATATAAGACCCCATGTTCATTGGAAAAATTCCATTTGAGGTAGTATTTTCCCAGAGACATTGTTCCCAGAGTCCTAGAGCTTGGCTCTGTGTGGTGTTGCACATGAATCTGTGTGGTGGCCATAAGAACTCTGTCTCCCTTGTCCTGATTAAAGACATTCTTTGTAACTGCTTTAAGGGCTCTGTGTTTTTCCAGATTGACACAAGATCTCCAAACACTGCAACTCAGAGAAGACTCCTCCATAGATTTCCTGCTCAGATGTCACACTTAAAGGAAAAGTTGAAAAAAGGAGAAAAAAAGTGATTTCAATCCCTCAGGGGACATTAAAGAATGCCAGGGAATAGTGATGGAGTCCGTATGTGTTTTGGAAATGAGTACCAACTAGAGAGGGTATGATTGGAATGAGTGGCTAATGGTGGGAATTTGTTTCAGGTGAACATAAGCATTTAAGAGCCTAAGGACCAAGGTTCCCTCTGTCTAATGCCCAAAGTATGACCACAAAAAACAGAGGGAGATTGGAATCAGATGACTTATTTACCCCATTCCCTGAAGGTTACAATTCACATTCACTCACTTTCTGGGTCCCAGCACACACAGTCCCATCCTGAGCAAGAATGAGAGCTGGAATATCAGGTTCTTTTTATTATCACTTGTTTGCTGAGCAGGTACTGATTTGCATTGTAGAGCTTCCACTACCAATTAAAATCACAGATCTGGTACAAAACCAAAAAATGGACAAGTAGGACTAACTGACTTTACCTCTGGATTTTCTTTTGAAAGAGACTGCAAGTCCTTGCTATGTTCACACCAGCTTCTCAAAGACCCTTTTGTCTTACTTCTTGGCTCTCTACTATGGTTTAAATTGGTAAAAGCAGCCAGTTACCCTGCGATGACGGCACATTATTTTCACTTCAAAATAAATGTATTTTGCCAATGAAAGTCTCTCACAGAGCCATGGGAAGAAATTATCTAACTGGTTTCCCTCTGCCTCTAGGCAGCCTGCTTTTGAGGTTTAAAAAAAAAAAATTCTTCTGCTAATTCATTACTTTCTTTAATAGGATTAATTGATGCCTATTATTTTTTGTTCCTATTTGTTTCCTTATTCCATTACCACTTTATGAGCCTTTTCTCATAACAAAGGAGGATAAGTAGCATCTGATTATTTATGCAATATTACACACCCTTAAGGCAACTCTTCCCCACCCCCACTCACACAATACTATTCTAATGAAAGGAGTAAGGTATATATTTCCCCAGCTCTTTTCTAGGTCCAAAGGATCTCTTTCAAGGTTAAGCCTCTTTGATTTTAAAATTTCTAATCATATAGACTCATCTTGGTTGCTATAATTACAAGGCATTCAGATTTAATTTATAATGCTGTTTATTTCCATTGCTGTAGTCAGTTTGTATCTTGTTTTCCTGGTCTGATTACTTCATCAACTCAGTATACAAGATTTCCCACAGTTTTTGTTAATTTTTTATATTTCTCACTTCTTAAGATGCCAGGGTATCCTATTACATTCATTTTCTATAATTTGTTTAGCCATTTCCCAATCCATGGGCACCTGCTTTAATTCTATTTCTCTGATTTCACAAAAAAATTACTGCCATAAATACTCTGTAATGGTTGCCTTTTTTCAGTCTTTAACTTTCTTGAGTTATAGCTCCAAAAATGTGGTCTCGAGGCCAAAGATTATGGACATTTTAGTTACTTGTAACATAATTCCAAATTGCTTTCCAAAGTGATTGGGCCAAATTGCCACTCCACTATTATTGTGCCTATCTTTTTAAAGCCCCTTCAATGTTGACACTCTCTTTTGCCATTTTTTGCCAATCTGATGAGTAAGGTAAAACCTAAGGATTGTTATAATTTGCATTTCTATCATTAGTGATTTGGAACAAAAATTTCATGTGGTTATTAGCAGTTTGAAATTCTTTTTTAAATTATTTCTTTTCTTTGATCACATAGAAATGCATGCAGTTACATACAATATCTTGATTAAAAGTAAGATCTTTATCAGTTATAGAAAAGATTTTTTTTCCAATTGAAATTTTACTTTATTCTAAGCTATTGAGTTTTTTTCTCACATTTAAACACTTTTTAATATTCCATTCATTCCCTTTCCCAAAAATTTTCACTGTCTATTCAATGCCAACCAAATAAAGTATAAACTCCCTCATCTGGCAGTCAAGATAGTTCATGAAATGACATCCTCCTATTTTTCCCAACTCTCCCAACACTATTCCACTAAACATATCCTATACTCCAATTACATTGCACAATTCACCATTATCCAAACATACCCTGCATTTTCCTTTCTTTGTCTTTTTTTTTGTCTTAAAGATGTCATTCCTTCCAATTCTGCTTGTTCAAACCTACTAAAACTTGCAATCTGATGTTATAAGCTTTAAGAACTTGAATCACCTCATCTTCACACTGACAGCATTCCATGAACAATACAAACCCAAATTTATAATTTCTACAAATCCTGCATATATCACATTCCATTAACAAATGCAAGTTGATTTACCAAAAGCCTATTATGAGCAGAGACCATTGTGACAGAACTAGCAGGAACACAAAGTTTGGATCAAATGTGATCTAAAACCCTGATGAAGTGTGTGGTTTAGCAAGAATATCCAAAAGCAACACAAAGAGATATTAATATACAATATTCTATAAGTGCATTAGTTACAAAGTGGGTTAGATACTACAAGTTCCACATTTCATTTTACTTAGAGCCTTCAAGTGACTTCTCTAGGATCTGTCTTTCTTCCTAAATGTTCAGGCAGAGTTTAAAATGTAAACCTCTCCAATTTCTACAGGTAATTTCCAGCTTATGTAATTGTTGGTTGTCTGAGGATTCAAGTCCCTTGAGTATTGGATGATCACAATTACAGTAAAGTGAAGAACTTTTTTTAAAATTTATCCTTACCTCAGATAGCTTTAAAGCTTTAAAGGATAAGTCCAATTCTAGTCTGTTATCATGCTATCAATTACTTCTCATGACTTAATCAACTTCTGTCACAATCAAAACTCTACAAATTATTAATTTCTTTCAGTTTTAAAATTTTATAATCATATGGACCCACCCTGAATTTTTGGCAACAGTATCCCTGAAACAGCTGGTATAGACTATGTTCTAGATGAGAATCAAGGCAAAACAGGTAGTATAAAGCAACTCAGAGCACAGTAATGGCAACCAGCCTGCAACTCAGCCGTTAAGAGGTGTAGCAATTTAGAAATAATTATTATTGTTTTTATCAATGAAGATGACACTTAGATTTCTATAGTGGTTAAAAGGTCATGAATTATTTTCCCCACAAGCATATTTAAGTCTCATTAGCTCCATTTTACTGAGAAGCAAGTATAATGACTTGCCCAAGATCACAGGATTAAAGCTGAGATTTTTTCACAGGTCTAATGACCAATAGTTATTCCACAGGTCTCCTAATGGAAAAAGCCACAGACAAAACTCATGAGAAGAGGAGAGAGATAGAAATTCAGGGGTTTGGAGTCCAGAAGGCCAAGATAACAGAAAAGGACAAATGATTACAAATAATAGGAGGCATAGGATATCTGGGGCACAGGGAGAGACAAAAGACAGAGAGGAACAGAGAAGCACAGAAATGGGACAGAGCCACACTAAGGGGTTAGAACACTAGGAGACAGGTATACATAGGACAGAAATCACAGGAGAACCAACAAACATTTAAAATTGGAAGGGGCTTCAGAAATTATTTACTCCAGTTCTTAACCTAGGGACCTTTGATGAATTTCAGGGGAATGAACTTCATTTAAAAAAATTACATCTTTATTGTTACCAACCTCTACCTGAAATGTAGCATTCACATATTTAAAAATATTATTTTGAGGAGCCCATAAATTTCACTAGATTGTTAAAAGGGTTCATGGGCAAAAAGTAAGACTCCCTTAGATTGCTATAATGCAACTTCCTCATTTTAGAAATGAGGTGCCTGAAGCCCAGAGAGGGTAGTGACTAGCCCAAGATCCAGGAGAAGTAAATGAAGAAACCAAGAGATATAAAAGGGAATGGACAGGGGAAAACTCAGGGCAAAAAAGGACAAGACAGAGGAAAAGTGGGGAGTGGTGGTGGGGATGTCAGAACCCCAGAAAAATACAGGGACCTGGGGTCCTAGAGGAACCTGGGGTACAAAGATAAAGATGGGAGACTCGGCAGAGAGGCACAAAACCAGACATCCAGATAAAAAGAAATAGGATGGAGTATAGACTCAAAGTCTGAGTAGAGGTGAGGCACTGGAGTGGAAAAAGGCAAAAATCAATGGACAGTGAAACAGAGACAACAAGAGAGAGAAGAGAGGTAAAGAGAAAGGCAAGATAGGGACACAGGGACAGGGAAGCAGAGTTCAAGGGCACGGGATCAGAGGTACAGAGGGAAATGAAACAGGGAGCAGAGAGAGGGGAATGGAGAGAACCCAAGACAGAAACACAGGAATGAGGACCCAGGGGATGCAGAGTTTATGGGCACAGTGGGACAAAGGAACATATGGACAGTGAAAGAGGGAATGAAAGGAACAGAGATAGAGAAGGGGGTGGTAAAGAGAAGACAAGGAACCAAGGAACTGCCACAGGGATGGTGGGGCAGGAGGGAAGAGTTTAAGAGCATAAAGAGACAGAAGGACAAATAGACAGTTAAACAGGGGCTTGGGAGAACAGAGAATGCAGGAACGAGAACTCAGGGATAAGGGGGCAGAGTTCAAGGGCACGGGTAGGGAATGGGGGCAAAAAAAGCAAGAGACAAAGACACAGGGACCCGGACGCAGGAAGTCACAAGCGCAGGGACAAGGACAGGACAGCCCAGGATGACGTGAGGATACGAGGGCAGGGGACAGTAAGCAGGTGGGACAGGGAGACATGGAAATAGGCCCTGGGCCAGAAGACAGAGAAGTTCGGGGAGCACCGGACCCATGGACAGGGAGCGGGGTGACAACGCAGCAGGGGGCACTGGGAGACACATTGGTGACGGGGCGGCAAAGACACAAGGAAGTGCAGAGACAAGGACAAACATACTGGCGCCTGTGACGAGTCTTCCACCTCAGAAGAAAGACTGCCACAAGCCTTGGGCGCTCCAACGCCTTACCAGCTCCAGCGGCTGTCCAGCCTCTGCGCTACCCGTGCACTCAGGGATCTTCTAAACCAGTTGGGGACCCGAGACGACTTCAGGCTGGCCGCCTCCTCCCGGCACTCTTACCTCAAGTCTAGGAGAAGGGGCGGGGTGGGGCGGGGCTACAGCTGTAGGGGGCGGGGCGAAAAGGAAACCGCTATCTCCAACACCCTGTCCCCATGCGCTCCGCTCCCTCGCGCAGGCTGAGCTGGCGAGCTGGGACAGACGCCCAAGGAGAGCGACATAAACCGTGGGGATGGGCCTCGTAGACATCATCAGGCAGCGACTCTACTGATCACCTAGGAAACGCTTGGGGCGTTCCCTACCTGGTGTAGGCCCTGAGGAGTGAAAGAGCTCAAGAATTCCCTAGCATGCCTCCTCCAACTTTGCCCTTAACCCCGGAGAAAAGAAATAATGCATAGATACAACCTAATCTTTTTCATCCTCTCTGAGGGCAACAGTATTAATAACAAGAACAACAGTAATAACTAGCAGGCCAAGAAAACCCCAAATGGGATCGCAGAGCCCAAACCCCTTAAAGAAAATATAGCACTATAATGTTTGCAAACCAATTTTACACGTTATCTCATCAGGAGATCTAGGACAGGGCATACATGAGCCACCTTTTTAGAGTGTGGTTGAACATGTACAAAATCTGTGTGCTGTGAGTTTGAGGGGAATCTCCCCAGAAATAATAGCCCGAGAAGTCAAAGAAATGGAACCTTCAAGGTTGTGCTGATTTTGTCTAAAAAGAGAAGTCTTCCACCTAGATATTTAGATGACATTAAGTAGGGATCACCTACCATCAAGATGGTCTGATGAGATTAACTACAGAGAAACACCCCAAAACTAGTATAATCTTTCCCCTCACCCCCAATCACTTGCAATCTGTCTCTACTACCAAAATAAAGAATGACTGATCAGCCTCTCCTAAAACTATTTAAAACTTTACAATTGTATCTCTGCCTTGTTCTTCTTCACCTGTTTCACATGATGAAGTGGCTTTACTCTTTGCCAAGGTTAGCGCCCTCTCTCTACCTCCTCCCACAGATTGCCCCCCTTTGTCATCCCCACTCTTATTTTCAGTTTCTCCCTCTCTACTGGTTCATTTCCTGCATCCTACAAACATCTAGTCTAGTATGCCTCATCCTAAAAAAAATAAAAACCTTCACTCAAGTTTACAGTCCTGCTATCATCCTATATCTCCTCTTCCTTGATTAGCCAAACTCCTCAAAAAAGGTTTACGATAGGTGCCAGCACATCCTTTCCATTCACACTCTTAATCCCTTACAGTCATGTTTCTGATCTTATTCCACTGAAATTGCTCTTCCCAAAATTACCAGTAATCTCTTAGTCACCAAATCCAAAGGCCTTTTATTCAGTCCTTATCCCTTTGACCTCTTGGAAACTTTTGACATTCTTAATCACTCCTTAATACTCTTTTCTCTTTTTTGGGGAGGGGTGGTGGGGGGACATACCAGCTCTCTTGTTTCTTCTTCTACCTATCTGATTACTGCCTTTACTGTCTCTTTTGCTCGAGTCTCATCTAGGCTTTGCCCTCAGACTGTAGGCTTCTCACTGGGATCTGTTCTGGGCTCTTCTCTTCTGCCTATCTTAGTGATCTCACCAGTTCTCATAGATTTAATTGCCGTCTCTATACAAATTGTTCCTAAATCTGTCTATTCTGCCCCAAACTCTCTACTGACCTCCAGTCTTGTATCTCCAGGTGCCATATGTCCCAAACAAAATTCATTATCTTTTCCCCAAATCCTCTCCATCCCACTACCTCTCCTATTATTTTAGGAGGCAACACTATCAGCAATGCCCCCAGCTATTATGGATTCATCATTATCTCTCATGCACACACCCACATCCAAACTGCTGCCACATCCTGTCAATTTCTTTTTTGCAATATTTTCTGTATATCTGACATCATCACCTTACACGTGGATTGCTCTAATAGTCTACTAATGAGTCAGCGTGCCTCATGTTCCTCCCCACTCTAATCCTTCTTCCATTCAGCTACTAAAATGAACCCTAAAGCTCAGGTCCTGCCAAGACAATACATCCCACCCATTTAACTCCAGAAGCTTCCAATTGCCTCTAGGATCACATACAAAACTCTTTGCTTGGCATTCAGATTCCTTCATAACCTAGCCCCATCCTACCTTTCCAGTTCCCCAACACATACTCTTCAATGTAGTGGCACTGGTTATTCAGTGAACAAGACACTCCATCTCTCTGCTTGGCATTTTCTCTGGCTGTATTCCATGTCTGGAATGCCCTCCCTCCTTTATGCTATTTACTGGCCTCCCTGAATACCATTTTCTACTGCAGCCTTTTCAAACCTCTCATTCCCAATGCCTTTTCTCTGATCTTGTATTTATGCTATATAGTCTCTCCTGTAGTCTCTCCCTTTAGATTCTAAACTCCTTAGGAGCAGAGATTGCCTTTTCCCCCTTTTATCCCCAGCAATTAGCACAGAGTCTGGCACATAAAAGGTGCTTAATACTTTATTTTTTTTTAATAGATTGATTCTGCAAGGAATTGAAAGCCTCCTGGTAACCACACTACACCTCAGCTGATGTTAATTAAACTTTTTATCCTCCAGGTTTGCTCCTACCCTCTACTTCCCTCAGTGTGGAGAGAAACTTCTGAGGGATGGAGGGAGAATGGGAAGTTGAGTCAGGAAAGAAAAAACAACCAGATTGGAGGAAAAAAAAAAGACTTGACTGGCCCGTCAATAACACTCACTTTCTGTTTTTTGTTTTTTTTTTATCTTTTTTTTATAAACCTTACCTTCCATCTTAAAATCAATACTGTGTATTAGCTCCAAGGCAGAAGAGTGGTAAGGGCTAGACAATGGGGATCAAGTGACTTGCCCAGAGTCACACAGCTGGGAAGTGTCTGAGGACAGATTTGAACCCAGGACCTCCTTCCTCTAGGCCTAACTCTCAATCCACTGAGCCACCCAGCTGCCCCCAAAACTCACTTTCTAAAGGAGAGAGGATATGGGGCACTGAGGAGGGATGAGTACTGTTTGCCCTTCAGCTTTACTTCCCACTCCAAGCCCACAGTTCTTTGCAGATGCATAAAGCAACAAATGTCAGCTTTAGCCACAGATAGTTCATTTTTCTTTATTTTCCCCATGAGCTTATGGTTTTATTTTTATTCAAGGAGTTTACGTAGCATTTTTATTTTCTGTTTTAAAAAAAAAGAAAATTTTCTTAAATAATTGCTATATGTTTATATTTCTAAATTAATTTTTTTAATTTGTTTTTCTGATTTTAAGTTAATTATTTTTTCCTTCATAACACAGAGTTGAAAATGAAAAATAGTTCAACCGATTTGTTACTTTTGGGAAGAACTTGTGTTTAATTATTTTTTAAAATGCAATTAACTGCTTATTAGGTTGTTAAATTTATATTTAAATATATGACTAGGTGGTATAGTAGATAAAGCACTAAATGCAGTCAGAAAACCTGAGTTCACATTTTTTAAAAATCCCTTACCTTCTGCCTTACAATCAATACTATGAATTAGTTCCATGGCAGAAGAATGGTAAAGACTAGGCAATGGGGGTTAACTGATTTTCCCCAGGGCTAGGCAATGGTGTTAAGTGACTTGGCCAGGGTCACATAGCTAGGAAGTGTTTGAGGTCAAATTTGAACCCAGGACCACCTATCTCTAGACCTGTCTCTCAATCCACTGAGCTACCCAGTTGCCCCCTAAATTCACATCTTACCTCAGATAATTACTATCTGTATGATGGTAGGCAAATTACTTAACCTTCCTTAGTTTCCTCAGATATAGAATAAGGATAATAATGTTGTTCAGTCATTTTTCACTCATTTTCAACCCTTTGGTATCCCATTTGGGGTTTTCTTGGTAGAGATATTAGAGTGGTTTTCCATTTCCTTCTCTAGTTCATTTTATAGGTGAGGAAACTGAAGCAAACAAGGTAGATGACTTGCCCAGGGTCACACAGCTAGGAGGTGTCTGAGGTCAGATTTGAACTCAGAAGATGAGGTTTCCTGACTCCAGGCCGAGCACTCCATCTATTGTATCACCTAGCTACCTCCAAGGATAATAATAGCATCTCCTTTTTCAAGGATATTGTGAAGATCAAGTGAGATATATGAAAACTGTTTTACAAAATTCAAAGCACTATGTAAATGTTAATTATTATTATTATTCCTTTTATACTATGAATTTTCTGTTTAAATTGTTTTTAAATGCTAGTATAAAGGAGCAATAGCAAGAAACAAGATTATATCAGGAAACCTAAAAGTCACAGACAAACTATCCCAAAGATTAGTCGCATAATTTGCAAACTTTATTATATATTAATCAAAACTCATATCCTATAAATATAAGCTGAATTAGGAGAAACTGGGTGCTGCTTGTCCAGGTTCTAGTTTTAGGATATGTAAATTTCAGTAAATTCCAGAACTCCCTGACTCTGGACCAGCAGAACAGCAACAAAAAAGTGGCTAATAACTTTGAAATGATGACTTTGGAGTTTTACCAATAACTCTGCTCTAGATATATAAATGAACTACCCAAGGTATCATAGACAGAAGTTGGTCTGTTTCCCCCCAAAAAAAACCTTTTAAAATGAGACCAAAAACTCCTGTTTACATTGAGTCCATGCTACCTACTACTCCCAACTCTAAATCAGAAATTTTCTGCTCTTTCACTCCTTCATTGACCTCCTCACATTTTGCTATTCCATTCTCCCACCTGAGAGCCATGCCATCTGTTTCTGTGGCCTTCCTCACTTTTCACTCTACTTTTATGAGTTTTTTGCCCCTCTGCATTTAATAAAATAAAATAAGAAATATTCCCTCTGTGTTTAATAAAAATGTAATTGACACCTGTTTCCCACTTGCCAACCACGGTTTTTCCTGGTGAGTACCCAAAGAACTAGCATACTTGTCTCATTTAATAATTTCATAAATTATCAATTCATATTTTTTTCTCCCTCTGGGGTTATATTTGGATTTTTTCATTTGTCCAGAATAATACTTCTGTTTGGGGATTGTAAAAATGGAGATTTGAACCCCAGACTTCAATCCCCAGAAGTCCTTGGTACTTCCCAGAATTCCCTATAATCTCACATGAGTCCTCACCTGAGTGCAAGAACACAATTTGTATTTAAACTGGCTATAACGCCTACTGAGCTCTCTTCTTCTGCTTCTAAGCAAACGCGTCTCTCTACCTGGCAGGAAAGATGTAGTGAGTAGGTTATGAATGGGCTAATGTGCCCTAGGCATGTGCTTTTCTTATTTTGTATTTTCTTATTTCCTTGATTTCTAATAATCTTAATAAACCTCATGAAATAGAATACTTTTTTAGTAGAGAAAGTAATTTAACTGTTACAGGATCTCATTTATTCTGGAGTTGTTATGACTTCTTTTCCTCTCTGTATTATGTACTCTATCTCCAGTCTATTGCATGTTAAGGCAAGTTACTTAATGGTGTCAAAGCAAATAATCATATAGCTATTCATTGATCTGAAATTAAGTATAGTTTCTATTTATTGATAATAATATTTATACCGGTGTTAAAGAAAATCTTGGTTCGTAGCCTCTCTCTAGTCAATAGGCAAACTAAAAGAAAAGCAAAAGGATTTTATTTTTGCACAACAAGGCAGCTTGGAGTTGGGGGCTACTATTGGCTCAGAATTCAAACTGTCCACTGTTTTTATAAGACAGGAATAAGCAACTTCCACATAAGGGTAAGATAATACTGATTGATATACAATTACAATGAGGTGATAGAATTGCCTCAGTTCCTTCCCCATTACAATATCATGTGGAGATGGCAATATTAGTACATGCATGAATGTAAATGTAAATCCCTGAAGGTTTTTCCTGGACCATCATGTCCTACAGGCTGGCTGAACCAATACCCAAAGTCAAAAACGTCATGGGATAACTCAGAATGATGTTGTACCAATGGCTGATTTTGACCAAACAGCTGACCTGCAGAGGTGATAAGAAGGCAACAAGATTGTGCAGTGGATAGAGTGCTGGACCTGGAGTCAGGAAGTCATCTCCCTGAATTCAAATCTGACCTCAGACACTTCCTAGCTATGTGACTCTGGGCAAGTCAACCCTGTTTGTCTCAGTTTCCACATCTGTCGAATGAGCTGGAGAAGGAAATAAACCACTCCAGTATCTTTGCCTCCCAAATGGGGTCACAAAGAGTTGGACCCAATTAACAAACAACTAAACAATAGCAATATAGGTGATAGGTTGCTGATAACTGTCATCAGTAAATTGTTCTAAAGCATTCATAATGGTTTGATAATTCAATACAGCTTGTTTTATATAAGCTTCTTGAAAATATTATGATTTTTTTTTTACAAGATCTTACAAAGTAGAGGGAGACAGACAGAAAGGAGAATAAAAGAAATAATTTAGAGAGCAATTGGGTGTCTCAGTGGATAAGAGAGCCAGACCTGGATATGGGAGAGCCCCAATTCAAATTTGGCCTCAGACACTTCCTAATTGTGTGACCCTGGGCAAGTTTCTTAACCTCAATTGCCTGGTCCTTACCACTCTTCTCCCTTGGAACTGATGCTTAATATCAAGTCTAAGACAGAAAGAAAGGGTTTTTTTTTTTTTAAACTAAGAAATAATTTGGTCAGAAAAGAGCAAATCCTAATTTTATTATCATTTCAATGGAATTTTTTTGCTTTCAATTTTAATTCATTTTTTGGTTAAAAATATTTTTTTTCATCTTTAGTTGGAGTTTTTTTAATTGTTACCTTTCTTCGTTTTATAAATGCAAATCCAAATGGCATAATATATGGTCTATTTTTGTAAAGATGCCATTAAAAAACTTTTAGAATATGTATATGCCTTTATTTTTCCATTCAGTAATCATTAGGATTCTATCAGATATAACTTTTGTAAACTTATTTAGGTCCTTTATTTCTCATTCATCTTTTTGATAAATGTATGTAGTTGTGCTAATATATGACAAGGATTTTAAACTATGACCAGAGAGGATTTATACCAGGAATGTAGGAATGGTTCAGTATTAGGAAAATTAGCAATAAATGCTGACCATATCAATAATAACAAAAATCATATAATTATATCAATATATGTAGAAAAAAGTCTTTGGCAAAATACAATGTCCACTCCTATTGAAAACATTACAGGCATAGGAATTAATGAAAATTTTCTTAATAAAAAGTAGTGTCCATCTAAATCCAAGAGCAAGCATTATGTATAAGACAGATAAACTCGAAGCATTTCCAATGTGAAAATGAAATTAACTCTCCCTGAGTGTGAAAATTAAATTAACTCTTCCCCTGACCAATTTCTAGATTTAATCACCAGAAGGGTAAATACCCCACTTTATACTTGAGTGGGGGAGGTCCCTGACCTGTGAAGATTGGATTTGGCTCTCCCCAGATTATAACAATGAAGGTACTTAGCTCTTTCTTTATAGTGAAGATTAAATTGTAACCCCCTGATAATTTTTAGATTTTAATCCCCAAAGTGTAAACCCAGTACTTAAAGTCCACAAAAAGGTATGGACTAACTACAAAAAGGTGTGAACTAACCACAGAAAGGTATGAACATCCATTTCACACATTGAGTGGGAGGTCTGTGACCCACCTGTGAAAGAGTGGCCAGTCCTGGAAAGGAGTGTCTGCTATTGTTGGTAGACATAAAATTTAGGAGACATGACACAAGAGAAAAAGGTCTTTGAATAGTGGAAACAGAGACAAACAGAGAAGATCAGTCACTTGGGTTTAGATTGGAATCAATCAGTCACTCGGAGTTGAACTGGAAGACAGTCACTTGGAGTTGGAGGGAAGACAGACACTTGAGGAGAGACTGGAAGTCAGACCCTTAGACTTGGAGTGAAGACACTTGGCTATGGAACTGGACCCCTGGAGGAGCTCACTCAGGAGACCTCAGACTTCTTTCCCTTTAAAGGGTCACTGTAGTGAGTGTAAAGGCTGACTTAGCTCCTTGCCTTTTCTGGAGGTGTGAACCTCAGAGAAAGGCCTATCTTCTTCAGACTCTTTTCCTCTAACTAGTGCCTTAGAATTTCTACCTGGGTCAGAGGAAGCTGTAGCTTTCTCTCTCCCATTTTTTCTCTTCCTTAATATCTTCCCTCTATTGAAAAATAAACTACCATAAATTACATTTTACTTTAGTAAATTCATTTTGAGATTTAGTCATTAAATCCTTGTGACCACCAATTAAATATTCATTCCAACCAATAAATTTTAACAGACCCGTGTGTGATAGTAGGTGACAAATCAGAATCAACTGAATGCCCTCTGGGAATTCCTAAGCAAAGCTTGAGCTGTAATTGGTACACATAAAAGTAGAGGAAGGCACAGGAAGTAATGCAAAAGCAGTGTCTTTATTTTTTTTTTGTACTCTTTTTTAATTTTTTTTTAAATAGTATTTTATTTGATCATTTCCATGCATTTTTCATTAAAGACAAAGATCATTTTCTTTTCCTCCCTCCCACCCCCCGTGGCCGACGTGTGATTCCACTGGTATCATATGTGTTCTTGACTTGAACCCATTGCCATGTTGTTAGTATTTGCATCAGAGTGTTCGCTCCGAGTCTTTCCTCTGTCATGTCCCCTCAGCCATTGTAGTCAGGCAGTTGCTTTTCATTGGTGTTTCTATTCCCTCAGTTTGTCCTCTGCTTTTGGATAGTGTTTTTTTCTCCTTGATCCCTGCAGATTGTGCAGGGACATTACACCACCACTAATGGAGAAGTCCATTACGTTCGATGATACCACAGTGTGTTTGTCTCTGTGTACAATGTTCTCCTGGTTCTGCTCCTCTCGCTCTGCATCACTTCTTGGAGGTTGTTCCAGTTCACATGGAAATCCTCCACTTTATTATTCCTTTGAGCACAATAGTATTCCATCACCAACATATACCACAATTTGTTCAGCCATTCCCCAATTGATGGGCATCCCCTCATTTTCCAATTTTTGGCCACCACAAAGAGCGCAGCTATGAATATTTTTGTACAAGTCTTTTTGTCCATTATCTCTTTGGGGTACAAACCCAGCAGTGCTATGGCTGGATCAAAGGGTAGACATTCTTTTATCGCCCTTTGGGCATAGTTCCAAATTGCCCTCCAGAATGGCTGGATCAGTTCACAACTCCACCAGCAATGAATTAATGTCCCTACTTTGCCACATCCCTTCCAGCATTCATTACTTTCCATAACTGTCATGTTAGCCAATCTGCTAGGTGTGAGGTGATACCTCAGAGTTGTTTTGATTTGCATCTCTCTGATTATAAGAGATGTGGAGCACTTCTTCATGTGCTTATTAATAGTTTTGATTTCTTTATCTGAAAACTGTCTATCCATGTCCCTTGCCCATTTATCAATTGGGGAATGGCTTGATTTTTTGTACAATTGATTTAGCTCTTTATAAATTTGAGTAATTAAACCTTTGTCAGAGGTTTTTATGAAGATTTTTTCCCAACTTGTTGTTTTCCTTCTGATTTTAGTTACATTGCTTTTGTTTGTACAAAAGCCTTTTAATTTGATGTAGTCGAAATTATTTATTTTACATTTTGTGATTCTCTCTATGTCTTGCTTGGTTTTAAAGTCTTTCCCCTCCCAAAGGTCTGACATGTATACTATTCTGTGTTTACCCAATTTACTTATGGTTTCCTTCTTTATGTTTAAGTCTTTCACCCATTTTGAATTTATCTTGGTGTAGGGTGTGAGGTGTTGATCAATTCCTATTCTCTCCCACACTGTCTTCCAATTTTCCCAGCAGTTCTTATCAAATAGTGAATTTTTGTCCCAAGACCTGGGATCTTTGGGTTTATCGTATACTATCTGGCTGAGGTCGCTTTCCCCCAGTCTATTCCACTGATCCTCCTTTCTGTCTCTTAGCCAGTACCAAATTGTTTTGATGACTGCTGCTTTGTAATATAGTTTGAGGTCTGGGACTGCTAGGCCCCCCTCATTAGTGTTTTTTTTCATTATTTCCCTGGATATCCTTGATCTTTTGTTATTCCAAATGAACTTTGTTATGCTTTTTTCCAAATCAGTAAAGAAATTTTTTGGGAGTTCCATGGGTATGGCACTAAATAGATAAATAAGTTTGGGCAGGATAGTCATTTTTATTATGTTGGCTCTTCCTACCCATGAGCAGTTAATGTTTTTCCAATTGCTCAAGTCTAGTTTTAGTTGTGTGGCGAGTGTTTTGTAGTTGTGTTCATATAGTTCCTGTGTTTGTCTTGGGAGGTAGATTCCTAGGTATTTTATTTTGTCTAAGGTGATTTTGAATGGGATTTCTCTTTCTAGTTCTTGCTGCTGAGCTGTGTTGGAGATATATAGAAAAGCTGATGACTTATGTGGGTTTATTTTGTATCCTGCAACTTTGCTAAAGTTGTTGATTATTTCAATTAGCTTTTTGGTTGAATCTCTAGGATTCTTTAAGTAGACCATCATGTCATCTGCAAAAAGTGATAACTTGGTCTCCTCCTTGCCTATTTTGATGCCTTCAATTTCTTTTTCTTCTCTAATTGCTACTGCTAGTGTTTCTAATACAATGTCAAATAGTAGAGGTGATAATGGGCATCCTTGTTTCACTCCTGATCTTATTGGGAATGCATCTAGTTTATCCCCATTGCAAATGATATTAGCTGATGGTTTTAGATATATACTGTTTATTATTTTTAGGAATGACCCTTCTATTCCTATGCTTTCTAGTGTTTTTAATAGGAATGGGTGTTGTATTTTATCAAAGGCTTTTTCTGCATCTATTGAGATAATCATGTGGTTCTTGTTGGTTTGCTTGTTAATGTGGTCAATTATGTGGATGGTTTTCCTAATATTGAACCAGCCCTGCATCCCTGGTATAAATCCTACTTGATCATGGTGGATGACCCTTCTGATCACTTGCTGAAGTCTTTTTGCTAGTATCCTATTTAAGATTTTTGCATCTATATTCATTAGGGAGATTGGTCTATAGTTTTCTTTCTCTGTTTTTGACCTGCCTGGTTTTGGAATCAGTACCATGTTTGTGTCATAAAAGGAGTTTGGTAGAACTCCCTCTTTGCTTATTATGTCAAATAGTTTGTATAGTATTGGGATTAACTGTTCTCTGAATGTTTGATAGAATTCACTGGTGAATCCATCAGGCCCTGGGGATTTTTTCTTAGGAAGTTCTTTGATGGCTTGGTGGATTTCATTTTCTGATATGGGATTATTTAAGAATTCTATTTCCTCTTCTGTTAGTCTAGGCAATTTATATTTTTGTAAATATTCATCCATATCACCTAGGTTGGTATATTTATTGCCATATAGTTGGGCAAAGTAATTTCTAATGATTGCCTTAATTTCCTCTTCCTCAGAGGTGATGTCCCCCTTTTCATCTTTGATGCTGTTAATTTGCTTTTCTTCCTTCCTTTTTTTAATTAGATTGACCAGTACTTTGTCTATTTTGTTTGTTTTTTCAAAGTACCAGCTTCTTGTCTTATTTATTAAATCAATAGTTCTATCACTTTCAATTTTATTAATTTCTCCCTTAATTTTTAGGATTTCTAGTTTGGTTTTCTGCTGGGGGTTTTTAATTTGGTCACTTTCAAGTTTTTTTATTTGCATTTCCAATTGATTGATCTCTGCTCTCCCTAGTTTGTTAATATATGCACTCAGGGATATGAATTTACCTCTGATTACTGCTTTGGCTGCATCCCAAAAGGTTTGAAAGGATGTCTCGCCATTGTCATTTTCCTCGATGAAATTATTAATTGTTTCTATGATTTCTTCTCTAACTAAACGATTTTGGAGTATCATACTGTTTTTACCTCTTTCTTATTTATTTTTTGATTTGATTTATCTAAATTTGATAATGGTTGGTTTAAGTCTCCCACTAATATGGTTTTACTATCTATTTCTTCCTTCAATTCTCCTAGTTTCTCCATTAGAAATTTGGGTGCTATATTATTTGGTGCATATATGTTGATTAGTGATATTTCCTCATTATCTAAAGTCCCTTTTAACAAAATATAATAACCTTCCCTATCCCTTTTGATCAGGTCTATTTTTGCTTTGGCTTTATCAGATATCATGATTGCCACTCCTGCCTTCTTTCTGTCACTTGAGGCCCAGAAGGTCTTACTCCATCCTTTAATTCTGACCTTGTGGGTGTCTACCCGCCTCATGTGTGTTTCTTGGAGACAACATATGGTAGGGTTTTGGATTCTAATCCATTCTTCTATTTGTTTACGTTTTATGGGTGAGTTCATCCCATTCACGTTCAATGTTATGACTGTCACTTGTGGACTCCCTGGCATTTTGATATCCTTCCCTAATTCTAACCTTTCTTCTTCAGCTCTACCTTTTAGTCCAGTGATTTACTTTAAATCAGTCCCCCTTGTATTTCCCTTTCTACCCCCCTCCCTTCTAATTCCCTCCCTTATTTTCCCCTGTAGTCTTTTTAAAAATTCCCCCCCCACCCTCTCCCTCCCTTGTACTGCTTCCCTCCTCACCAGTCTGTTTTTTACCCTTCTACTCCTCTGTAGGGCTCAAATCTATTCTCTTCCCCAATGGATTGGATTGTTCTTCCCTCTCTGGGTCAGTTTCAAAGTACGTAAGAGTTGAATATTTCCTATCTCCGACCTCTTTACCCTTCCAGTGTATCGATGTTCTCCCCCCTCCCGCCATGAGCTTCTTTGTGACATATAAATTTACCCCCATTTGTTTCTTTTCCCATTTCTTTTAGTCATAACCTCTTTTCTTTTTTAGCTTTAGTCATGTATATATATATATACATACACATGTATATGTATTTATGCATGCATATCTCTATATACCTATTTATGTCTTGTCCTTTCATCCTATACAGTTTGTCCCTTCCCTCTGAGTGTAGTTCTTCTAGCTGCTTAGGTGATAGCAACAGTTTTTAAGAGTTGCCAATGACCTCTTTTCTCATAGGGATACATATCATTTTAACTTATTGAGTCTCTTAAAAAAAACCTTTGTTGTTGTTGTTGTTTTTCCCCTCTTTTTTAATTACCTTTTGATGATTCTCTTGAATTCTGTGGTTGGACTTCAAATTTTCTGTTCAGGTCTGGTCTTTTATTTATGAATGCTTGGAATTCCTCTGTTGTGTTAAATGACCATACTTTCCCCTGTAAGAATATAGTCAGTTTTGATGGGTATTTTATTCTTGGCTGTAGGCCTAGTTCCCTTGCTTTCCAGAATATCATATTCCATGCCTTTCGGTCCTTCAGTGTAGATGCAGACAGATCCTGTGTTATCCTCACTGTGTTTCCATGGTATCTGAATGGTTTCTTTTTGGCAGCTTGTAATACCTGTTCTTTTATCTGATTGTTTTTGAATTTGGCTATAACATTTCTTGGTGTTGTCAGTTGGGGATTAAAAACAGGGGGTGATCTGTGGATTCTTTCAATCTCCACTTTCCCCTCTTGTTCTAGGATTTCGGGACAGTTTTCCTGGATAATTTCCTCTAGTATTATGTCCAGGCTTTTTCTTTTGTCGTGGTCTTCTGGTAGTCCAATTATTCTTAAATTGTCTCTTCTTGAACGATTTTCTAAATCGTCTGTTTTGTGAATGAGATGCTTCACATTTTCCTCAATTTTTTCATTCTTTTTGTTTTGTCTTATAGTGTCCTGCTGCCTTGTGAGGTCACTTGATTCTAGTTGTTTTACTCGGGTTCTTAAAGATTGGATTTCATCTTTGGCTTTTTGGTCGTCTTTTTCCTTCTGTTCTGAGTTTCTTTGAAGATTGTCTTTCATCCTCTTTATCTCTTCTTTCATCTCCTTTGCTTCATCTTTCATCTCCTTTGCCTCATTTTCCAGCTGGATGATTTTGGCTTTCAGGACACTATTTTCTTGTTTTAGTTCAAGTGCCTCTGTATCCAGATGACTTATCTTAATTTTTAAGTTCTTTTCCCAATTGTCTTCAGCCTCTCTTAGCTGTGTTTTGAGTTCTTCCACAGCCTGTATCCAATTCGCTGGGATTTCTGGTTTATCGTTTGCTGATCTCTCCCCCTCTGTTCCATTTGGTGAGTAGTAGCTGTCTATTGTAGTTTCTTTCTTCTGTTTCTGTTGTTTGTTCAAATTCACCCCTTCTTTCCTCCCTGTATTTGTCTGTGCTCTTGTTCCTCTCATTTTTCTGTTTTTTAGGGACTTCTATCAGTCTCCCCTCTTGGAGCTTTAACAGAGGATCTCTTGGTGTAATCTCTGAGGGAGGGTTGTTGGGGGTTTGAGCTTTCCTGTCCTCTGGAGGCTTTTGATTGGCTTAAAGTTCAGCAGTCAGTGAGGATGGATGGGGAGCCTGGGCTTCCCTGTGTTCTGGAGACTTTTGATGGGATTGAGTTCAGCTTATTTGGGATGGGTTTATTCTGAGTTTTAAACTTCCTGGATGGCTGGAGCAGATATGGAGGATCTCTAAAGCTCTAGCCAGGCTGCCAGGTCTATGCTCCTTCTAGGCTGCCATCTTGACTTCGCCTCTAGGTTTCTGTTTTTTCAGAAGACCCAGCTCTCTAAGGGGGTAGGGGTTGTGGCTTGCCTGGACTCTGAGGGCTCCTGATGAGATTAGGTTCAGGTGGTTCTTTCAGAAGACCCTGCTCTCTAAGGGGGGAGGGGTCGTGGCTTGCCTGGACTCTAATGGCTCCTGATGGGATTAGGTTCAGGTAGTGTGGGCCGAATGATCCCGGAGCCAAAAAAGAAGAAAGAAAAGCAGCAACCTCCTCTTCCACAGTCTGTGTTGAATGCCCGGAAACTGGCCCGGGTTATTTTCAAGGCAAGCTCCCCGGAACACCCCCCTTGCCAGCCCTGAGTTTTCTGTCCTCTCAGCAGCTCTAAGGGCTCCTGATGGGATTAGGTTCAACTGGTTCTTTCAGAAGACCCTGCTCTCTAAGGGGGGAGGGGTAGTGGCTTGCCTGGACTCTGATGGCTCCTGATGGGATTAGGTTCAGGTAGTGTGGGCCGAATGATCCCGGAGCCAAAAAAGAAGAAAGAGAAAAGCAGCAACCTCCTCTTCCTCAGTCTGTGTTGAGTGCCCAGAAACTGGCCCGGGTTACTTTCAAGGTAGGCTCTTCGGAGCCACCCCTTTGCCAGCCCTGAGCCCTCTGTCCTTTCAGTAGCTCTGAGGGCTCCCGATGGGATTGGGCTCAGCTGGTGCCCCGAAGCTGGGACCTCCCCCAAGACCCAGAGGGAAGAACCCAGCCAGGAGGCCACAGGCTTCCCCCTTCTCTCTATGCTTCCCTGCCGTCTGTGTTGGGCGCTCCGGAGACTGGCTCAGGTTGCTTTCAAGGTGAGTCCTCAGAGCCCTGAGGTTCCCGCTGCTGCCTTGGGCTCAGCACTCTGGGTTGGGGGGGATGGGTCCTGGGACCTTCTTTCTGTCTACCCCTTAGATCTGAGTGATCTAGGGTTCTGGCTTTTGGGGTGTGGTACCTTTTGATCCAGGTCCAGGAGGAGGTTTCCCCAGGTCTATCCTGTTGTTCAGCTTGAATTTCGGTGGCCTAGGAGCACTTTGTTTGCGATCAGTAGGGAAGGGTTTCGGAGGTCTGAACTTTCGCTGCTTCTACACCGCCATCTTGACCGGAAGTCAAAAGCAGTGTCTTTAAAAAGGAGTTACCACATCCTACGGAGGGGGGGTCTTCTGGAGTTCAAAGTTCGAGTTGGAGGCTGGTGAAGAATCTGCTAACTGGACCTGAGATCTTGGGCTTGGTGGGACTGTTCCTAAATCTCTCCCTTTGAATTGACACATGGTGAGTAAAAAAAGGCTGACTCCTTTCCTTGGATTTTCTGAAGGAACTAGCCTCAGGAGTATAAAAATTAAATTATATCTCTAATAATGAAAATATTATATTTTATGAGGTTAACTAAGGATCATTAGAAATCAAGGAATAAAGATGATACAAAATAAAAACCACATGCCCATGACTGATTAGCCCATTTAAAATCCCCAAACTTAGCTTACCACTATACTTGCTGCATCATTGCAAAGAAAGCGAGCCTAGGAGGTGTTACTGCCAGTTAAATACCAATTGTGATCTCACCAACGTGGAGACTCAGGAGAGATTATAGGGAATTTGAGGAAATACCAAGGACTTCTGGGGAATAAAGTCTAGGGTTCAAAATCTCCATTTATATAGGAGAGACATACTCTCTTGAGAGAGGCTCTCTTGAGAGAGGGATTCTTGAGAATCCCCAGGTCCTCAGCTCAAAGCCAAGGCCTCTCCAGCTAAAGGCTAATTAGCCCTGCCTGGGTTGAGCCAGGGGCTAGAGCAAAATACTTAGCGTATAGGCTAGATATCTTACCCTATCCTCTCTCTTATTTTTCTTACTTTCACTCTTTCTATATTTTATAAATAAAGTGTTAAAATAAATTTTGGGGGGGTTTATTAAATTCTTGGTGACCCTATTCTTTAGTGTTCCAGTCTAACCTTTTATATAAACCCCCTCAATTTCTACCCCTAACATCAATAAGATTAGGAATGAAGCAAGGATGTCCATTATCACCACTATTATTCATATTGTACTAGAAAAGCTAGCTATAACAAGAAAACAAGTAAAAGAAGTTAAGGGAATAAAAATAATTAATGAGAAGACAAAACTATTATATTTTGTAGATGATATGCTTAAAGAACCCTAGAGAATCAACTGAAAAAACTAATTGAAACAATGAACAACTTTTGGAAATTGCAGGATATAAAATAAATTCACATAAATCATCAGTACTTCTGTATACTACCAACAAAACTTAGCAAGAAGATAAAAAAAGAGAAATTCCATTTAAAATAACTGCAGAGATGAAAGTATATGATTTTAAAATTGTTTATTTGGGTTTATGTTTTGGGGTTTTGGTTTTAGAATATTACTCACTTACAAAAATGAACAATATAAAATAGGTTTTGCATGATAATACATGTATAACCCAGATGGAATCAACAGCTAGCACCAGGAGGGAGAAGAGAGGGAGGGAGATAAGTTTGATCATATAACTTAGGAAAACTTGAGTAGAAATTTGTTATTACATGTAATTGGTAAATATATATAAAAGAAAAAACTGCAGACAATATGAAATATTTGGGACTCTATCTGCCAAGACAAACATGAGATTAAATTAACACAATTACAAAACATTTTTCACATAAAAAAGATGGGTCTAAACAAGTAAAGGAATGTTAATTGCTCATTAATTAAAGGCCAAGGCAATATAACAAAAATGATAATTCTACCTAAGTTAATCTATGTATTTAGTACCATGTCAAACTACCAAAGAATTGTTTTATAGAACTTGAAAAAATGATAACAAAATTCATCTGGAAGAACAAAAGGTCAATGATTATCAAAGGAATTAAAGAACAAAATGTTAAGTTCCAGATTTCAAACTATGTTCCAAAGCAGAAATCAGTAAAACAATTTGGTTCTGACTATGAAATAGTGATGGATCTAAGTCGGTTGAAAAATATAAATCTATTTTACTCAACAGGAAAATAGGAGGGAAAGGGAATAAGAAGAGAGGGAAGTGATGAAAGGGAGGACAGATAATAGGAGAAAGTGGAATAGATTAAGTATACAAATTATGGTTGGACTGAATATATTTAATTGGTTGCCAGGGATTTAATTACTAAATCCCAAAAATGAATTACTAAAGTCAGAATGGAATTTATGGTGGTTTATTTTTCAATAGAGGGAAAATATTACGGATGAAAGAAAGAGGAAGAGAGAGAGAGAGAGAGAGAGGGAGAGAGAGAGAGAGAGAGAGAGAGAGAGAGAGAGAGAGAGAGAGAGAGAGAGAGAGCGTAAGCAAGTGAGCTCCGGCTTCCTCTGAGCCAGGTAGGAATTCAAAGGCTCCAACCAGAAGAAAGGAGTCTCAAGATGATGGTCCTTTTCTGGAGGCCAAGGAAAGGAAGTCAGCCTCTACACTCACCACGTGTCAGTTCAATCAGCAGATTCTTTATCAGCCTCAACTCCAGGACAGCTGCTTCTTACAGGAGGCTTAACTCCAATGGTGTCTCTTTCAAACTCCCAGAAGAACCCCCTTCAGGCCCTTGTTTCTTTCTTTTAAAGGCCTTTTTTCTTGCATCATTTCCCCTAATTCCACATCTACCAATCACAGCTGATGCTCTGTTCTAAGACGGCCCAGAAAGCAGTTAGTCAATTCTAATTCGTTACCCACTATCGCACATGTGGGGCACAGACCTCCCACTTCATGATTAAGGGGGATATGTATACCTTTGGTGATTAGATCTAACATGGGCAGATCTTCCCACTCAACTTTAAGTATTGTGTTTGCATTTTGGGGGATTAAATCTAAAAAATAGTCAGGGGATTACAATTTAATCTTCATAATCAAGGAAGAGCTAAGTACCTTCATTGTTACAATCAGGGGAGAGTCAAATCCAATCTTCACAATATGACCATATGTAATATAGTATTTGATAAATCCAAAGATCCAAGCTTTCAGATGACTCTTTTGGTGGTGGCAAAGAATTGGAAATTAAAAGGAGGACTACTGTAAGGTAAGGAAGAGAGATGCCAGCCTGATTGACAGATCAGTCAGAGAAGTAGTGGGGGAAGGGGAGAGAATGCTGTAAATTCTGAGAGCTGGTTGGAACTTTGAAGCCAACTGACATGAGGAGTTACTTCCAGCCTGGGAAGTGAAGAGGGAAGGTGGTTTTCTGGGAGCAGGAACACTAAGTTGCTAAAGTTGTTGATTATTTCCACTAGCTTTTTAGTTGATTCTCTAGGATTCTTTAAGTAGACCATTATATCATCTGCAAAGAGTGATAGCTTGGTCTCCTTATTGCCTATTTTAATACCTTCCATTTCTTTTTTCTCTAATTGCTACTGCTAGTGTTTCTAGTACAATGTTAAATAATAGAGGTGATAATGGGCATCCTTGTTTCACTCCTATTCTTATTGGGAATACTTCTAATTTATCACCATTGCAGATAATGTTTGTAATGGTTTTAGATATATACTGTGTATTATTTTTAGGAAAGGCCCTTCTATTCCTATACTTTCTAGTGTTATCAATAGGAATGAGTATTTTGCTAAATGGTTTTTCTGCATCTATTGAGATAATCATATGATTTTTGTCAGTTTACTTGTTGAAATGGTCAATTATGTGAATGGTTTTCCTAATATTGAACCATCCTTGCATTCCTGGCATAAATCCCACCTGATCACAATAAATAACTCTCATGATCACTTGCTGGAGTCTTATTGCTAGTATTCTATTTAAGATTTTTGCATCTATGTCCATTAAGGAGATTGGTCTATAGTTTTCTCTGTTTTTGATCTACCTGGCTTTGGAATCAGTGCCATATTTGTGTCACAAAAGGAAATTGGTAGAACTCCCTCTTTATTTATACTGTCAAATAGTTGGTATAGTATTGGGACTCGTTGTTCTTTGAATGTTTGATAGAATTCACTTGTGATTCCATCTGGTCCGGGGATTTTTTCTTAGGGTGTTCTTTGATGGCTTGTTCAATTTCTTTTTCTGATATGGGGTTATTTAGGCATTCTATTCCTTCTGTTAATCTAGGCAATTTATGTTTTTGTAAATATTCATTCATATCACCTAGATTGCCATATTTATTACCATATAATTGGGCAAAACAGTTTTTAATGATTGCCTTAATTTCCTCTTCAGAGGTGAGATCTTCCTTTTGATCTTTGATACTGTTTTTTTTGAAAATTTTATTTAATTAACTTAGAATATTTTTCTATGGTTACAAGATTCATAGCCAATATGCAATTCCTCTGTTTTTACATCTGTCATTGATCAAGACTCATTTCTATACTATTAATATTTTCACTAATGTGATCATTTAGAGTATATCACCAATCATATTTGATACTGTTAATTTGGTTTTCTTCATTCCTTTTTTAAATTAGATTAGCCAATACTTTGACTATTTCATTTGTTTTTTTCCCCCAAAGTACCAGCTTCTAGTCTTATTTATTCATTCAATAGTTCTTTTACTTTTGATTTTATTGATCTCTCCTTTAATTTTTAGGATCTCTGATTTAGTTTTCATCTGGGGATTTTTTAATTTGTCCACTTCTTCTAGTTTTTTAATTTGCATGCCTAATTCATTGACCTCTGCCTTCCCTAAGTTGTTAACATATGCACTCAAGAATATCAATTTCCCCCTGAAAGGATGTCTCATCATTGTCAATTTCCTCAAGGAAATAATTGTTTCTATGATTTTTTCTTTAACCAATTTTGGAGAATCATATTATTTACTTTCTAATTAATTATTGATTTACTTCTCCATATACCTTTACTAGTTATTATTTTATTGCATTATGATCTGATAAGTTTTCATTTATTATTTCTGCTCTTTTGCACTTGTTTGTAATGTTTTTATGACCTAGTACATGGTCAATCTTTGTGAAAGTATTATGTGCTACTGAAAGGTGTATTCCTTTTTGTCCCTATTTTTCTCCACATATCTATTAACTCTAATTCTGTTAAGATCTCATTCACATCTCTTACCTCTTTCTTATTCATTTTTTGGTTTGATTTATCTAGTTCTGATAGAGGAAGGTTCAGGTCTCCCACTAGTATAGTTTTACTATCTCTTTGGTCCTTGTACTCCACTAGTTTCTCCTTTACAAATCTGGATGCTATACCATTTGGTGCATACATGTTGAGTATTGATATTTCCTCATTGTCTATACTGCATTTTATCAGAATGTAATTACCTTCCCTATCTATTTTAACTAGATCTATTTTTACTTTGACTTTGTCAGATATCATGATTGAGACTCCTGCCTTCTTTTTCTCAGTTGATGTCCACTAGATTTTGCTCCAGACTTTTAGCTTTACCCTGTGTGTGTCCATCTGCCTTATGTGTGTTTCTTGTAGACAACATATGACAGCATTTTGGTTTCTAATCCCCTCTAATATTTGCTTCCATTTTATGGGTGAGTTCATCCCATTCACATTCAGAGTTATGATTACCACCTGTGTATTCCCCAACATTTTAATTGCTTCTTCTAGTACTGACCTTTCTTCTTCACTATTTACTTTTACACCTTTACACCAGTGTTTTGTTTTTAATCAGTTCCTTTAATTCCCACCCTTATTTTACTTTCCTGTCCCCCTTCTTATTCCCCTCTTATTTTTCTTTAGGGTCTTTTTAAACTACCCCCAACACTTTCCCTCCTTTGTATTGCTTCCCTCCCCACCAATCTGTTTGTTACCCTTCTACTTCTCTGTAGGGCACAAATCAATTCTCTGCCCCAGTGGATCTGATTGTTCTTACTTCTTTGAGTCAAATTCAATGCATGTAAAAATTAGGTATTTCCTGTCTCCAACATCTTTACCTTTCCAGTGTATTGGTGTTCTCTGCCACTCCTGCCATGCAATTCTTTATGAAATATAAATTTACCCCATTTTGTCTCTTTTCTCACTTCTCTTGGTATGAACCTCTTTTTTTACCTCTAGTTTTATATGTATATGTATATATATATATATGCAAGCATATATATATATATATATTTTGACATTTTGTCCTATATAGTTTGTCACTGTTCTTTCTAAGTATAGTTCTTCTAGCTATCCACATGATAATAACAATTTTTAAGAGTTACCAATACCATATTTTCTTATAGGAATACAAATAATTTCAACTCATTGGGTCCCTTAATTATCCTTTTTTATCCCTTTCTTAATTACCTTTTGGTGATTCTCTTGAGTTCTGTGTTTGGAGTCCAGTCTTTTCTTTATGAATGCTTGGAAGTCTTCTATTTTATTAAATGACCACACTTTCCCCTATAAGAATATAGTCAGGTTTGCTGGGTAGTTGTTTCTTGGTTGCAGACCCAGTTCCCTTGCTTTATGGAATATCATATTCCTTGCCTTTCAGTCCTTCAGTGTAGATTCAGCCAGATCCAATGTTATCCTAACTGTGGTTCCATGGTAACTGAATGACTTCTTCTTAGGAGCATGTAATATTTTTTATCTTGTTCTGGTAGTTCTTGAATTTGGCTATAACATTCCTGGGTGTTGTCACTTGGGTATTAAATATGGGAGGTGATCTGTGGATTCTTTCAATCTCCACTTTTCCCTCTTACTCTAGAATGTCAGGGAAGTTTTCTTTGTTTATTTCCTGTAGAATGATGTCCAGCCTTTTTCTTTTGTCATGATCTTCCAGTAGTACAATAATTCTTAAATTGTCTCTCTTGAATCTGTTTTCATGGTCTGATTTTTGTCAGTGATTGTTTCATATTTTTCTCAATTTCAGTAGACACAATATTCACTCTGGAGAAGTGCCCAGTATTGTCATTTCTAGTTTAGTGATGTTCAGCAGTGTGAACAAGGGAATGACCAGAAAGAAGGAAATTTGAAGTTTGAAGAAATGCATCAGAAGAGGAGCAAATGGAACTTCACAGGACCTGGGGGGGGGGGGGGGGAGGAGGATGGTATTGAATTCCATCCAGGCTCAAAAGCAGTTGGAGGAGAAAAATCAAAGTTCTGATCTTGGGCTCTTTGGTGCTTGGAGGGAGAACTACACATCTCTAAATCCTTTGCTTGAACAGGAGATGATCTCAGTTCTCAACTGGAACCAATCTTTGGGCTAAAGACTCTCAAAAGCTATATAGGAAAGAAATCTTAGGGACTTCCTCTTCCCACTCTCCTTTCATTATTTTTTCAGCAACTTTATACCCAAATAAATTAGATATCTTGATTTATAATAGAACTTGAATCAATGTCTATGTGTTAAGAGGGGAACTTCAAATCCATCAGTTAAGAAGGAGGCTGAGGGGAAACAGACTTACCCTTTAGTCTAGACTGACTGAGTACATTGGTGACATCTAAGCTTAGAGAAAGGGGGAGGAAATGTCATGTAGTATTCAATCCCCAACAGATGAACATTGGTTCCTTCCTTTTCAAAGTGCCCCTCACTAATACAGCAGAGACATGTCCAGCTATAATAATGCATTTATTCACATAATGGCCTTTTAGAACAGTTGGGTGGCTCAATGGACAGACAGACACACCTGGAGATGGGAGGTCCTGAGTTCAAATCTGGCCTCAGATATTTCCTGGCTGTGTGACCTTGAACAAATCACTTAACCCCAGGTGTAAAGGCAGGTCTAGTGGGACTAGTAATAACAAAACCAGAAGACATCAGTTGTTCTGCCATGTTCAAAGCATGTTTTGCTCCTCTTCATATGTACCAGGTTGCCAAAGTTTTCCCCCTCAGGCCTCTGAGGTCCCTTGGGGGAATGGGGTGTTGCTTTTATTCCTTAGTATTTGAGCTCCCTCTGTTCTCATTTCCCCCAATATTTCCAAGTGTCTATTCTCCCGTGTACCACCTTAATCTCTGGCAGAGTAGGTTTGAAACTTATCTCAGTTCCTACATTGCACCTGTTTTACCAATTATCATGTCCAGCTATGGCATAACTGCTTTGTAGTAGGACAGGATTCTAAAAGTCACTCCCAAAGATTACTCCTTGCTCTTTGAGCATGGCTACCATATTAGTTATAAAACACTGCCTGGATTCTAATTCATGGTTGGAGGCTATACATTTTTCACCAAGAATATAAAGAATGAACAAAAAAGTCAAAGACTGACACCTGTTTCTTGAATCTTGTTGGGTAAGAAGGCCTCAAGGTCCTTTCTTTTACTGCAGTAGTATCATTGGCTACCATGAAAGTCTCTGACCTCCCACAGACTAAAATGCAATAAAGAGGAAAAAGTTGATAGTAATATCCCCTTTTGAAAGTCAATCAGAAAAATTTCTTTCCAACTATGTGATTTGCCAACCAGAAACAGTAACAGAATGTCTATGCATGTTCCACAGCCTCTCCAAGATATTTTCCTTACAAATCTTAATGATTATCCTGGAAGTTATCTCCTTAGAGTCTTCAACATGGAGAGGTGGCATCACTTGAGCAAGGTGATAGAGTCTGTCCATGTGCCAGACCTCGATCACAAACATATTTGAATATGACTGATCTATAAGAATGAAATATTATTTTTAAAAATGTCATGTATGTAGTTATTTAGAATATTTTTTCCATGGTTACATGATTCATGTCTTCCTCCCTCCCAGAAGTGACAAGCAATTCCACTGATTTATACATGTCTTATTACTTCAAACCCATTTCCATATTATTCATATTTATAATATAGTGATCTTTTGAAAACCAAAACCCCAAATCATATATCCATAAAACCAAGTGGTTAATTATGTTTTTCTTCTGCATTTCTACTCCCATTGTTCTTTCTCTCAATGTGGAAAGCATTCTTTTTCATAAGTTCCACGGAATTGTTAGTAGCAGAATCTATCACATTTGATCTGCCCACAATATTTCAATTTCTGTGTATGATGTTTTCCTGGTTCTGCACATTTTATCTCACATCAGTTCATGGAGGTCTTTCTCATTTATATAAAAATCAGACAGTTCATCAGAATGAAATATTATTAACTATACTTTAGTGAAAGTAAAAATATTTTTTGTATCACTAAGTAAATTATTTAAAAATTGTTTTTGTCCTTTCATTGTCACCTTTTAAAACAGCAATTATATTTTATAATATACACAATATATCAATTTAATAGTGCATTAAACTAGTAATTCAACATTTATATAATTTGCTAATAGACATAATAAAAAACCAAACAAACCATACTTTCTGTCTTAGAATTCAAGGATTCCAAGGCAGAAGGGCTGTAAAGGCTAGACTACTGGTGTCAGATGACTTGCCTAAGATCACACTGGCTGGAATGTATAGCCATGTAACTGCTTCTCTCTTCCTATATATGCATATATACTTTTAAATAATTTTGATGAGCAATAGTTTAAAAAGTTTGGAAATTGTTCTAAGATTGCAAATTTCAGAGCAGGTACCAATCTGTAGTGAGAGAAGGATTTTCCTTACTGGAGGTCCTTATGCCAATGAAATCACATTTTAAGAACACTTTAGGTACACTTCAATCTCCCTCACCCCATGGTTATTTATTTATTTATTTATTTATTTATTTATTTATTTATTTATTTATTCATTCATTCATTTATTTATTCATTTATTTATTCATTCATTCATTTATTTATTTATTTATTTATTTATTTATTTATTTATTTATTTATTTATTTATTTATTTATTTATTTATTTATTTATTTATTTCCTTCTACTTTAGGGCAGAAAAGCTGTGAGGGCTAGGCAATTGGAGTTAAGTGACTTGTCCAGGGTCATCCAGCTAGGAAGTGTCCTAGGTCCCATTTGAACCCAGGATCTCCGTCTCCAATCCTGGACCGCTTTAAAAAAAAATTTCACTAGATCAATTATGTGAGTATAGGGAATTCCCAGTGTTATCACTCCCTAAACTATTGCTGGCAACGGCCCTTAAAATAAATGATGCTGAATGTATGAATTTAGTGCAATGACACGGAAACAGGACGGCTTGGGCTAGAAGGGTCTCCACCGTACTTTGAATCATAATCTGTGGAATTCTGTGAAACGGCCGGTGATGTAAATCTTACTTCCCAGACCCTCAGTCCTGAGCTTGGAGGAGAAGCTCAGGTTATATTTAATTAATCACCAGGTTGAGAGAAGGTTGCAGAAGGCAGGAAGTGAGGAAAACAACTGGAATTAACGTAAAATGACAAAGGGAAAGAACTGTTGGGCTGGGGGGCTGTTCATGCGCCTGCGTCATGACGTATATCAGCGTCCTTTCCCTTCCCTCGCCCATAGGTGATGAGGTCTTTTGACGTCTGACGCTATCTCTCCGCGCCAGCGTCTCTTTTAAGTTTTCTGCCCGAGTAGGGATTTGAGGCCCGCAGCATCCGATATGGGGTTGGTAGGGCAGGCTGTAGTCGTGGACAGCGGTTCGCTGCTCCCCCTGGGGTTCTGGTCAGCCGTGGCCGTATGGGTGGAAAGGCCTCACGTGGTAAACAAGCGCCTGTGCGGGTCCAGGTTGGAGGCCTCCGGGAGGCCGGCCTGGACGCCGTTGGAGGAGGCAACCGCGGCATCTAAGGGGTCACCTCAAGGGGCAGAGCTGGAGAGGAGAGATGGCGTGGGCATGGCCCTTGGCCAGTGGGAGGAAGTGCAAGCCCCAGGGACGCCTCTGGGCCCTCCCTTGGACCCGGATCCCCCTTGGAGGAATCTTTTCCGGGACTTTGTTACTAACGATGAGGAAGTGTTGCAATTTCTTAGGGGGTGCCGGGTGGAAAAGCAGCCTGAGCCTGGATCCGAACCCGAAGTAATCCTCAGGACTCTCATCCCCAAACCCAGTGCCCTGTGCCCTTTGCCAGCTCCGAAAAAAGAAATGGTTGTTAAAGGTAACCGTGTTCTTTTAAGTACCGTAAGTGTGTGTGTTGTGGGGGTATGCTGGGGACCGCGCGTCCTTTCAGGAGAAACTCCCTTATGTTCTAGAAGTACGCTACACGGGAGCGAGTGGAGGGGCAATGGAAAAGCCCCGGGTGGAGAGCTTGGGGACTGTCACTGCCTACTGATCAGCCTCCAGCTGTCCAGTCCTCAAAGCCCCTTTTGCCTCCTCTGAAAGGAGGGCCTTGTCTTCGCCGAGTCTTTGGGGCATAACTCAGGCAAGCAAGCCTCCTCTCCAGCACCGACCTGCCCTTTATTATAGGCCTAAAGAGGAGGCATGGACAAGCACCACTGAGAAAGGGACTTGTCTAGGGTCACCCAAACGGTGTGTCAGAGTTGGGTCTGGAACCCAGATCAGCTTTATGTGCTGTTGCTAGTAATCTACTGCATGAGTAACACTATTACTCGTAGCACTACTGATATTATTGCTACTACTGTGACTAACATTACTACTAATATGACTCCTTCCACTGCTAGTAATACTATTGGTACTGAGACTGTTACTAATACTACCAATACTATTAGAACTGCAATTACCACTAGTAATAGTACTACCACCATCCCTAGTAATACTGCTAGTACTATTACTGCTACCACTAATAATGTTCTACTAGTACTACTATTCCAATTCCAAGTAGTAATATTAATATTTCTACTAGTATAATACTACAATTACCACTAGTAATTCTACTAGTACTGCTTCTACTACTACTTGTAAGGCTACTATTGCTCCTAGTAATAATACCATAATTTTTATTGCTGCTGATAACTTCATTTAGTAATAATATCTAATATTCCAAGAGCTCTTTAAGGATATCAAATCCACTAATATCTAAATTGATTATGGCAATAAAGCTATGAAGGAGGTGCTATTCCCTTTTAGTAGTAGTAGTAGTAGTAGTAGTAGTAGTAGTAGTAGTAGTAGTCTCTTGGTAACTGAGGATGACGATTGTCCTTGTGCGCTTTCATCTGTGATGTAGATGAGTGTGCACAAAGATACTTGTGCGTGAAGGAGATTTAAGTGGAAAAGTCGATGCACAGAGACAGTCCTACTCTCTCGGCCTTAGAAGCCTGGGTCCATTGGCACGAAAAGTCGTTACACCTGGAGACTTCCTCAGCTGCATTGGATGGCCATGTTGTCCTTTGTGCTCCAACATGCCCTGAGCACTCCACAGTGCTTTGCTGCGTCGCCATAGGAGCTTAACATAGTAAACGTTTTCTGTTTAATTGCTTTTCATTTTATATATTTATTTATTCTAGAACCTTACCTTCCATCTTAGAATCAATACTGTGTATTGGTTCTTAGGCAGAAGAGTGGCAAGGGCTAGGCAATGGGGGGGCAAGTTACTTGCCCAGGGTCACACAGTGCCTATATTTTAAACCTCAGGAACATGAAAATAGATGAGAAATAAAGACCAGAATAAATTTAATACTAGATTAAAAAGTAATACAAATGACACAGGTCAAAGGCATATTTATTTCTGGGGAAAAGACAAAAGTTTGTATGGACAGAAAATGAGAAACTGTAGACATTTAACTAAAGCCTCCAGCAGGTATCTGAAGAGGCTAAAGTTTATGTGAGATCTGAATGGAAGGCAAGAAGCTGGAGAGCAAAAAAAAAAGGGCATCCCAAGTATTGCTTCAGTGAAGAATCAAGCAGGAAGAAGACAAACATATGGAGATAGCAATGGGTCATTATGCATGAGATGTCAAATAGACAAGATAAAATGAGGGAGGAAAATAATTCAGGCACTTTGATATTGTTGCTCAGCGCAACAATCTAATGAAAGAACATGCAAACAAATATATATAAGGTGATATCTACAGATAATTTGGAAATAATCAACAGATGGGGGGCACTGAAATTAAGAGGAGTTGGGGAAGACTTCCTGTAGAAGGTGGGATTTCAGTTAGGACTTAAAGGAAGCCAGGGAAGTTAATAGTTGGAATGGAGGAGGGAGAGCATTGCTGGCATAAGAGACAGCTAGAGAAAATGACTGCAGCTGAAAGATAAATTGCCTTTTACAGAGGAATTGCCTTATTCCCTTTTACAGAGGAGGTAACTGAAGTTGAGGGAGCTTGTTTCACCTAGCATCACATAGAGAGCAAATATCTGAGACAGAATTTTAGCTTAGGACTCCTCCAGGGCTTCTGCCTGTTATTCATCTAGAATCTGTATGCATAGTACCCTGTGCTGCCTTTGTTTATGCTACCTTCTTAGTTCTTACCATTTAATCAATACTCCGTATTCTCTTAGGGATTGGAGAAGAGGCATCTGTAGGATTACATTATTTCAACAGTACTTTACATGCAGAAGAAAGGAATCCTAGACTTTTTTTTTAAACCCTTATCTTCTGTCTTGGAATCAATACTGTGTATTGGTTCTAAGGCAGAAAGTGGTAAGGGCTGGGCAATGGGGGTTAAGTGACTTGCCCAGGGTCACACAGCTGAGAAGTGTCTGAGGCCAGATTTGAACCTAGGACCTCCCATCTCTAGGCCTGGCTCTCAATCCACTGAGCTACCCAGCTGCACCCAGTTGTAGACTTTTCAAGTGGGAAAAAGTCCTTAGAGTTTTAGAGGCTGAGCCTTAGGCAGTTGAAGTGACCTGGAAGGTCACACTGCTGGTTAATGACAGAGCTGGGGCTTGGGTCAGTTTGTGTCAGTTCCCTCTCCTGACCTCACTTATATAGCTCATTACAGTTTGTAAAATAGCTTTTCCCTCAGTGGCCTCATTTTGCAGAAAAAAGGACCTCAAGATTCAAGTGGGGAAGCGACTTATGATACTTAACAGCTAGTAAATAAAAGTGGAGACTCAAATTTCATGTCCTGTCCTATTTCTGATAAATTATAGTAAGAGGTAATGTCATGTGGTCCCTTTCTATACCTAAGTTTAATTGGCGTGATGTATGATGATAATAGCTAATGTTTATACAGCACTTTACACAGTGTGATCTTGTTTGCACCTCAAAGCAATTAGTAGTCCCATGATAGGGTATTAATTGAAGACTTTCATTTTATAGAAGAGGAAACAGGCCTAGTTTTGGCCTTTTCCAAAAGCTTGTAATGGTAAAAGTAATATCCCAAGTATGATTTACATATGGAACTGTAAAATGATTAAAGTTTATTTCCTTTTCCATTTTCTTACTGGCTCTACCTGTAGCCTGCACCTAAAGGTCAGAGAGGCTAAGTGGTCACACACCTATTTAGTGTCTGAGGCAGGTTTTGAACTCAGGCATTCTTAATTCCAACGCCCAATAATAAGATGATTTGTAAATTGAATATTGTATGCCTTGCATAAAGTCACTGGATAAAAGCTCACATAAGCATCCTAGTCAGGAAAGGCTTCTTAAAGAAGTTAGGAGTAGAAGCAAGTTATTCAGGCAGTGACTTGTTAAGTTTTCTATATCTTGAATTTGTGATGCCAGTATAAAATCCATTAAATACTTGTATAAAATAATGTACAAAAAGAATGACTGAAAGAAGAAAATATGGCTAAGAACAGTGTTATGGGTGACACTTATTTTAGGAAGACAGGAAGGAGAATCAGTAGAGATAGTGCTTCTAGGCTATAGAATATAAGCAAGAGCTGCTTCATTTTTCTCTATATATCTTCTATGCCTAAGAAGCAACAGGACCTAGTTGATAGGCTACCAGCCTTGGGAGTCAGGAAGACTGGGTTCATGTCCTCCTGCCTTTTATATATTGGAAGTGTGACTGGTGGCAAGTTATTTAAGCTTTCAGTGCCCCAAACGACTCTGAAAATTATAAATTACAGAACCAAGGAAGGTTTCATTCTCTATTGGCAATTACTTGACAATATTTTTATTTTTCACCCTGGAACTGTTGAAAATAAAGCATTGTGGAAATAGCAATAAAAGAATGTAAAAAAAAAACAAACCTGTTGAAATTAGAGGTCTGGTAAAAAAGAAGCCATAGTTAGTATCTGTTCAGTTCTTGTTGATTGATAATTCTTGCCAAGTGAGATCATCTAAATCCTGCTAAATTTTTTGAGCATTTTGGTTTTCAGTCTCTAAAAGAAATGCAGTGATTTATTTTTGAAGAAATTAACATTGTTTTTAGCATAAGTATTTTTAAAAAAGTCCTTACCTTCCATCTTAGAATTAATATTATATGTTGGTTCTAAGGCAGAAGAGTGGTAAGGGCTAGGCACTGGGGGTTTAAGGAATTGCCCAAAGTCCCAAAGCTAGTAAGTGTCAGAGACTCAATTTGAATCTAAGACAATCCCATCTCTAGGGCTGGCTTTCAATCCATTGAGTCACCTAGCTGCCCCCCAAGTATTGATTTATTTTTTTAAAAAGTTATATAGCCCTAGAATTGTACTATATTCGTTTGTTTCCTTATTAAATAAAATTTGACATGGATAAAAACATTAATTTGCTACCCTACATAAATTGGCTAACTTTTAAAAATTTCCTGTATCTGCCATGGATTTCAAAGTTTCTTTGTACCTTACAAGTGTAAATCAAATGTTAATGGGATGAATTTCAATTATCTGGAATTGTTTGAAAGGAAAATACTATGTACCTATAAAAAAGGGTTATAATTGAATGTAATCCATATAAATTCAAGTTCTTAATTTTGCATTGTGGAAAGGAATTAAACTTATATAAACTGATTCAAAGTTGGTGTGATGTTTATTTTACATTCATACACATTTTATTAGCAAAAAAGTTTTACAAACCTATTCATGCTGCCAAAGCAAAGTAATTTTTTGCCTCTGGGTTACTTTGACATCCATTGCTTCTTTTAATCAAATAGGAACAACTTTTACCAGAAGACTAATTTTACTTTCCTGGTAAAGATAAATTAGTGTAAGGATTTTATTACAGAGGATAATCATAGACATAATGTTTATTATAACTACTCATGAAGTTCTCTGCCTGCCCTCATTCTGCCCTGGCTGCAGTTCTTTTTCCACTTTCACATTTTTTTAAGTTCTTTTTTTTTTTTCGTGGGTGGGTGGAAGGCCACAGGCAAGCTCAGGAATAGGGAGAGAGAACATATATCTATATGTATATAGATATATGTATATGGGGATTAGCAAGTGTTCATTTTAGCCGTTCATTGTAGGTCTTTGAATGTATCCCTCACAGATATAGGGACTCTTATATTCAAATTTTAAAGAACCACATTAAGCACAGTTATATACTTATGGAGTTTTGTACCCCTTTTTCAACATGGCCATATACTACAGAATGTTTTAACTTCTAATTTCCTTATCTATGAAAAGGATACATGTACAAAAATAGTGCCTTTAATCTCCCCTTACCTAACAGTTATAGTGAGATTTAGTTCTTAAGAACTTATCCATGTTCCTTCTTTCAGGTTCCTTCTGGAATCCATACATTGAAAGTGTTTACATCTGCTGAGGGATCTTGAGCTAGAAGGGATTTCCTTTTACAGATGAGTAAATGGGTTTTGTGTCTTTGGACTTTCCAAATGCCAATTATGGGAAAAATAATTTAGATTGATTTAAAATACGAAACTATGAAGTAACTTTAAAATATATATATTTTTTGGTTTTTGTGCCTGTAATGTGCATCTGTGGCAGGAATGCCCATGCAGTAGAAGCAGAGGATGCTTGAGTTATAGAAGACTGGCTCCAGGTAGTGTTATAGATGATATTGATCTTGCTATTTGTTATTGATGGTAGCTGATTATACACTTGAGCAGTTAGGGTCACTTGTGGTAGATGGTGTATAAAGCTGCTGGACACAGTATAATCCAACACCAATTTATTACTTTCAGGAGAGGCAGGCAAAGTTAAAAGAGGTAAAGATAAAATATGAAAACTCTTAATCTAAATCCAAGATTTACTAAATATATCCCACCAAACTGATCCACAAGGATTTTCTTGTTCACCAAAAGTGAACCTCCCTAAACTATCACTTCTCCCTAACACCCAAATCTATCCATATCCTAATATATAAACTTCAATATTATTACCCTCCTTAAAATATAAAACAAAAGTAATGTTATCTTCTCTAACTGACCAATGTGGCAGTTAGAAATCAAAATGTCTTCTCTCAGTCTTCTCAGCTTTGAGTCAACTCACACTGATTCAATGAGAGAAAATAGCGCCCTCTAGTTGGTAGCTGCACTCCCTTTTAGGAGAGCAGCTTTGACAGCCAAACAGAAACTTTCCACTTTCACAGATGTTCTTGTAAGTTTTCCAAGTTAAGTCAAGTCTCTGATATTAACCAGAGAAAAGTTTTTTCCTTTTTTTCCCAACCTGTTAATTTTCATTTCATAATTTTTCTGGTATTACTTTCCCTATTTTTTTCTCTAGTAGTCTTTAACTCTTTCAGGAATTCTTGGTGAATTTGGGTTCAATTAGCATTTTTCTTTGATGCTTTTTTGGTTGTCTTCTATTCAGTTTATGTCTTGGTCTTCCTTACCATTGTAGTAGTAGCTTTTTATGATCAAAATCTTTTTTTTTTTTTGGCATTTGCTCATTTTCCAGTCTATTGTCTTTGAACTTTATGGTAAATTTGGGCTTTGCTCATCTTGGGGTGTGGAGGAATTATACCAGGCTTAAAAGGTTTTTTGTGCTGCTTTTTTTCTGAGATGACTGGGGTTTGCTAATTTTGGTGCTTCCAAGGTGGCGTGATCCTGGGAGAGGTATAGTCCCTGTTCTCCTGGTCTGCAGTCTGCTCTTTACCTGGGAAGGACCCCTGATCCTCTGTAACCACAAATACTTTTCTTTATTTTGGTAGTTCCCTTGTGACTGATTCCTAGTACTCCTAGAGGTGTCAGTCAGTGCCAGTTATACTCAATGCCTGCAAAGGGTTCTTTGGAAGCCCTTTCTGACTAGCTATCGGAACCTTTTCTTGTCTTTTATCTCAGAGCTCCCCAAACTGCAGCCCCTGTTGTCTTTGCCTTTTTTAGGGACCAGGGGCTGGCTTTCACCCATACTTCTCCTGCCAACTTCTTAAGTTTTCTTAGGCCAGAAAAACCTTCTCATCTTGAACTTTTGTTGGCTTTGCTGCCTCGTTATTTGATTGGAAGTATTACTTTAAAGTTGTTTGGAGAGGAATGATAGGAGAATTCAGCTGAGTGACTGCCTCTAATTGGCCATCTTGGCTGTGCCCCAACTATATTTTTAAGTCTTCTTGAATGACTGTCTTCTCTAGAACTTGACATTTATTATGCATGGTAGTTCTTTTAATAAGTGTTTGTTAAATTAATGCAAGATTATTCCAGATACGTTTTTTAAACTCTTACCTTTTGTCTTAGAATTGATACTAAGTATTTCAAGTCAGAAGACTGGGTAAGGGCTAGGCAGTTGGGAGTTAAGCAATTTGCCCGAGATTACACAGCAGGGAGGTATCTGAGGCTAGATTTGATTTTAGGATCTCCCATCTCTAGGGTTGGCTGTCTATCCAGTGAGTCACCTAGCTGTCCTCAGATACATATTGATTTTGTTTTTTTAAACTTCATTTATTTTTATTTTCAGTTTATAGACATTTTCCATTAGGTGTTAGGGGAATATAATAGTCAAACTAAATAAATTCCCACACTGTCGATGTCCAAAATTTTGTGTTCTTAAATCTATCAATTGTCTATCAGGAAGTGGGTATCCTAGTTCATCGTTCCTTTACAGTCTTGGTTAGTGATTGCATTGGTCCGTTCTTAGATCTATCAGAGCTCTTTGTTTTTGTTATACAAATAGTACCATTGGTTCTGCCCACTTCACTTGTCTTTTCAGATCTCTGAACCTATTTCTTCTGTTATTATGGTAAAATAATATTCCATTTTAAACATCCAACTCTCATAATTTATTTAGTTCTTCCCCAATTGATGGGCACCCAGATTAGTTTCCAATTCTTTACCATTACAAAAAGATTTGCAATAAATATTCTTTGTATATATACATCCTTTTACTCTTTTATCTCTTTGGGCACATCAATATTGCTAGGTTATTGGTCATGTAAAGTTTAGTGACTTTTGGGACATAGTTCCATATTTCTACCATGATTGAACTACTTTTGACAACAACCACCAACAGTATGTTAATGAGATAATTTTCTCTAGTTTCTCTGGCATTTGTCACCATTTTGGGAGTAATTTTTTAACTTAACAGGTAAGATGTGGAATTTCTAAAGTGTTTTCATTTGCATTTCTTAAATTATTACCTATTTGGAGTGGTTTTTTTTTGTGTGTGTGGATACTGTTAGTTTGGATATATTCCTCTTAAAATTGATTTTTAAAAAAACTTTTGATTATTTGGGGAATGGTTCTTTTACTTATGTATTTCTTATGTAATATGTTATTATTATATGTTTTGCTTCTGTATCTCAGAAGTGAGACCCTAATCAGAGAACTTACTTCAAAGATTTCATATATATAGTTATGAATGGGATATGCTTCTTATCTATACTCTTTCTGATGAAGACCACTTGAGCTGTTTTAAATAATAACATCATTTTTCAATTATTTTCCCCAGATGTCTTCAATGGAACCATAACCTTTTTACCACTAGAAGGAGAAAAACATTTAAAAGTTAAGAAAAGCAATGTCTATCAAATTCAGCTAAGACATAACAAAGATGAAGAATGGTAAGAGTCCCTAGAAAAATAGGGTTTTTTCTATTACTGTATTGACTATTTCTTTATGTAACTTCAAGAGATATTAGAGATAGACACGACATATGTGTTACTCTGAACATTCTATGTTCCTTACTTTTATTATTATTATTTTTAAATCCTTACTTTTTGTCTTAGAAATGATACTAAGTTTTGGTTCTAAGTCAGAAGAGTGGTAAGGCCTAGGTAATTGGGGTTAAGTGACTTGCCCAAGGTCATGCAGTTAGGAAATATCTGAGGCCAAATTTGGACCTGTGCTCTCTTCTCAATGCTTTGCTCTATCCACTGTGCCACCTTTATTATTTTTTGATGTTTATTTTCCTTAGATGCATGCTATAATATGGATAAAGTATTATTCATAGTGTCATTCCAGGCTTTTAACACATATTATACCCAGAACTATTGCCAAGTAATTTTTCTTTTAGACTGGCTCTGGGTTCTTGGGCTCTTGGAACTCTTAGTGTAGAAACTTCATGTAGCAATGTAGATTGGCAATTTACTTAGAAATGTTAACTTTAGAGAGTTGATAGTAGCTCCAAATAGCTGAGTAATTGTCACATAGCCAAAATGTTTTGGAGGCAGAACCTGAACCCAGGTATTCCTGATTTTAAGCCTGTACTTTTATCTACTATATCATGTGGCCTCTGTACCACTTAATTAAAACCAGGTCAAAGCTGAGTATGGTGTTGCATGCCTTAAGTCTGCTTCTGAGAAAGCTGAAGCTGGCAGATGCTGGAACTCAGGAGTTCTGTGCAGTAATCCTAATGTATTTAGGATCCTAAATCCTAATGGAGTGTCTGTGCTAAGTGGTAATTCAGTATAATATGGTAAGCCCCTCGGGATGGAGGGCCAAGAAGTTGGTTAAGGAGGGATAAACTGGAACTGATTAGAAAAATGGAGCAAGTTCAGCCAGTCCATCGGATTAGCTCCAGGAATGACTACTGCACTTTGTAAGGATAATTTTAGCATTATGACTTGAAATCTAAATTAATTTGGTCACCAGGGTAAATCCCAAATAATAAAATACCCAAGTCAGCTGGAAATTATGATGATTTTTAATTAATATAGAGAGAAGGAATTAAGGAAAAGAGAGAGAGAGAAAAGAGTTAATTTAAATTGTTCCAGCTCAGGGAAAGCCAGGCAGTAGTTAAAGGCCTTGACCAAAATGGCCTCCCTGAGCCCAAGGGAAAGCGAAGTTAGTCTTATCACTCACCACGAGACTGTCTCTAGGAAGCTGTCTGAGGGAGGTCATCCAGGCTGAGTTTCAATCCTGAACTGAACTCCGAATTGAATTGACTCAACTGACTTTTCTAGTCTCCTTTTAAAGAAATTTTCTCTTATGTCACCTCTCCTAAATTTGCATGTCTACCAGTCACAGTAGACACTTTTCTCAGGACTGCCTATTCTTTAGTTCTCACCTTCTTTGATTAGATTTTCTCCAGGACTGTCCACTGTTTAGTTCTCACCTTCTCTGGTTAGGTTATATCTTCTGAGGACTTCACACTTCTTTGTTAAGCTCACCTTTTGTTAGTTACTTTACCTTTTTGTGATTAATTTAACCTTTATAGGTACTTAACACCTTTTTGTATTAGATCTAAAAATAGACTTAGCTTAAAGTTCTAGCTTCACTATAAGGTATGAGTTAAGACAACAACAAAAATAATAAAAACCTAAATCAGTTTTTTAAAAATTGAGGCATGTTAAAGTTTTGTTTCCCTAGGCAAATGCTTAAGGACCTGGGCTTAGTCTTCCATGTCTTTGTGTAACCCTTAACTATATCATATTGCTGTCTAGTCCTAAAAACACACAACACTAAGGGCTTTTGAGAATGGGAGTTATCTAACCATACCTATGCCTTAGGAATATTCTTTTTGTAGTTGTATGGAATAAAAGAGAGAAGCTAGGAACAGAATCACCAATTAGGAGGCTATTGTCTAGGCAAATGGTGTTGAGGATCTGAACTAGTGTAGTGGCCATGTGAATTCAGAGACACAAAAAAATCCCCTTGCTAGCGAGTACTTTCTTATTCATATTGTTTTCTCTATTAGAAGATAGACTCTTTTAGAGCAGGGACAGCCTTGTTTTCATGTTTGTATCCCCTCTGTCTAATAGAGTTTTGGACACATAGTAGGTACTTAATAAATGCTCACTAATTCATTTATCTTTTGAATAATTAGCAAACGGTTCATATATTGGAGTTTGTTGTCAACTTTCCATTATGTTTTACCAGTGTGGCCTTTTGTAACAGGACTTTGTTGGGGCAAAGGTAGTAATTTTATCAATAATCTTTTCAGCTTTCTTATTCTTTAGTTAGTATACCCAGACACACCAGGGACTTCCTTTAGGATCTTTTTTTTATACTATTTGTGTTCATTTAAGTTGGAAAAGTGTTTTCAAGGTTTAGATATACAGTGCAGATTCTTTCTTGTACTCTGCGAGTGCAGCTGCTTAAAGCAGACTGACTAAAATTTAATTTTACCACCACTGAAACTACTGTGGAAGTAGTGAGAACAGAAAAAGTGAAGAATGATTATTCCCCTGTGCTATCTATTTATCTTTTCTCCTTTAGGAGGTAAACTCCAAAGACTTGTCATTCCCCAAAAGCATCTTTATACTTCTCTTCTTAGTAATTAGTATCATGTCCCGTATCATTGTACAGGATCTTTTCTAAAAATATTGTGATGGTTGATGATATAATTAGCTAATTTACAGCTACCTCCTTGGAAGAATACTTTGGAGCAACGTTGATGGTGTTGGCATAGACTTTATTTTTCTTTTGAGTATGATATAGTTTTATTTTGTTTATTTCTTTATGAAGATCTAAATTTGCATCGAGCTTCTAAGCATGTATTTGGTCCATTAGTTCAGAATTATATAGAATATATTTGTTCAAGGACATTATTATTTCTTTTTAAATTGATTTATTCTTTTTTTTGCTAGTGTTCATTTCAAAAAAATTTTGAGTCTCAAATTCTCCACCTCCCTTTAGGGCCTCCCCCACCCAATTGAGAAGACAAGCAATATGTCAATTATACATGTGAAGTCATGTAAAACATATTTCCATATTAGCCATGTTGCTGAAAAGTAAAGTGAAAAAGTATGCTTCAGCCTTCACTCAGTATTCATCATTTCTCTCTTTGAAGGTAGGTAGCATTTTTCATCATCAGTTCTTTAGAATTCTATTAGATCATTGTCTTGATTAGAGTAGCAAAGTCTTTCACAGTTGATCATCATTACACTACTGCTGTTTCAGTGGATAATGTTCTGGTTCTTCTCACTTCATTTTATATAAGTTTATATAAATCTTTGCATTTTTTTTTGAAACCATCTTTCTTGTCATTTCTTATAGCGTAATGGATTTCCATCACAATCATATACCACAGCTTGCCTAGCCATTCCCCAATTGATGGACATCTCCTCAATTTCTAATTCTTTGTTACCACAAAAAGATGTGCCATAAATATTTTTGTACATATAGGTCTTTTTCCTTTTTTTTTTTGGTCCTGTGGGGATATTTTTTAAAACTTAAATATTGCATATTGATTCTAAGGCAGAAGAGCTATAAGTGCTAGGCAATGGGAGTTAAGTGACTTGCCCAGGGTCACTCAGCTAGGAAGTTTCTGAGGCCACATTTGAACTCAGGACCTCAGTCTCCAGGCCTGGCTCTCAATACACCCAGTTGCCCCCAAGGACACTTTTTAACACAGCAAAATTGAGTCACAAAGGACTTAAGATTTCTACATCTAAATGCATGTTGTTATCTTGGGAAGTAGTACATCTAATCCATTGTCCACCTTCATTATCATTTTGCCATTTTTCAGAACATTTTTGGAAATCCAGTTTTTGGGACTGCCTTGATTAAATTTGAGAGCTCTTTTATGGATGGCTATTCATATTAACACATATGACACCTTTATCTGATCTGAGCCTAATGGAATGAAGTAAGGGCATCTTACAACCAAAATGTTTTGTGTGGCCTTTAGTAAAGTACTTCTCTAATGTCTTATAGTGTGACATTGACCCTTGGCTTTCAAAGATAGTACTAGGTGAATATAAATTCTAGTAGAGCCTGTGGAGCTAGGGAGACTTTGAGTATGGCCCTAGGCAAGACTCCAAATGTTAAGCTAGGTCGATTCATGCTAAGTTCAGAGACTTTGACACAGACACAGACTCATAGACACATACTCATGCACATGTGCAATGCATATAAATGCATTGTATAGTAATATATATTTTGCATATATATATACAAATATGGTTTTTGGGTGTGTCTATATATGTATAGTTTGTAATAGTGTCTATATATCTAATTTATTTTGTTGTTTAGTCCTTTCTGTTGTTTCCAACTCTTTGTGACCTTATTTGGAGTTTTCTTGCAAAGACAGTAGAGTGATTTGCCATTTCCTTATCCAGCTCATTTGACAGATGAAGAAACCAAGGCAGACAGGGTTAAATGACTTGCCTGGGATCATGGCTAATAGGGATCTGAGGCCATATTTGAACTCAGGTCTTCCTGACTCCAGGCTTTTTGCTTTGTCTACAGAGATCTATAAACATATATATTAATGATGGCAGCTTATGAAGATTACTTGTTTAGGTGAAGTATGGAATTTTTACCTACATTGGTGGGATGAGAATCATCCATGCAAATGATAGAATTTTTAAAGTATTGAAGGAATTTAATGCATTTGTGCTCAGAGATGGAACAAACAGTCTGGAACTTGACATTCTATTATCTTTGTAGACCAAACAGTGATACTTTCAGGTCAGCAGACTGAATTCCCAATTCTCTCAAGGTGTTATATAGTACTTGCCTTATTGGTGAGTTTAATCTTCATGGGCTTTCCTGAAAGACATCTGTAAACAAACAAAAAATAAATAAAAGATCAGGCACTACTGTATGCTGTTTTGGAGGTTGTCCTAAGGATATTCATTAAAGACAACAAAAATTAGTAATATTCTAAGAAACCAACTGGCACAGAATCCGAAAAGAGAATATATCCAACTGTGAGTTTTCTTTTGTTAGATTCAAATAGAGTATTTAGTAAGCACTGACTTGCTCAGTCTCAAGGATTATATTACATTTACACAAGCCACCATCCCTACATCTTGGGGCTTTTAGTCTGTTGGAAAAATAAGACTAATACAAATAATACTGATTTGTTATATTACATGATTAGTATGTTAGAGTTGGAAAACAAAGGACTCTGTCATGTTTGAGAAAGGAGCTAATATTTGAATTGATTCTTAAAAGAGGGACAGAAATTTGACAGGTGGAAGGGGTGGAAGGAGACATTCATTTCCACGCCTTGGGAATTAAGTAGAGCAAGGGCTTGAGTACTGTGGAGTATGAATTTGTGTTGTAGGCTTCATAGAGGGGTTCAGTTTGATGTAAGCATAACAAACAATAGGAAATAAGGTACCAGATTGAGCAGAGAGAGCTTCAGAGAGAACATCCAGGGCCAGGATCCAAATCATTTTCCTGAATGTGGCAAAATTTAATGTTATTCTGACTGCTGGTTTCCCCTTTTGTGCAACTAAGTGCATAATTCTAGAAAACATATTCCATGTAACTGCTTATTTGATGTTGTTTTTCTTTCTTTTTTTTTTGAAGGTGCATTTCCATGTTTGCTTTCTGCCCAGAAAAATGGGATTCAGATGGAGTCATTTACCCTAAGTCTTCCTGGCTTGGAAAAGAATTGTTGTCCAAGTTGGCCAAATGGTCTGTGAAAGATAAGAAGAATGAATTTAAAAGCACTCTTTCACTCATTTCACTTATGAAATATAGCCAGATTTACCAGGAACTGAAAGAGAAGTACAAAGAAATGGTTAAGGTAATTCTGATGAAAACCAGATTTTCCTTGTCAGTATTGTCTTTCAATGAAGTCATATAATATTGTTGTCACAAGTTAAAATTAGGGCTGTGTAAAATTTAAATTTCCCACAAATTGGAACCATAAAGATAACTAGTATTCATAGCATAGACATCAAAGAGGTATGTGGAACTTTGTCAGCTACCTCCTTATTTTGTTTAAATAAAAATAACATGACATATATATAGTTCTTTAGTATATATAAAAAACTTTTAAATTTATTGTCATGTAATCCTCATAGCAAAACTAGGAGGAAGGGGGGCAGCTGGGTGGCTCAGTGGATTGAGAGTCAGGCCTAGAGATGGGAGGTCCTGGGTTCAAATCTGGCCTCAGACACGTCCCAGCTGTGTGACCCTGGGCAAGTCACTTAACCCCCATTGCCTAGCCCTTACCACTCTTATGCCTTGGAGCCAATACACAGTATTGACTCCAAGACGGAAGGTAAGGGTTAAAAAACAAAACAAAACTAGGAGGAAGACAAAACATTACTAGTGTTATAGATAGTGAAACTGAGGGTCAGTGACTCCCTTAAAGGACTATATAAATGCCATGTCTATGCTATGAGTACTAGTTATCTTTATTGGTTACAGAGAACATTTTAGAACCTCAGATCCTTATTTGAGAGGTTTTTTTCCCCTTCGTCGTGCTGTTTACTAGTATCTAATAAATGGTGTTGATACCCCCAGTTTAATTAATATTTTCTGTTACTGTTCATTCTCACTCATCTCATGTATCAAATTTGTGGCCAGATCTTGTTTCACCTGATACAACATCTCTCCACTCTTACAGCCACAACCCTTTATCATTTCTTATCCAGGCTATTGCAATAGCTTTCCAACAAGTCTCTCATCTTTTAGTCTTTCTTCACTCCCATCCACATTGCTCTCAATGGCCAAAGGGATTTTTCTAAAGTGTAGATATTTCCCACCCCTGCTCAGTAAACGCTAATGACTCCCTCTTACCTCCTGGATCAAATATAAACTGTTCTGTTTGGCATTTAAAGCTAATTATAATATGACCTCATCCTAACTTTCTAGTCTTCTTACATCTTACAACCCACTCCATGATCCAGCTACACTGACCTCCTGGTCATCCCTGGAACAGAATACTCTCCAGACTCACTTTGTTCTGACTATTTCCCTGCCTGGAACATTTCACCTCCTCCCTTGATCTCATTGCTTTAGACCTATTTCCATATTAATATTTGCTAGAGGTCACTAGAGTGACCATTTAGAGTCTACATTCCCATTGACCCATGGGATCAAGCAGTTGTTTTTCTTTTGTGTTTCTATTCCCACAGTTCTTTCTCTGGATGTGGATAGCTTCTTTCTCATAAGTCCCTCAGAATTGTCCTGGATCATTGCATTGCTGCTAGTAGAGAAGTCCATTACATTCTATTGTGCCACAGTATATCAGTCTCTGTGTACAATGTTCTCTTGGTTCTGCCCCTTTCACCCTGCATCAATTCCTGAAGGTCATTCCAGTTCACATGGAATTAGGAAAAATTTTATAGCAAAAGTCTCTGATAAAGACTTCATTTCTCAAATATGTAGGGAACTGAGCCAGACTTATTAAAATAAGAGCCATTCCCCATTGACAAATGGCCAAAGGATATAAATGGGCAGTTTTTAGAAAAAGAAAATCTATCAATAGTCACATGAAAAAAATGCTTTAAATCATTACTGATTAAAGAATGATTAAGTTAAATTAAAGAAATGCAAATTAAACCAACTCTGAGATACCACTTCATACCTAGCAGATTGCCTGACATGACAGAAAAGGAAAATGACAAATGCTGGAGGAGATGTAGAAAAATTGGGACTCTCAAATGCACTATTGGTAGAATTGTGAATTGATCTAAACTTTTGGAGAATGGTTTGAAACAAAACTATGTATAACCTCTGACCCATCAATACCACTACTAGAATTGTATCCTAGTGATCAAAGAAAAGGGGAAAGGATCTATTTGTACAAAAATATTTATAGCATTTCTTTTTGTGGTAGCAAAGAATTGGAAATTGAGAGAATGCCCATCATTTGAGGAATGATTGAACAAGTTGTGGTGTATAATCATGATGGAGCACTATTGTATAATAGCACTATTGTACTCTAAGAAATGACCAGCAGAATAGTTTCAGAAAAATCTGGGAAGATTCATATGAATTCTGTACATAATATGATAGAGTATGAACATTGTATGTTATAACAGTAATATTATAAGAATATTCAGCTTTGAAAGGCTTTGCTACTCTGATCAGTAGAATGATCCAAGACAATTTCAAAGAACCCATGATGAAAAATGCTCTCCCTGCACAGAAAGAAATTATGAACTCTTTAGATAAAAACGTAAACTTTTAAACTTTTTCTTGGGGTTTTTTGAGCTGTTTCTTTTGCAACAAGATTAATATGGAAAAATGTTTTGTATGGCTCCACAAATATAATTAAAGATCAGGTTGCTTGCCTTTTTTTTAAGTAGAAAGATTGTTCCTTTTTTTTAAAATTTTTTATTAATTTTTTAACTTACCATTGTGTTTTATTTTATTTTATTTGTTTGGTTACAACACTCACTTTATTTCACTCCCTCCTATCCACCCACCCATCCCATAGCCGACATGCAATTTCATTGGGTATTACCTGTGTCCTTGATCAGAACCTATTTCCATGTTGCTATTTACAGTAGGATGTTCAGTTAGAGTCTACATCCCCAACCATATCCCTTTGACCCATGTATTCAAGCAGTTGTTTTTCTTCCGTGTTTTTACTCCCACAGTGTTTCCTCTGAATGTGGATAGTGGTTTTTCTCGTAGATTTCCTCCAAGTTGTTCAGGATCACTGCACTGCAATGTAATGGAGAAGTCCATTACATTCGATTGTAACACAGTGTATCAGTCTCTGTGTACAATGTTTTCCTGGTTCTGCGCCTCTCACTCTGCATCAATTCCTGGAGGTTGTTCCAGTTCCCATGGAATTCCTCCACTTTATTATTCCTTGGAACACAATAGTATTCCATCACCAACATATACCACAATTTGTTCAGCCATTCCCCAATCGAAGGGCATCCCCTCATTTTCCAATTTTTTGTCACCACAAAGAGTTGTAAAGATTAAAATTTTGGGAAAATGAGGCAGGTAGAAATTAGTTTCTCTCTGCAAGGAGTATTATTTTTATGAGGTTTATTAAAGGTCAAGGGTTAAAGAAAATACAAGCAAGAGAAGCACGTGTTAGGTGGGCTATGAGGCCCACCCAAGTTTCACTCACATTATGAGACGCGTCTGTTTGCCAGCTGAGCCAGGAAGAGAAGAGACCCTGCTGTGGGCGGAGATACTTTAAATAATGATTTGCTCTCCGCCCAGGTGAGAATTCAGTGAGATTACAAAGCATTCTGGGGAAGTGGGGCAAGGACTTCTGGGGATTGAAGTCCTGGATTCAAGTTTATTTTTACAGAGTATAGCTATGAATATTCTTGTACATGCCTTTTTCCTTATTATCTCTTTGGGGTACAAACCCAGCAGTGCTATGGCTGGATCAAAGGGCAAGACAATCTTTTAGGGCCATTTGGCTGTAGTTCCAAATTGCCCTCCAGAATGGTTGGATCAATTCACAACTCCACCAGCAATGCATTAATGTCCCAACTTTGTCACATCCCCTCCAGAATTCATTATTTTCCTTTGCTGTTATGTTAGCCAATCTGCTAGGTGTGAGGTGATATCTCAGAGTTGTTTTGATTTGCATTTCTCTGATTATTAGAGATTTAGAGCACTTTTTCATGTGCTTATTAATAGTTTTGATTTCTTTATCTGAAAATTGCCTATTCCTATCCCTTGCCCATTTATCAATTGGAGAATGGCTTGATTTTTTGTACAATTGGTGTTTATTTCTTTATGAATTTGAGTAATTAGACCTTTGTGTCAGAGATTTTTGTAATGAAGATTGTTTCCCAATTTGTTGCTTCCCTTCTAATTTTGAATGCATCAGTTGTACTTGTACAAAAACTTTTTAATTTGATGTAATCAAAATGATTTATTTTACATTTTGTGATTTTTTTTTCTAGCTCTTGCTTGGTTTTAAAGTCTTTCCTTTCCCAAAGGTCTGACAAGTATATTATTCTGTGTTCACCTAATTTGCTTATAGTTTCCTTCTTTATATTCAGGTCATTCACCCATTCTGAGTTTATCTTGGTGTAGGGTGTGAGTGTTGATCCAAACCTAATCTCCCATACTGTCTTCCAATTTTCCCAGCAGTTTTCATCAAATAGTGGGTTTTGGTCCCCCAAACTGGGATCTTTGGGCTTATCTTAGACTGTCTTGCTGAGGTCATTTACCCCTAGTCTATTCCACTGATCCTCCTTTCTCTTAGCCAGTACCAAATTGCTTTGATGACCACTGATTTATAGTATAGTTTGAGATCTGGGACTGAAAATTCTCCTTCCTTTGCATTTTTTTCATGATTTCCCTGGATATCCTTGATCTTTTGTTCTTTCAAATGAACTTTGTTATGGTTTTTTCTAATTCAGTAGAAATTTTTTTTTGTAGTTCAATGGGTATGGCACTAAATAAGTAAATTAATTTGAGCAGGATTGTCATTTTTATTATGTTAGCTCATCCTACAGCAATCAGTGTTTCTCCAATTGTTTAGGTCTAGTTTTAATTGTGTGGATAGTGTTTTGTAGTTGTGTTCATATAGTTCCTGTGTTTGTCTCGGCAGATAGATTCCTAAGTATTTTATATTTTATATTTATATTTTATAATTGGTGATTTTAAATGGAATTTCTCTTTCTAATTCTTGCTGCTGAGATGTCTTGGAGATATATAGAAATGCTGATGAATTATGCAGGTTTATTTTGTATCCTGCGACTTTGCTAAAGTTGTTGATTATTTCAACTAGCTTTTTGGTTGATTCTCTAGGATTCTTAAAGTAGACCATCATATTATCCACAAAGAGTGCTGGCTTGGTCTCTTCATTGCCAATTTTAAGACCTTCAATTTCTTTTTCTTCTCTAATTGCTACTGCTAGTGTTTCTAGTACAATGTTAAATAATAGAAGTGATAATGGGCATCCTTGTTTAACTCCTGATCTTATTGGGAAGACTTTTAGTTTATCCCCATTGCAGATAATGTTTACTGATGGTTTTAGATATATACTGTTTATTATTTTTAGGAAAGGCCCTTTTATTCCTATACTTTCTAGTGTTTTCAATAGGAATGGGTATTGTATTTTATCAAAGGCTTTTTCTGCATCTATTGAGATAATCATGTGATTTTTGTCAGTTTGCTTGTTAATATGGTCAATTATGTGGATAGTTTTCCTAATATTGAACCATCCTTGCTTTCCTGGTATGAATCCTACCTGGTCATAGTGAATAACCCTCATGATCACTTGCTGGAGTCTTTTTGCTAGTATCTACTATTTAAGATTTTTGCATCTATATTCATTAGGGAGATTGGTCTATAGTTTTCTTTCTCTGTTTTTGACCTGCCTGGTTTTGGGATCAGTACCATATTTGTGTCGTAAAATGAATTTGGCAGAACTCCTTCTTTGCTTATTCTGTCAAATAGTTTGTATAATATTGGGGTTAGTTGTTCTTTGAATGTTTGATAGAATTCATTTGTGAATCCATCTGGAACTGGGGATTTTTTCTTAGGGAGGTCTTTGATGGCTTGTTCAATTTCTTCTGATATGGGGTTGGTTAGGTAATGTATTTCTTCCTCTGTTAGTCTAGGAAATTTTATATTTTTGTAAGTAATCATTCATATCACCTAGATTGCCATATTTTTTGCCATATAATTGGGCATAATAGTTTTTAATGATTGCCTTAATTTCCTCTTCTTTAGAGGTGAGGTCTCCCCTTTCATCTTGGATACTCTCAATTTGGTTTTCTTCCTTCCTTTTTTTTAATTTGACTGACCAGTACTTTGTCTATTTTATTTGTTTTTTCAAAGTACCAGCTTCTAGTCTTATTTACTAAATCAATAGTTCTTTGACTTTCAATTTTATTAATTTCTCTTCTGATTTTTAGGATCTCTAATTTAGTCTTCATCTGAGGATTTTTGATTTGTTCACTTTCTAGTTTTTTAATTTGCATTCCCAATTCATTGACTTCTGCTCTCCCTAATTTGTTAATATATGAACTCAAGGATATAGATTTCTTTCTGAGTATTGCTTTGGCTGCATCCCATAGGTTTTGAAAGGATGCCTCATCATTGTCATTTTCTTCAATGAAATTATTGATTGTTTCTATGATTTGTTCTTTGAGTAACTGGTTTTGGAGAATTGTATTATTTAATTTTCAATTAATTTTTGATTTACCTTGCCATGTATCCTTACTAATTATTATTTTCATTGCATTGTGATCTAAGAAGTCCGCACTTATTATTTCTGCTCTTTTGCACTTGTTTGCAATGATTTTATGCCCTAATATATGGTCAGTCTTTGTGAATGTATCATGTGCTGCTGAAAAGAAGGTGTATTCCTTTTTGTCCATATTTATTTTTCTCTACATATCTACTAATTCTAATTTTTCTAAGATTTTATTCACTTCTCTTACCTCTTACTTAGTTTTTGGTTTGATTTATCTAGTTCGTGTAGAGGAAGGTTCAGGTCTCCCACTAGTATAGTTTTTCTATCTATTTCATCCTTGAGCTCCACTAGTTTCTCCTTTAGAAATTTGAATTCTATGCCATTTGGTGCATATATGTTGAGTACTGATATTTCCTCATTGTCCATACTGCCTTTTATCAGGATGTATTTACCTTCCCTATCTCTTTTAACTATATTTATTTTTACTTTGGCTTTGTCAGATATCATGATTGTGACTCCTGCCTTCTTCTTATCAGTTGATGCCCAATAGATTTGGCTCCATCCTCTTACTTTAACTCTATGCATATCTGCCTTCCTCATGTGTGTTTTGTAAAAATAGACTCGAATCCAGGACTTCAATCCCCAGAAATCCTTGCTCTACTTCCCCAGAATGCTCTCTAATCTCACTGAATTCTCACCTGGGCCGAGAGCGAGATGGGGTATTTAAACCTGGTTGTGAATAGGCTCGACCTCTTTTTACTTCCCCTTCGGAGCACACGCAGCTCTCCACCTAGCAGGCAAGATGTCATGAATAGGCTCTCAGGGCCTAGACACGTGCTTTTCTTACTTGTGTTTTCTTTATATTTTAATCTTCAATAAACCTCATAAAAATATAATACTCCTTGCAGAGAGAAACTAATTTCTACCTGCCTCAGTTTCCCCAAAATTTTTAATCTTTACAGTTTCTTGTAGGCAGCATATGGTAGGGTTTTGGATTCTAATCCACTCTGCTATTTGCTTGTGTTTTATGGGTGAGTTCATTCCATTCACATTTAGAGTTATGATTATCCTCTGTGTATTTCTCGAGTTTTTGATTTCTACTCCTAGTCCTGCCTTTTCTTCTTTTACTATTTCCTTTTCACCAATGCTTGTTTTTAATCAGTCCCCCTAGTTCCCTCCCTTATTTTACTTCCCTTTCTACCCCCCTCCCTTCTTATTCCCTCCCTTATTTTCTTTGCAGTCTTTTTAAAACTTAACACCCCCACCGTCTCCCTCCCTTATATTGCTTCCCTCCTGACCAGTCCGTTTGTTACCCTTCTACTCCCCTATAGGGCATGAATCTATTCTCTGCCCCAGTGGATCTGATTGTTCTTACTTCTTTGAGTCAAATTCAATGCATGTAAAAATTAGGTATTTCCTGTCTCCAACCTCTTTACCTTTCCAGTGTATTGGTGTTCTCTGCCACTCCTGCCATGCAATTCTTTATGAAATATAAATTTACCTCATTTTGTCTCTTTTCTCATTTCTCTTAGTATTAACCTCTTTTTTTTAGCTCTAGTTGTATATACATACTTATTTATATATACATGTATATGTATTTATGCATACATATATCTATATACCTATTTATGTCTCTTTATTTCATCCTATACAGTATGTCAGTGTTCTCTCTAAGTGTAATTCTTCTAGCTGCCCAGGTTGATAACAACAGTTTTTAAGAGTTACCAATGACCTGTTTTCTTATAGGGATACATATCATTTTAACTTATTGAGTCTCTTAAAAAAAAAGTTGGTTTTTTGTTTTGTTTTGTTTTTCTTTTTTCCCTCTTTTTTTAATTACCTTTTGATGATTCTCTAGAGTTCTGTGCTTGGGCATCGAATTTTCTGTTCAGGTCTGGACTTTTCTTGACAAATTCTTGGAATTCTTCTATTTTGTTGAATGAACATACTTTCCTCTGTAAGAATATAGTCATTTTTTTCTGGTTGATTCTTGGTTGTAGACCTAGTTCCCTTGCCATCCGGAATATAATATTCCATGCCTTTCGGTCCTTCAGTATAGATGCAGCCTAATCCTGTGTTATCTTCACTGTGATTCCATGGTATCTGAATGACTTTTTCTTGACAGCTTGTAATATTTTTTCTTTGGTCTGATAGTTCTTGAATTTGGCTATAACATTCCTGAGTGTTGTCAGTTGGGGATTAAGTACAGGAGGTGATCTGTGGATCCTTTCAATCTCCACTTTTCCCTCTTGTTCTAGAACAGTGGTTCTCAACCTTTCTAATGCTGTGACCCTGCAATACAGTTCCTCATGTTGCAGTGACCCGAAACCAAAAATTTATTTTGGTGGCTACTTAAAAACTGTAATTTTGCTAGTTATGATTCGGAATGTAAATACCTGATATGCATTATATATTCTCATTGCTACAGATTGAGAGGTTGAGAACCATTGTTCTAGAATATTGGGATAGTTTTCTTGAATAATTTCATGTAGGATGATGTCCAGGCTTTTTCTTTTGTCATGGTCTTCTGGTAGACCAATGATTCTTAAATTGTCTCTCCTTGAAAGATTTTCTAAATCTTCTGTTTTGTGAATGCGATGTTTCATATTTTCCTCAATTTTTTCATTCTTTTGGTTTTGTTTTATACTGTCCTGCTGCCTTGTGAGGTCACTTAATTCTCGTTGTTGTATTCTGGTTCTTAAAGATTGGATTTCATCCCTGGATTTTTGGTCATCCTTCTCCTTCTGGTCTGATCTTCTTTGGAGGTCATCTTTCATCTCCTTTGCCTCATTTTCCAGCTGTTTGATTTTAGCTTTCAAGACACTATTTTCTGTTTCCAGATGACTTATCTTAGTTTTTAAGTTCTTTTCCCAATTGTCTTCAGCCTCTCTTAATTGTGTTTTGAATTGCATTTTGAGTTCTTTCTAAGCCTGTATCCAATTCACTGGGATTTCTGATTTTTCCTTTGTTGATCCCTCCCTCTCTGTTTCTTTTGCTCTTTGCTCATTACCTGTACAGAAGCTGTCTATTGTAATTTATTTCTTCTTCTTTTTCTGTTGTTTTCTCATGTTTACCCCTTCTTTGCTCCCCGTATTTGTCTGTGTTCTTGCTCCTCTCATTTTTTTGGTTTTGGGGGTTTCTGTCAGTCTCCCTTCTTGGAGCTTTGACAGAAGGTCTCTCCCTGCAGCCTGTGCGGGGTGTGTGTGTGTGTGTGTGTGTGTGTGTGTGTGTGTGTTGTTGTTGTTGTTGTAGTTTGAGCTTCCCTGTCCTCTGGATGCTTTTGATTGGATTGAATTAAAGTCCAGCAGTCTGTGGGGGAGGGTTGTTGTAGTTTGAGCTTTCCAGTCCTCTGGAGGCTTTTGATTGGATTAAATTAAAGTCCAGAAGTGTGTGAAGGAGGGTTGTTGGAGTTTGGGCTTCTCTGACCTCTGAAGACTTTTGATCGGATTAAGTTCAGCTGGGTTGGGCTGAATGTGCTCTGAGGCCAAAACCTCCTGGAAGGCTAGAGTTCACAATTTGGAGGGTCTTCGTAGCTCTGTCCAGGCTGCCAGCTCTGTGGTCCCTCTCCAGCTCCTTCCCCGCCACCTGTGTTCGACACTCTGAGCTTGGCACAGCCCTGCCTGCAAGGTACACCCTCCAGACTAGCACCCTTGCCCGCCCAGAGGTTCGGTTCCCATTGTCGCTGGAGCCTTAGCGCTCTAGGTAGTGTAAACCTTAAAATTTCTTAGACTTATAAATGTTGGAAATTTCACCATTGGGAAATTTCATACTTGGAAAATTTCTTACTGATAGTGTATTGGAATGTGAACCCCATTGGCATGGGAGGTTCCTTCTCCTCCCTTCTTAAGATTACTTTAGGACAGAAACCTTTGGCTGAACAATGGAAAGGGCTTTGACCTATGCTTAAGCACAGAACAGGAATTTCTTTGAGTCATGATTGATTTTAGAATTGATACAATAGAGATACTTGGAATGACAGAATCAGGTCTTGGAAAATACAATTTCCACCCCACTCAGTCCTAACAGGATTTAGGAAGGGCTGCAGCATAGATCAAAATTTAATTATTTGAGAATATGACCTCCAACATACATGTACAAAGCCACAGACCTCTGGGTGGTCCTGGGTTAAGCTAGAGCCACCATTGGCACAGGGAAATTGATGGACAGTGATTGGTAGATGTGAGAACTGAGGGGAGGGAACTTGGATGGTTTCCTTAAAGATAGAGGGGTCTGAGGACTGAGGAGGTGGTTGGAGAGTTTTGGCTCTGAGTGGTTGGAGAGGTGCTCTGGGAAGCTTGCTCTGAAGGAAGCTGAAGGTGGGGGCCTCTGAGACTGTTTCTCCATTTTGGTCACGTGAGTGATAGGGACTGATCTCTTTTCTTTGCCCCAGCTATCTAAGGGCTTGGGCCCTTTGGCCCAGCCTAAACAGAAGGGGTATTTAAGCCCTATTCCCTTCTCTCCCTCTCTCTCTCTCTCTCTCTAATTCCTTTCTTCCTCCTGTCTGTAATTAAACTCTATAAAAGGTTGACAGCTGACTTGAGTTTTCATTTAGGAATTACATAGCTGAATTCCTTGGCGATCTTAAATTAATATATATCAGTCTTTTAAAAGTGATTTCCTTGTCACAGTAGGTTAGGGTGGAGGGGTCCTTGGGACTTTCCTTCTGCCTTTCCCTTGAACCTGAGTGTTCTTGGATTCTGGCTTTTGGGGGGTGTGCTTTTTGGATTGAGTCCAGCAGGAGGGTTCCTTGGCTCAGTCTTGTTGTTAGGTTTGATTTTCAGTCTCCTAGGAGCAGTCAGTTTGTGATCAGGAAGGAAGGGTTTTCAGAGGTCTGAACTTCTGCTGCTTCTAAGCCACCATATTGACTCCACCTCCAGAAAAGCTTGCTTGCCTTCTTGAGGAGTGGAGAGGAGGGAAGGAGAGAATTTGGAACTCAAAACTTAAACTGGTCATTAAAAATTTTTTTTTCATGTGTAAATGGGAAATATTTAATGAAATTAGAAAAAGTTAAAATATTCCAATTACAAACATGAAATAAACCTTACAATTTCTTATTTGTATTTTTCAGGTATGGCCTGAAGTGACAGATCCTGAAAAGTTTGTATATGAAGATGTTGCTATTGCTACTTATTTGTTGGTAAGAACTTATTAAATGTAAGTATACAATGTAATTTTAGGTGCCAATGGCTATAGTTGCTAATTTCTTCAAAAGTGAAGAAGTCATCAAATGGAGCTTTTAATTTTGGTTTATGTTTTTCCTACAAGGCTAATTTTTTTTTCCACTTACAATTTTGCATTAACTAATCTATTAATTAATCTGTACTATTAATTATATTATAATTATACATTAATCTATATAGTACATTTAAGAATGCATCTGAATTTCAACAAATATGCTTGAAATATAAAGTGGCCATGTTTAGAAAGCTAAGGTCAGCTGATGCTTTCTTTTGAAGATCCTTCAGAGTATGTCCTAATGGTGTTATAGAATAGAATATATCTTTCCACTCACACCAATTTTGTTAGATATTTGATGATGATTTATTATTTTATACTATTGCCACCAGAATTCTGATTTACTTATTTACATATGTGTGTGTGTGTGTGTGTGTGTGTGTGTGTGTGTGTGTGTATCTTAAACCTTTACCGTCTGTCTTAGATTCTATAGTAAGTATTGGTTTCAAGGCAGAAGTGTGGTAAGGACTATGTATTTGAAGTCAAGTGACTTTTCCAGGGTCACATAGCTAGGAAGTATTTGAGATCAGATTTGAACCTATGACCTCCCATCTCTAGATTTGACTCTTTATCCACTAAACTATCTTGGTGCCTCTGTAACATATACATATAAATTAAAAATTCAAATGTTGAAATTTCTAGCAAGAATCAGGGGGTGGAAAGGCTTTTGTCCTGTATCTTGACTATAGGCATTATCCCACAGTCATGTCGTACACCTTCTCTTTTCTCCATATTGCTTTTCTCCTTGGCAGTTTAGCTCCAAGCCACTTTTCCTCTCTGCTTACTCTAAATTAATTTTATATAGATTTAAGAGTCTTTTGTCCTTTTGAAAAATTAAAGACATTAACATTTAAATATTTTGGGAATTCATCTAATTCTTCAACCAACATTATCTTAGAAACTCCCATTGCTTAATTCTTATCTTAGATTTTTTTTATTCTTGAACTCCAGACCATCATGATATTTTGTAAATTTACCAAGAACCTTGCCATAGCATGTCTTTATTTTATGTTAAGACAATGTTGTGCTATTCATCTTCTAATATAACTCAAGATAATAGCATTGCATGATTTTTCAAAGTGGTTGAAGTTTTTAGTTTCTTTGGCTACAATCTCAGACTTTTGAGATATAAAACTCAGAGTCTTGATATTATGGTTTTTGCAGTTGGCAGTGATCATAGGGTGCTGAGGAGAGAATGTGAATATGACTAAACAGTTTGAATAAAAATGAAGAGGATAGTAAACATAGCACATAGATTGGGAGGTAGGTAGAATTGGGAAGGGGCCATATGTGGCTAGGACTGAATATTTATGTTGTTGCTGTGTGGGTCATAAAGTTTTGATAGATAGGATGGTGCAAGATTATGGTAATTTGTGCAGAAAAATGTGAACTAGTTAAATCAATTTTTCCTCTCTCTTTTGTTCAAACAGATGTTTTTTTCCTAGAAATTATTTGACTTTTGGAGGCAATTAAAAACTGTATTTTTCTCCCTTTTTGTCTAGGTTCTTTGGGAAGAAGAACGAGCTAAGAAGGGAGTAACTGAAAAACAGTCTTTTATCGACTTAGGTTGTGGCAATGGACTCCTTGTTCATATCTTAAGCAATGAAGGGGTAAAGCATATTATTATTTTTTAAACATTATATTATGTTTTAAATTCTTATATAATTTTTATTTAGAAGAAGTTTACATTTTCCACTATATTTTTTTATTAAGCTCAGGGTTCATTATTGAGAAAGTGAAGTGATAGGTGAGTCTTTCCACAGCCTTTCCACAGATGGGATGTAAGGGAAGGTAATGCTTGTTCTTAACTTCAGTTCTGCTCCCTCATTTATGCTTTGCCATATATATACCCTGCTCAGGAGTCCTGTGCTGTAAGAGAGACTGTGTTAGGATGGGGAGTAGGAGCACATTAGGGACTGGAGCCTTGGAAGGTGCCAGCCACCTCCACCTCAGTTCATTTATAAACCTGTGTAAACACACATGTGATTTTAAGCAGGCAAGAGGAAGTGGGGAACCTAAGGCTTTGACTACTTACTCCATACTTCCTGGTTCCCTCTACCCTTGCCCTCAGGAACATAATAAAAGACACAACATTTATTGCTTAAGTTTGGTATTCCATAACTAATTGGTATTCCATAACTAATTCACCTAAAATATTACTTTAATAGATGGATGACTAGATTTTGCGATACAGCATTCATGAGTAAATGAGAAAGCATATTTGTGATCCATAACTTAAAAGCTGAAATTAAATAGTTATGATGTCCTACAAAAATTTTTTTTAATTTAATTTTTATCATTATGCAAAACACACTTCCATATTGGTCATTGTTGTAAGAGCACACTCATACAAAACTGAAACTCCCAAATAAAACCATAAATACACTGACATGAAAGATATATGCTTTGGTCTGTGTTCATCTGTCTCCAACAGTTATTTTTCTGGAGGTGGATAACATTCCCTGTCTTAAGTCTTTCAGGATTGTCCCAGATCATTAAATTGCTGAGAGTAGCCAAGTTTTCACAATTGTTCATTGTCTTCCACAAAATTAACACCAAAGTTAGTCAACCTGGTTGTTAGATTAAATTTTATGAGTCATTTGAGACAAAAAATCTTCCATTGGCATATTCTTCCATTGTTTCATTATGGCATGGAGGTGATCCTTGGTTCTTAAATGTTGTTATTTCTGAGGGTACATTTGTACACAGACCTCGCTGAGATGGAAGAGCATTTAGCTTCGGCCTGGCAGAAGACTTATGTGAGAAATCATTGGAGTTAGTCCTTAGATGACTCTCATATAGAGTCTGATCAGGCAGTTTTTTTTCCCCCACATTTACTCACCTTGATGAAGGCTGGGAGGTTCCTCAGTCTTTGTTGACGGTGGTTGTACCACACATGAAATCAATCAGAATACTCTTTTTGATAATGCCATGTTGATATAGCCTCAGTTTTGGAGGATACTTTGCTTGTTGTCAGTATTTTAAGAAGTAAGTCAATGTTATGTTCCTTTATTATCAATTTAGTTTACCAATTCACAGTACTTAGGTTTCCAGACATTTAATTCTTTATTGCTAATTTAGTATTAACTTTATTCTGTCTTGCTATACCATTTGATTTGTCATATTTCAGCATCCAGGTAGAGGGATTGATGTCCGAAAAAGAAAAATATGGAACATGTATGGACCACAAACTCAATTAGAGGTATTGGCATCTTTTGTTTAAATGATGTTGGCATTTATTGTTATTGTTTCCATTATTTGAAGAAAATTAATGTATTTACAGTATAATAAGAAATACTCCCAATGATAATCCTCATTATGCAGTTTTTCAGTATTCAATGATTTCTGCAGATTGAAAAGGATAAAATTATAGATTCTTTTTGTAGCTTTCAGCATGAATTGAAGAAATTAATGTTTCCTGTCTTCTTATATGAATAAATCATAGAGATATATTATTGAAATAAGCATAGATTTAAACAAGGAAGTTTGATGTGATGGCCAAAAACCTGTGCAATTTCAGGTCTCATTAAGAGATGGTTTAGTGTTCAAAGCAAAGGAGGGAAAGAGTTAGTTTCACTTGTCTTTGCCCTAATTATAACAGATTTGGAGTATTCTATCCAATCCTACATTTTTGTGGGATCTTGAAAACTTTCTTAGATTCAGAGGATGGTCAGTGGGATGATAAGTGGATTCAGGGTGGTACCACATGGTCAATCCGCAAGCCTTTATTAAGTACTTACTATATGCTTGGCACTGTACTAATCATTAAAGATATAAGTAAAAGGCAAAAACAGTGTCTGTTCTTAAAGAGCTCCCTATCCATTGAGGGAGACAACATGTAAACAACCATGCACAGATGAAATAGAGCACAAATGGGAGATAATCAACAGAGCCAAAGCACTAGAATTAACATGAGGAAACTAAGGCCCAAAGTACTTAAATGACTTTTCCAAGGTTTGACAGGTAGTAAGTAGCAGAACTAATTATCCAGTCCAAGTCTCCTGACTCTAAATCCGCTTATTTTTCAAGTAAAAATGCAGTGTGATATAGTAGAAAGAGAGTGGACCTTGGATACAAAAGAGTACTGGGTTTGAATCCCACATTAGACTCTTATTAGCTGCATGACCTTGATTAAGCCACTTAACCCCAGAACCTCAGTTTCCTCATTTGTTAAATGAGACTGTTGGACTAGATAACTTATTTTGTAGAAATTAAAGTACAATAATTTTAAATATATTTTTAAGAGATTTATTAGTGATCATTAGACGTAAAGGAATAAAAAAAGGTAACCAAAAAAAAGTGCCCATGGCTAATCTACTTGTTCAAAAACCCTGAGCTCTACCACAGTCACCCACAGGAAGCAAAGAATGCGAGACCAGGAACCCCACCCAATATATCCCCCTGTCTGTGTCAGCATGTAATGACAGGAAGTCAGTGGGCTCCTGGGAAATGCAGTTTTTAGGGTAACAGATTTTCAATTACACATTTCTTCCCTCCCCCCCAGATCCAGTGGAAGACTGGTCTCTCCAATGGATCTTGTAAACATAACCAACTTTTAAATTACAATAATTTGGGGATAAAAGGGAAAAGAACAAAACCAGTGATTGCCGCAAAGCTTACACTGCATCAAGAAGATCCAGAATGAACTTTGGGGTGTGGTTGATTGAACTGAAGGGAGTTGAATATTTATTTTGAATGTACACTCTTATGCCAAAGGGGATTGCCCCCAATTGGTTTTTGTCAATGTGCCCAGCAAAACATTGGTTTTGCTTTCTCTCTCTTCTATTTCCCTCTTATCTCCAACTATTGTAGTTTCCTCTTAGAAGGTGCAATGTTGTATGCACCTGTAGTTAGAAGATTAAAGAGGTACAAGATGATTATGTTAAATAATCAGTCTCCTAAATGATCAATCCTGGGATTGTGAAAATGGGATTAACTCCATCCTATTTATTCTTTAGATTTTAGCCACCAGGAATGTATACACCCCACTTAAGGATATATTTTGTGTGTGTGTGTGTGTGTGTGTGTGTGTGTGTGTGTGTGTGTGTGTGTGTGTGTTTTGACCCACATATGCTTGTGAGTGACAAATCAGAAACAACTTAAACAAAAGTTTAAGCTACCTGGTACATGTAAAAAGTGGACCAAAGGACCAGGAAGTGACACAAAGAACTGTCTTTAAATTTGGTGCTAACTTCCTGTGAGGGAGTCTTCACCTTTGAACTTGGCCTTGGAGGAGCTTGGGCTTGAGACCTCAGACTACTTCCCTTTGAATTGACACATGGTGAGTGAAAAGGGCTGACTCGCTTTCCTTGGCTTTTCTGGAGGCATCAGCCTCTGGAGAGGCCCCTTGTCTTGGAGGAGGCTTTATGACTAGAAGCCTTGTTTAACTAATCCTCTGCTCTCCTCCCCCACCCCCACCTCCCTGCTCCCCTTTGCTAGAGCCCCTGAAGCCCTGCCTGGTTCAGACCAGGCTGGAGTAGCCCTCCCTCCCTCCCTCCCCCTCTCTCTTTCTTTCTCTCTCCCTCCCTCCCTCCATCCCTTTCTCTCTCCCTCCCTCCCTTCCTCTCTCTCTCTCTCTCTCTCTCTCTCTCTCTCTCTCTCTCTCTCTCTCCCTCCCTCCTTCTCTCTCTTCCTCTCTCCCTCTCTCCCTGTCTTCCTCTCTCCCTCTCTCCCTCCATAAAAGTCATTCTGACTTGAGTAATTCATTGGAATTTAGTAATGAAATTCCTGGCGACCATACCCTTAAATATTCAGTCAAACCATATCTTTTACCTTCTTATATTTTCAGCTCTAAATGATCCCATGTAAGTTATTATTATAATATATTGCCTCCCTTTCTGGTCCCACAAAGTGGCTGGTGTTCTTCAATGATTTGGACAGCTGGCATATAGATATATGTATGTGTAGGTGTAGGTGTATACCTTAAAAACATTTCTGAGTTAAAAACAAAACAAAACTCAAGTCAGAAAAGGGCATTTTTATCCCTTGAAATCCTTCAGCCTCATATTCAATCAACTCGATGAAAATGTCCTTTTCTACAACTAATTAAAATTTCATGCTTTACAATATCTTATCTGTTCCTTTTTTTAATTGCCAGATGAACATTTAGCCCTCTAACCCCACCCCCCCAAAAAAAGATGATGCATTTTGTTTCTTCATTATTGGAAAAAATGACTGTTTCTACATGTCTTCTTGCCCATTTCCCAGCTTCTATGCATCCTTTCTCCCAAATGAGGCTTTCTTTGGAACAAAGGAAGTCAGTTAAATAAAAACAGCCAAATCAGAAAACTTGTTTGGCAGAATTTACATTGTTCTGAATCTTTAGGCCCCTTCCTTTCTATTGAAAATGTTAAAATGCATTTTCTCATCTCTTCTCTGGGGCCAAGATTGTCCATTAGGGGACACAGGTTTCAGTTTTGATTTAGTACTCTTTTCAGTTACATTATTACAGTCTTTTGTTCTTTCCTGATTTTGCTTACTTTATTCTGCAGCAGTTACACAAGTCTTTCCAAGTTTCTCTGTTCTTATATTTGTCATTTCTTATATTAGAATAATATTGCATTGCATTTTTATACCACATTTTACTCAGGCATTTTACTCTTTGTTTTTAGGTTTTTTTCTCTTGCAACAATAAAAAAATAATATGAATGCTTTGAGATAGATGTAACCCTTCAATTTTGTTCTCGACTTTCTTGGGATATATATCCAACTAGTGATATCTCTGGCTCAAAGGGTTTAGTGATTTATTGCAGAATTCCAAATTATTTCCCTAAATGATTTGTCCAATTTATAGCTTAACCAATAGTGTATAAAAAGTGTGCCTGTCTTCCTACAGCCCCATCAGCATTGACTTTGCATCTTTTGTTGTCTTTTACCAATTTGCTGAGTTAGCCCTTTAAAAAAATCAGGCTTACTTTCTGTGCCCTGGAGTAGAAAATAGTTATATTTCTAAGATTGCTTTCTGATCTGGCAAAAGGTATAATGTACACTGCTTTGAGTTATAGTCATTTGTGTCTGTCACATTTCCCACAGGAAAGACTACTTCAGTTTTGTAAACTCTCTGTTACTTATCACAGACGATATTTAGTAGATGTTGAATTGAATTGAATGTGGCTAAGAACAGATAATCTTTTATTTATCAGAGGCTCTTCAGAATAAGTAGTTTATTACCAGTATTGGTTCTCTTGAAAATCATAAAATCTTTTTTTTTTTTTAACAGTGCTAATTTCCAGTAGGGATCATTTTTATTCTTTGTCCTTGTATTCTCAGTACCTGTCCCAGGGCCTGATAACATTATTGTTGAGTTGTCCAGTCATGTCTGACTTCTTTGTGACACTGTGGACCATATCATACCAATTCCAAAATTCCAAAACCATGGGTTTTTTTTCTTGGAAAAGATTCTGGAGTGGTTTGGCATTTTCTTTACTGGATTAAGGCAAACAGAGGTTAAGTAATTTGCTCAGAGTCATATATCTCATAAATGTCAAAGGCCAGATTTGAATGCAGGTCTTCCTGACTCTAGGCCCAGCACTCTATCCACTGAGCCACCTCACTGCCTCTGGTACTTAATAAACATGCATTTAATAGTATGCACTTAATAAATACTTAGAGTAGAGAATGGTCTAAGTGTCATAGACAGATTGGTTTTTCAAGTTCAGTTCCCTTTCTGATTTATGAATCCCCTTTAGAACATCCTTGACAAGTGGCCCCCTACATCTAGGGCATCCAATAGCTCACAAACACTCTTTTCCATTTAAGAACAGTATTATTAGTATAGGAACCCAAGTCTGCTTCCTTATACAAATGAATGAATCAACATAATGGAGGAGTTGAGATTTTAAGATGAAAGGAAACTTTTGTTTTAAAAGATTCTTTTTATCAGATTTCATTGTCAGCCAGAGGATAAATTGCTGCTAGCAAGAAAAAAAAAAACACCTGTTTATAATAATGCCATTATGGTAACCCCAAAAAGAACCTTGATTTTGTTTTTCTTCTTTGAGCTAAAAAAGAAATAGAGATGTTGCAATTTGCTATATTCATTAGCTCTCTTATAATTGTTTATGAGAGGAACAGGTGGGTTTTTGTTTTTCAGAAGTGCCATTAGACAAGATGACTATAAATTTGATCATGGATGATTATCTAAATGCAAATTATGACTTTACTAACCTATGATGTTTTAAAGAGACAAACTAGCCAGTGTTCTGAGGGATTAGGAAAAGAATAATAAATATTACAAAAAAATTTGGTTTGAATGCCCTTAGATTATCCACACCACCACTGAACATGCTCATTTCTAGTCCTCTTTATAATGTAAATATGCATATGTAAGTGCACAGACATATGACACATGAAATAAAGATTGCCTTTAGATTTCAAAGGAATCTTAAAGAAATCCTCAGTTTGGCATTCAAAAACTTTTTAGATCCTCACCCCCCCCTTTAAGTCCCACATAAACTCCCATTTTCTACAGGAATTCTTTCCCAATCTCTCTTCATTCTAGGGCCTTCCCTCTCTTAATTATTTCCTATTTATTTTGTATAGACATTGTTTGAATTTATTTGTTTGCTTAATGTCTTCTTCATTAGATTGTGAGCTTCTTTAGGGCGAGGGCTGTGATATGGAAATCACATTAAAAGACTGATATGTATATTAATTTAAGGTCGCCAAGGAATTCAGCTATGTAATTCCTAAATGAAAACTCAAGTCAGCAGTCAACCTTTTATGGGTTTTTTTTTTAATTACTAACAGGAGGAAGAAAGGTATTAGAGAGAGAGAGAGAGAGAGAGAGAGAGAGAGAAGGGGGAGAGAAGGGAATAGGGCTTAAATACCCACTCTGCTTAGGCTGGGCCAAAGGCCCAAGGCCTTGGATAGCCGAGGCAAAGAAAAGAGATCAGTCCCTATCACTCACGTGACCAAAATGGAGAAACAGTCTGAGAGCCTCCACTCCAAGCACCAGGCTCCAACTCCCACACTCTCCCTCCACACCAGGAAGTCCCCAGACTCCTCAGCTGTCCTCTACTTCACTTCCTGTGTCTCCCCTGTGCCAATGGTGGCTCTAGCTTAACCCAGGACCGCCCAGAGGTCTGTCCCCTTTGTCTGTTGAAGGCCATATTCTCAAATAATTAAATCTTGAGTTTGCTGCAGCCCTTCCTAATCTTGTTACACTGAGTAGGGTGGAGATTGTAGTTTCCAAGACCTGATTCTGTCATTCCAAGTATCTCTGTTGTTATTGATCAGGAAATAGCCAAATCCCATCCTCTAAAGAATGGTTTGAACAGGGTTGAGTAGTTTTGAAATTCACAGGGCCTATCTTTTGCCTCTTTTTGTATCTACAGCACTTAGCAGAATGCTTAGAACATAGTAGGTGCTTAATCAATATTGACTGACTGACTAAATCTTACATTTCATAAACATAGAAGCTGAAGGTGAAATGATTTGCTCAGTCATATAGATAGTCCTTAATAGGCAGTACATAGCAGAGTGAGAATCTTAAGTCATTTATATTTATCAATGTTTATACTTCGTGCTATTTTCCCTGATAGAATATAAAGGAGTAGAGTTGTTCATTTTGTTCTTTTTATCCACATCCTTAGAGCATATCAGGTGCTTAGTATATTCTTGTTGGTTGATTCATTTCTTTTCTAAGAAGCTTCCTAATATGATGGCAAACAATTATGAGTACTTAGATGGTACTTTTTATTTAATCTTTTCAGAAATATATATTTATAGAGATGTTTTGTTTGGTTACGTTTAGTAAAGTCTTAGAATGAAGAACTTAGAAACAGAGTCAGAGGCCCTGGATTCAAATTTTAACTGGCTAAAATGCTGATTAATTTTACTTAGCCATACCGATTTGTTAGGAGGGATATTTTTGTTGTGAGGTGAGAAAACTTTGGGCAGTTGCAGAGAATAAAAAAGATCATCAACAAAATAATTGTTTAAAAACCCCATAATCGATTACTGCCTCAAATTGTATAATTTTATATGATATTGTATTGCATAGTTTGCATATCTCAGAGATATTGTGGTTTAAGTTTCAGACTGAATCACACTTTATTGTGACAATTTTTTTGGTTTCCTGGTGCATTTAAAAGTTATTCTTAGGGTGCATCTGGGTAGCTCAATGGATTGAGAGCCAGACCTAGAGATGGGAGGTCCTAGGTTCAAATCTGGCCTCAGATACTTCCCAGCTGTGTGATCCTGGGCAAGTCACTTGACCGCCATTGCCCTGCCCTTACTACTCTTAAGATGGAAGGTAAGGTAAAGTTTAAAAAAAAAAGTTATTCTTAGAGTATACTATAGACTATTAAGTGTATAATAATATTTTGACTAAAAAATAATCTATGTGTCTAGATTAAAAATATTTTATTGCTTTAAATACTAACCATTAACTGAGCCCTCAGTGAGATGTAATCTTTTTGTTGATGGAGGGTCTTGCCTTGGGGTTGATGGCTGTTGACTGGTCAGGGTGGTGGTTGCTGAAGACTGAGGTGGCTGTGGCAATTTCTTAAAAGAAGACATCAGTGAAGTTTGGTACATGAAAATTTCATGAAAGATTTCTTTGTGGCATGCAATGCTGTTTGATAGCATTCTACCCTTTGTAGAAGTTCTTTAAAATTGAAATTTGTTCTTTCAAACCTTACTGCTGCTTTTATTAACTAAATTTATGTAAAATTCTTCAATATTTTTCTCTCAGAATAGGGAGGCCCAAGAAGAGAGGGAGAGAGATAAAAGAATTGCCAGTTGGGGGAGCTGTCAGAACACACAACATTTATTGATAAAGTTCACCATCTTATTTGATTGGTTTGTGGCACCCCAAAACAATTACAGTAGTAGCATCAAAGATCATTGATCACTGTAGCACTATAAGACATATAATAATGAAAACACTTGAAATATTGCAAGAATTGCCAAAATGTGATACAGAGATATGACAATGTGAGCACATGGTATTGGAAAAATGGTGCTGATAGGCTTGCTTAACACAGTGTTGCCACAAATCTTCAATTTGAAAAAAGAACCACAATATCTCTAAAGCTTAATAAAATGAAGCATGACAAAATGTAATATACCTATATCTAAGGTTTTGTGTGGTAGAGAGGAATGTAGTGGAGAACATGGTACTTAAAAACATGGATTTTTCCCTTTGAAGCTTGGATAGAAAAGTGCCTTTATAGAAATCCACATTCTGGTATTTTTATAGTATTCTTTTATTTTTAATAAATCAGCTTCACATAATGAAATTATATGTTAATCTTGTTCTGTCAAAGTTCAGGGAATATTTAAGTAATTTATATCTCTAATTTAATCATTAGCCTCAGCAAACCTGGGCTGGTATCTAGTGTTTTCTTATATAAGAAAACTCTTACAGAAGGTATTCGTTTCTCTCATTACAGAAATATTGAAACTAGAAATGTACAGCTCTGAATCTCAACTGATATTTAGTTATCTCCTCCTTTTATATATCAAAGTATAATGCATTTTACTGACAAAGTAGAGATCAATAATCAGAAAAATATTGATAATTTTCACACTTCTGTATTTTAAAACCCAGACTAGACATTTTCTTTAGTTAACTGGAGATTTCTTTGAACATATACTTTTCCATTGTTTCAGGAAAGTGCAATTAGACCAAATGATAGTTACCTTTTCCCAGAGGTTGATTGGTTAATTGGAAACCATTCAGATGAGCTGACTCCATGGATACCTGTGATTGCAGCAAGGTAAATAAAAAATATATGGAATAATAAATGGTAGTAACTTTTTGAGATCTGAACTATGACCATTTAGATAGCATTCTTGTTTATGTATTTTTTAAGACTTTTAACTTCCGTCTTAGAATCAATACTGTATATTGATTCTAAGGTAGAAAAGTAGTAAGGGTTAGACCATGGGGATTAAGTGACTTGCCTAGGATCACACAGCTAGGAAGTGTCTGAGGTTGGATTAGAACCCACTACTTCCCATCTCCAGGCATGACTTTCAATCCACTGAGTCTCCTAACTCTCCTCCTTTTTATTTCTAATAAAACATTTATAAAGTGTTTTGCTTCTAATAAGCCTGTGAGACAAGTAAGATATGAATTGCTATCCACATTTTATAGATAAAAACAGTGAGGGTGGTGGAAGAACACTTGTCTCTATAACTAGTATCTGAGCTGGGTTTTTAACCCAGAGCTGTTGACTTCTAAGTCTAGTGTTCTTTCCACTTTGCTTTTCAGTTTAGCACACATTTATTGACTCCTTCCTCTTTATGAGGCTCTGTGCTTGATGCCTAATGAGGACATCAGTGAATAAAACATGCTCTTTACCCTGTTGAAATCAGTATCTTTTATCTGAGTTTTAAATTTTGTTCTCATTCTGTGTAATAAGCCCTCTCACAAGGTGAGGCAAAATAAAAAGTCAAACATTCAAAAGAAAAATATATGCTAATAAATTAAAATAGTGTGAGAGATTTATATCTTCAGTCACAATGCTGTATTAGAGATCACTTTTGATTCTGATGAAAAGCCCAGAAGACAACCTGATTTGCAAAGAAGTTATGGAATTTAAAGTAAATAACTGGCTTTTAGGACTTTATCGAAGGGTTTATACTCATCAGTTTAGTTTTCATTATTGTAAGATAATGGGGCAGCTAGGTGGCACAGTGGATAGAGTGCTAGGACTGGAGTCAGGAAGACTTCTCTCTCTGAGCTCCAATATATGGCTTCAGACACTTCCTAGCTGTGTGATCCTGGGGCAAATCACTTAACACTATTTGCCTCAGTTTCCTCAGTGAGCCAGAGAAGAAAATGGCAAACTGTTCTAATAGCTTTGCTGAGAAACCCCAAATGGAGCCAGAAAGAGTCAGATAAAACTGAAATGACTCTACAACAAAAACATTCATAGAATAAAAGCAGAATGTTAAATTAATCTCTTTTGTATCTGCTTTTAAACTTACTTTCCCAAAGCTAGATATGTTAGATTTTTTTTAGGAATCAACAGAAGTCAAGAATGACTTGAGTAAATGGAAGAAGCATATAGGAAGTGATTTTTTTTTTCTGCTTAAGAACACGTTGATTCTAGTGCTCTGATGGAAAAACATCAGGAATTAATTTTTAGCGTTTTAAAGAAAGTTATTTTGAATTATTTTGAAGACTAGGAAGATACAGGTTGTTTTGCTGTGAAAGCATATAAAATACAAAACCAAATAAAATTTTAGATGCCATTCTCCACACGTTATGCAACTATTGAATTGCACCTAGTGTGTTTATGATATGATATGGTAATGATATTACCCTTCTTGGATCTCACTGCACTTTATTACTTATTTACTTCTTTTGTTTTATACGTCATAATCTTTGTGTGATTTGATACATATACCTTTTTCTCTCTTTTCCTTCTACATTCAGACTGTAGTGTTCAATTAGGGCAGGGGCTGAGCCTTATATATAAACTTTAACTCTCTAACACTATAGTTTGCAGGGTGGTTGCTGATTTGAATTGGAAGAGGGAGTTTCTTCATAGGGAGTTCCTTATACCAATGAAATCATATTTGGGCAAAAAATTTTGTACAGCATTAAGTTGGAATTTAATATTGATTGGATTGAAATGATGCTTAGTCTTATTAAATTTTAATTAACAGATTCATCTGTAACTTTTGGTTTCTACATCTCTGCTAATTATTTTTATAGGTCATCATATAGTTGCTGTTTCTTTGTCCTGCCTTGTTGTTTTTTTGATTTCACTGGAAAATATAGCCGAAGGCAGAGTAAGAAGACCCAGTACAGGGAATACCTTGATTTTATTAAAGAAGTGGGGTTTACCTGTGGATTCCATGTTGAGGAAGATTGCCTTCGAATCCCATCAACAAAAAGAGTAAGTTTTAATCCTTGTCTTTAGAGTTGTAGCAATTTAGGTTTAAAGTCAGGAACCACATCATAATCTCAGTGGACACAATGTTATTTCAGGTCATTTTCAAAATAAATTAATATTCATCAGAAGTTTGCAATCTCAGGGGCAGCTGGGTGGCATAGTGGATAGAGTGCCAGTCTTAGAGATGAGAGATCCTAGCTTCAATTCTGACCTCGTACACTTCCTAGCTGTGTGATGCTGGGCAAGTCACTTGACCTCAATGCACTTTTCTGTCTTGGAACCAGTACACATTATTGATTCTAAGGTGAAAGATAAAAGTTTTAAAAATAAAGTTAGCAGTCTCCTCAACTGTATCCTTACAGATTGTATTTAGGGAAAAAGAAGTTACTCATAGGCTTGGACACAATGGCTTTGCTTATAAGACCAGACCTAAGGGAATTAATTTTTTATCTGGTGTTTTATATTTGATTTTATACTGTAATATTCTGTCAAACCTAGAGCCTCTTTTCTGAGGTTTGAGGATAGAAGCTTGTGTGGACCAAAGCTTAACCTCCCTCCTCTGAAGAGAGGGATACCATGGATACAATTGCTACTAGTTAAAGAAAAACCATTCCTAATACTTTCATGAAACAATGTCCCAGCATTTCTTAAAGGTTTGTGGGGTATCCCTGAGAAGCTGGAATAATTTGGCCATGTCCCATCTTAAATAGTTAAGGTGGTCTTTCCTAATTACCCACTTATCAAAGTCTGCTCGAGGTACCTCAGGATGTAGGTCACAAATTTACAAAGGCATTCCTTAGAGATAAAGAGAAAGTGGTCCTCATGAAATGGGAAGAAAATACCTTCTTCCTCTGATGGGGCCAATAATGATCTTTCATCTTGGCAGTGTTGGCTATCACCAGGTGAATTCTGTTTTTTGTTTTATGTTTATAAAAATGTATTGGACCCCCAATTCAAATCCTTTTGGACAAAGGAAGAGCCATTAGGCCTGTCCTTTATCATCGGGTTACATACTCCTTATGATAAATTATATCTGTCTGGGTAGTTCAGTGGATTGAGAGCAAGGCCTAGAGACGGGAGGTCCTAGGTTCAAATCTGACCTCAGACACTTCCCAGATGTGTGACCCTGGGCAAGTCACTTGACCCCCATTGCCTAGCCCTTACCACTCTTCTGCCTTGGAGCCAATACATAGTATTGACTCCAAGACAGAAGGTAAGGGTTTTATTTAAAAAAAAAAAATTATATCTGTCTCAGATTACCCTTCTGGTAAATTTCAATTGAGAGATAGCTTCTTGAATCAGAAGGGACTATGTGGGGGTGCTGATATTTACCTTCTTCCCAAGACCTTTAATAGTCATGAAAGGAAGATTTTGTAGGAGTCTACAGAACTAAAACATCAATTGCCCCGATTTGGAATTTGTGATAATTTTGCGAGGGCTGCACTAGTGATAAAGAATAGTTTTAGTAAGCATATAACTAGTGTAACTAAGATTTCAGAAAAAAAAAATTCTTTACGGGAACACATTTTTCATATGCTCTAATTGCACATTTGTATTTAATTAATCGAGTAATTATAAATTAATCTTTTTAATAATTAAGTCAGACTTAATAAAATCTCAAAAGCACTTAAATAGCTGAGTGGCTATGTGAACAGATACCTCACTGCATGAAGTAGCTATGCTTCCACAAATTTGTAGAAAATTTTTTTGATAAACTGAGAACTTCTCTTTGGAGTTTTTTTTTTGGAGCTTCTCTTTGTGCTTTTTCTTCAGTGCCTTCATCTTCTTTTAAATATCCAAAGTGTTGATAGTGAGGATAGCTAAGTGGAAGGAACTTAAGAAGTTCTCTATTTCAACCTATGCTTGAAAGAATCTCCCTTCTTACCCAAGGCAGTCTGTGCCACTTGGTGATAACTTTAAAAGGAAGTTTTCCCTCAAATTAAGCCTCAGTTTCCTTTTTTTTAAAACTTGTACCCACTGCTCCTAGTCTGCCCCCCAGGGCCTTGCACACTTAATCCCTTTATTACTGACAATCTCGCAGATTTGGGAGCCTTGGAGAATGCAAATACCCAAACACTTTCTGGAAAAAAAAAATCGGATTTTTTGTGGTGATAAAGTGATGAACCTGGTTTTCCTGGATGTTTTATTTCTAAACTCTACATCCTTTTCCCAAAGAGTGTTCTAAACACCTTTGGCAACAGCATTGAATTAAATATACAACTCTGGAAAGTGACTACTTCAGAGAACAGCCCTCAATTTACTTTGTAAAATGTAACATATGAGGACAAAAGGATGCTTAAGGTCAGTTGTGTTCAGATGCTAGTCTCATTGCCTTTTAATCATACCAGATTTTATTTCAACTTGGATTTTTTTCTCCATGTTAACTCACTTGTTCCACAGGCATTTATTAGCTATTTACTATGTGGTGCATAGTGGTACAGCTAGGTGGTGCAAGTGGATAGAATGCCAGCCCTGGAGTCAGGAAGACTCATCTTTCTGAGGTCAAATCCGTCTCAGATACTTGGTGTGTGACCCTAGACAAATCACTTAACCCTGTTTACCTCAGTTTTACCATCTATCAAATGAGCTGAAGAAGGAAATGACAAACCACTTAGCATCTTTGCTAAGAAAACCCCAAATGAGGTCAAGAGTTGGGTATAGCCGAAAAAAAAATCACTGTACAACAACATATGCTTGCTACTATGCTAAGCTCTGGATTCACTCTCAGATTTTTATACTTTTGGGAAGGTTGCCTCTATTGAAAATTGTGTAATTAGGCTTTTATGAGCTTTGTTATTTAAATAAATATAAATTCTGTGCCTGTTACTGCATAATTTGGTACATATATAGAGAAAAAGAACATTCTCTCAAGGATAGTATGCAGAAACAGTGGATCCAATGGAAGGAGCCCTGGGATTGAAGTCAGCATTTTTGGCTTGAAGTTAGCCAGCCTTCTTGTTGACCCAGGACAGGCTGCTTCATTTCTCTGAACCTCAGTTTTCCTTATCTGTAAGGTGTGAGGGGATTAGACTAGGTGAACCTTAAGCTCCTTTTGAATGCTGACTCCTATATTTCTATATTGTGCTAGCATAACAAAATAATAATTTTACTTTTTGTAAATTTAGGTTTGCCTTATTGGAAAATCCAGAACATATTCAGCTACCGAAGAAGCTTTAGTTGATAAGCAGAGAACAGAGTATATTGATAGGAGACAATACAGTGCCCAGATTCCCCATATCGAAGATTCTTGTTCCTCTCCAGGAAGCACAGTAGAAACTGATCATTGTGATCATCATGTATCTTTAAACTGTCTCAGGGATGAACCTTCCAAAGGTCAGTTTCCTGAAAATGAAAGAAAGGTGCCCCAGGAAAATGGAATCTGGATAAATGGATTTCAGCCTAGAGACAAAATTGAACAAGTTAGGAACTGTGCTTCTCTCCCACGGGATTTCATTGATCACATAGTTTTGAAAGTTGCTAATTTGTTGTTGAATGGGAAGCAGCAGAACCCCAGAAAAGACCCCTGCGGTGGAAGCTCAAAAACCTGGAATCGAGGAGGTAAATAATTTTAAACAACCTCATTTCTAGGAGATATGTGCTAAGGTGCTTTGGTGGAAACTAATTTTTCTGATTTAGTATTGTTTTCTCTTATGAAATTAATAAGAAACTTGCAAAACTGGGCAAAGAAGTGCTCTCTAAAATGTTTTCCATGTAGTGCATGTTAATACATCTCTGATCGAATTGCTCATATTCGAGTCCTTAAACCTTCCAGAAAAATTATGATTTCAGATGGCCACAGAATGATGGTACCAACACACACACACACACACACACACACACACACACACACACACACACACCATGCGCCAAACACTGTACTAAATTCTAGGGTTACAAATACAAGCAAAAAGATAGTTCCTGCTCTACACCCCCCCCCCCCACACACACACCCCCATGTGCCAAACACTGTACTAAATTCTAGGGTTACAAATACAAGCAAAAAGATAGTTCCTGCTCTCTAGGAGCTGATATTCTAATGGAGTAAGACAAGACAAATAGGAAGAACTCTCTTATAGTATAAGGGGGCCTGAATAGTGAATACATCTTCCAGGGTGAGAAAATGATCGAAGTATTGATGTTCCAATCTGAGGAGGCTCAAAGGGCAGCAGGATGTTCTCAGGTGACCTTGCAATAGAAGGCATAGTGGGGACAGCCACAATATATAGAGCACTAAGCCAGTAGTTGAGCAAACCTGTATTCAAATCTGGCCTCAGACACTGTCTAGCTTTGGGACCCTGGGAAAGTCACTTAACCCCTATTGCTTCACCCTTGCCCTTTTGTCTTAGAATTGTTACTAAAGAAGGTAAGGGTTAAAAAAAAAATAGAAAACATAATAATGCTTGTATAGTTTAGCAGAGTAACAACTGCTTTTTCAGACCCGTACTGATCTCTTCTCTTTCTGCTTTCATGTAATTTTTAATATAATTAAACATTTTGCATGATTTAATCCTACTTGTTTTGTAGTACTTTATTATTTAAGTCTTTACCATGTAATTTTATATTCCTTTTATTTTTAAAACTTTTTTTTAGCATAAAAATATTGAATTACAAGAAGAGAAAATCTTATTCTTGCTGTGGTTATGGGAAAAAGAATGAGACCAAATCATTAAAATTCTGTGCGTTTGGTGATCTGGTTTCTTGTTAAATGCAGTATTCCCTCAACTATTAGTCTACTTTAAACCATTATAAATATTAGAGTCCTCAGACTGATAAATAAGGGCCTTTTTTCTGCTTGGTTACCGAGTGGGATAGAAAACAGTGAGGAGCAAGAAAAACAGAGTACGAACTTTCTTTTTTTCTTGAGGAAAGAGCCAGAAACTTGCCGTCATTAACTCATGTCACAAAGCAAACTGTAAAGAACCAAATTCCTCCAAAGATTCTTAATTCTAAGGTAGGATTTCCCTATTCTACTGCCAATGTGCTAAGAATACCATTTCTGTTCCAGTCATATTAGCCTTTTTAAAGTACAAAAAAGGTAACCTATTTTTAAAACCCTTACCTTCCCTCTTAGAATCAATACTATGTATTGGTTCCAAGGCAGAAGGTTGGTAAGGGCTAGGCAATGGGGGTCAGGTGACTCTCCCAGAGTCACACAGCCAGGAAGTGTCTGAGGTCACATTTGAACCTAAGAACTCCCATCTCTAGGCCTGGCTCTCAATCCACTGAGCCACTCAGCTGCCCCTAACCTATTTTTTAAATAACTGCCCTGTTAAACTGAGACAGTCAATAAGAAAAGTTAACTAGAAAATAGTATTCTTTTGGAGGTTGGACAGTAAACTCAAGAAGGGTAGGATGCTTTTTTTGTTCTGTTATATTCTTAAAAATTATATTTTCATTGCTTATTATTTATGCTAGTACTAATGTGGTGAAGGTCTTTTCTTTTTTATAGCGAAATGACCTTTCAACCTAGTCAACTATTTTATATGTCAAAACAAGCAGTTTTAAAGGTTTTAATATGTACTAAGAACTATGCTAAGTGCTTGGAATACAAATACAAATAGAAAGAAAGTCAGCATCTCCCCTCAAGGACCTTACATTCTGATGGGAGAAGACATCACAGAAAAGGGAGCTGAAAAAGAAAGTGAGGGAGGAGAGGTATCTGGGGGCATAGCAGAGGATGGGTGATATTGGTCCCAAATGAGCCCACATGTGTCAAGATAGAGTTGAAGTAGCATAATTCCCATCTCCTTTTCTGCCTATCCTTTCCTCCATTATTAGAAAAATACCCTAACTAGCATTTTGTGTTTATCTCTCCTTTGCCCTCAATATCCACTGGCCTTTGTGTCATACTATGGGTGTAAGAGATCAGAAGATTTTTGAGGCAGTAATAAGCACTTAAACATTTGTGTTCAATTGTGAAATTGAATTCTCTGTGAATAGAGACATTGTAGGGAGAGGTAATGTGATAGAATGAGTGGAATTGTCACTGAGTCTGAGGTAGGGAGGACCACATTAGATTTGGGTTCTGGATCTACTGCCCAATGTGATTTTGGATAAGTCACATCATAAGTCTCATTTACCTCATTAATAACTTGAAGTTTTTGAGTCATGATCTCTAGCACTTCTTCTGTTTCTGAAGTAGTATGCTTAATGAGCTCCATTTGCCTCCCTTGTAAAGTAGAGATAGTACTTTCACTTCATTCTACCCAGAGCTGTTGTGTGGAACAGATGAAATGATAATGAACAGGCAGGTGAGCATCTAGAATTTAGAAAAAGAGGTTCTAGAAATTATTTTGTCCAGTCCCTGTTTTAGAAGGGGAGGGAGTTAGATTCCTGAAAGGGGAAGTTAGTTGTCCAGGGTCATATGGGAATAGAGCTGGGATCTTGCCACAGCTATTTAGATTAAGGGCTCTCTTCCCTGAAGCAGATTATATTAGGATGTTCTTTGAAAAATCATTATAATCATATGTGAACAATCGGACTCTTGCATATGGTTATTATATTTTTTGTCATTTTTCAATGATTTCTTTGATTTATTGTGGGTATCAAACTAGGATGAAGAGTGAGGTTGTCTCAACCAGACAAGCACATGAAATATGTAAAATGACAAAATTAATCTTATTTTTTCATGTGCTGAATACTTAACTGGTCTCTTCTTTTTATATGCACTTAAAAATTTATGTTTTTGTTTATTTTGGTGAAGAATCCTTATTGTTTGTTTTCTTACCTCAACAGGAAGCCTTTCTTTGGCAGAAGTAGCAAATCAGTTAGATAGAGAGACTCTACAAAGATTAAAAAGAGAATGTGGAGGCCTCCAAACCCTGCTGAAGAACAATCATCAAGTATTTGAAGGTAATGATATGTGCCATTTAATTTGTATATTTTTCTGAGTTAGGAGGAGGAATGTAGGTGGCTCAGGGTGAGTTGGGAGGACCTAGGTTCAAATTTGGTCACAGATACTTCCTAACTATATGGCCCTGCACAAGTCATTTAAATCCTATTGCCTAATAACCCTTACTGCTTGTCTGCCTCAAAACCAATATACAGTATTAATTCTAAGATGGAAGGTGAAGGTTTAAAAAGCAAAACAACATTTAGAAATAAACTATATAGGTCCTGTCTTAGACATTTATTAGCTGTATGACCCTGTGTGAGTCATTAACTCCTCTTAGCCAGAGTTTCATCATTTGTAAAGTCAGATAATAATAGCACCTACTTCCTAGGGTTGTTGTGAAGATCAGATGAGTTTGCATATGTGAATTGCTTGCAAATCTTGAAGAGCTATGTAAGTACTGGTTATTATTATCATCATCATTATTAATAACATGATTAATGATATTATTTTCATTGATAATGATGACTATAGAGCCCTGTGCTAGGTACATAGGAACATAACATAATTCTGGAATTAAAGTAAAGCATACCAAAGGTGACAGAACAGGAAAATAATACATGTTAGATAAGGAGAGGAAATCTGGGCTCATTTGACATCCATCTGAGTTTAAAGGAAGCAGATTTTAAAGGTCCAAAAGGGAAAATAATCCCATAGATTATAAGAAAAATCAGCCTCTGAAGATACTAAGTGAAATAGTTCTAGTAAGAGAGAAAAAATGGAATTTGTCTCAAGAAATCAATGTGAATTCATAGAGTACTCACCAACCAATGTAGTTTTTATTTAAATTTAAATTTAATTTAATTTTTTAAACCCTTACCTTCAGTTTTGGAATGAGTACTGTGTATTGGTTCCAAGGCAGAAGAGTGGTAAGGGCTAGGCAATGGGGGTCAAGTGACTTGCCCAGGGGTCACACATCTGGGAAGTGTCTGCGGTCAGATTTGAACCTAGGACCTCCCATCTCTAGGACTGACTCTCAATCCACTGAGCTACCCAGCTGCCCCTGCAACTTAGTTTTTAGAAAGAAATATAGAGAAGGAAATGAGACTAGGTAATAGAGCCTGAATTTCAACATTAAGATTAAAAAAGATCATGATAAGGATACAGGTTGTGGGCTCAATCTAAGAAGATAAAATTCAACAGGGGTAAATATAAAATCTTAGACGCAAAAAATTTTAAGAGAGTGGGTTATAGAAAAGATCTGGGAGTTCAGATTGAAAGTTCAGAATGAGCCAGCCATGTTATGTGGCACTCAAAAAGGTAGCATAATATTGGGATACATTAAAATTGCATAGATTGAATAAGAACAGAAAAGAGTCCGTCTTTTCAGCAGTATGTAGCACTTTTATAAAAATTGACCACATATTAGGGCACAAAAACATTATAGTTTAATGTGTAGAAAAGCAGAAATATTAAATGGATCCTTTTCAGTCCATAATGCAATAAAACATGTGTACATTAAGGGATTATGGAAACAAAAAGTAAAAACTAATTAGAGAGTAAACAATTTAATGAATTAAGTTAAAGAACAAATAATTGAAATAAATAATTTCTTTAAAGAGGGTGATAATAATGAGACAACATACCAGAACCTATGGGATATAGCAGAAGCAGTAATTAGAGGAAAATTTATATCTCTAAATGCTTATTGAATAAAATAGGGAAAGAAAAATGTAATGAATTGGGAATGCAATTTAAAAAACTAGAAAAACAACAAATTTAAAATCCCCAATCAAACAGCAGATTAGAAATCCTAAAAATCAACGATGAGATCAACAAAATTGAATGTAAGAAAACCATTGAATTAATAAATAAATCTACGAGTTGGTTTCATGAAAAAGTCAACAAAATTGATAAACTATTGATTAATATGACAAAAAAAGAGAAAACCAATCACTAGCATTAAAGATGGAAAAAAAGTGAATATGCCACCAATAAAGATCAAATTAAAATTAAAATATAGATTTTAACATTATGAAGTAGGCTCAGTAGAAGGAACACAGACATGTGCCACCATGCTCATCTGTATTTATTCTTACTAAATTTTATTTTGTTACCTTCAGTTTCTTCTAACTACATTTTGTTTTGGTCATGACAACTTAATAGCCCTGTGTGATCTCAAGATTTGATAAACATTCATCCGTGTCTTGAAGTCTGTGATAAAAAAAAAAATAATGCAGAGGGGCACAGTGGATATAGTGCCAGACCTGGAGTTGGGAAGACCTGGGTTCAAATTTGGCTTCTGGTACTAGCTGTGGGACCCCTGACAAGTCACTTAAACACATTTGTCTAGTCCTGTGTTGGTGAACCTATTATACATGTGTGGGAGGGGGATGCTCCCTCCCCATCTCTTCCACACCTGAGGTCATTTCATTTCTTCCTCCCTCTCCTGTCTGGGGTAAGGTGAGGGGCTCACATGTGGTGTGAGGGTGCAGTTTGGGTACTTGGTCTCATTAGGCCTCGTCCATGCCCTTCTGGCTTAGAGTTGTTACTAAGACAGAAAGTAAAAGTTTAAAAACAAAAATGAAAGTCAAAGCAGGACAAAGATCTCATCTGCAAGTCACTGGTGACCTCTTTCCCTGCTGATAGTGACCATGTATTTTGGATTTTGTTAGTCAACTTGGCACTTTTCTAACTGCTCCAGCATCTAGGCTATCTTTTCATCTAATCTACAAGAATATCTTCAAATGCTTGAATGAATTCCACTGTGCTGTCTCTTCCCTCTCTTCCTTATCTGGTCATTTAATCAAAAAAGCACATAAAGTCAGTTTGGTATGACCTGTTTGTAGTGAATGTCTGCCCACTCTCAGTGATCACTGGCCCATTTGAGAATTTTACCAAAAATCTATTTCATATCATTGACTTATACTTGGAAATGGAAAAAGCCCCACTCCAGGGCCTTGCACGAATGCAAGTGGAACACAAGCTCTGTGTGGCAGGTTGCACCACACTCAATAGCTTCACGTCAAGCTGTGGTGGTAACAGTGATCATCCGAGATCAGTGACTGAAAGCAGAGGGGCACCTCACCTGCCTCAGTCTGTGGTGAACTGTGAAACAAAGCCGAAGGTAAAAAGGGTCGAGGGTGCTAAGTCACACAGATTTTAGATGGACTAACAGTAAACATTGATGTAGTAGTTCTCTCCATATGCAAGACCCTTGTCCTGAGACCAGGAAGTTGACACACTTTTAGGGGAATTGAACTGTGGCAACATTCTCGTTCTCCCTACAAAGGAAGCCAGGCCAGATGCCTCTCAGGTTGTCTTCAGGGCACATGAAGGTTGGGTTTGTGACTAAGGCAAGGAAGAAGTGTGTTCCCAATGATGACACGTGCATGAAGAAGCATAAAAGATAATGTTGAAATTGTGGGGTCAGAGAAGGAGGTGGACCAGCTGGGCCATAGGTAAGAGAGAACAGTTGCCCAGATGTTGGAGAAATGGTAAAGACTGAGAGGGATGCCACTGGCATGTTGGACAGATTTCTCCAGGTTTATGGGAATACAGAGACAAAGAGATCATGGCAGGAGGATGGGCTCCATTTTATGCTGTGTGATGAGACAAACATCAGTGAAAGCAGAGAAACAGAGTATTGACTTTTGTTTTCCTCAGCCTGAGGGTCTCTTCAAGGCCATACCTCCGCCATACCTCAAGGATCCTAGTCACCTCTGTCAGTTCTTTTGGTACATTGCAATGTAATTCACCTGAAAAACCAAGTGACTGGAACACACTGGGGCAGGCAATTCAGGGTGCCCTTAGTTTTCCTTACTCCGAATCATTTCTCTTTAGTCTTTCCAGTTGAAAAAACATTCTCCTTGGTAGAAACAACAGAATAAAAATAGAAGTTAAAATAGATATTATTTCCCCATCCATACCATCTCCTTTGTTTCAATCATAGCTCTATTTTATTAGTTTGTGTTTTTTGCATTTATTTCACACCTCAACTCAGTTTTGGCTTTAGCCTTCTTAATGGCTGTTATAGCATGGTATTCTTTTTGTATTGTGCCTGGTTACTTACTTGCCTTTGCTTCCATTACTTGTAATTACAACTTAAATGTATAAATCACTTTCACATGATCTTTTAAAATGTGTTGGTGGTCAAGTTGCCTAACTGATCACATTTAGTTTCTTTAGACACTTCCCCTCATCTTCATTAGAAGTAATTTTGTCTTAAAAGGCACCTTAATCCCTTTTGAACCAGCTTCATTTTTAGATCCTTAACATTCTACCTATTTTTTTCTTTGAGCTCTTTGAAATCTTCCGTAAAATATTAAGTTACTCCTCTAATTATAAGCTTTTTTCTCATCTATCACAAACCCTCAGAAGGCCGAATTGATGTACTACCTTCCAAGGTTCCCATCATTTCTATTTCATTAAATAGTGAGGTTCCTTCTTGGACAGAATCTGGTTCAGAATGGCAGTTGCTTTTGATTACTCTTTTCTAATTTCTGAAACAGGAAACTATTTCTCTTCTAATTTTACCAAATCAAACTCCAGCAGATGTCCACATAGTAGAAGCCACCTGCCCTAACTTTTGCCTCAATTCCTGTTTTGAATCAGACACTCATCATCTGCTACCTCCTCTTTGTTATGTAGTTATCCTCAGTATAATGTAAGCACTGACTAGTCTGCTTATTCATCTTAGAGTACCTTACTTCTCTCTCAGGTTCATGGGTCACCACATTTGTTTCTGTTAGTATTATTAAGTGCTTGTTTCACATCATCTCAGTCATTCCTTCCTTTATGGAAAAAGCACTCTACTTGTGAGTTCATTTTTCAAAAGGAGAATATTTATAAGAATATAACATAACATAATGTAAAGATATTCATAATTTTAGAGGAAATCAGTTTGCTGCTAGGGACAAATTGTCTTACTAGGATCGTAGCACTGAAGTATGTGTTCTTTAATATTTTAAAAAATAATTTTTGTTTATCTTGTTAACTATTTCCCATTTATATGTAAAAAAAAATCAATCATCATTTTAAAAAAATTGAGTTTCAAATTCTCTCCCTCTCTTGCCTTTCCTTGATCCTTGAAATGGTAAACAATTTGATATGCAAAGTCATGTAATACATATTTCCATATTAGCCATGTTGCAAAAGACAACACAAAATAAAACAATAAAAGTAAAGAAAATAAATCTGAATTCAGCCTCCTTTAGTTTTCTCTCTGGAGTTGTGGAGAGCATTTTTCAACATAGGTCCTTTGGAATTGTCTTGTCTCATTGTCTTAATCAGAGTAGCCAAGTGTTTCACAGTTGATCATCTGTAAAACATTGCTGTTACTATGTAGGATTCTGTTCATTGGTTCTGTTCATTCTGTTCATGGAGTATTTTAAAAAGAAATCCAAAGTCAAATTCACCTAGCCTCTAGTTCTTTGTGCAACACAAATATTTGAACTAGATTTTAAAAACATTCTTTTAATTTTCTTCCTTCTTACTCCCCTAAAATTTTTAATCTTGGCCACATTTTAGGTGAATCAGGGCCAATGTTAAGGCTTCCAGTAAAAACCAGGAAGGAGTTGGTTGCTTTGGCTGTGTGTCATGTGGAATTGTTGGATTTGTTGAAATAAAGAGGATAAAACAGAATACACAAGGAATACCCAATTTCAGCTAACCTCAGATGGTCCCACAAAATTGGTTTAACCACATCTACTGGACTGATGGTGCCAGATTTCTCGCATACAATCTAACACCACCTCAGGGCCTAGACTTTCCCGGAATGCGTATATTTTTAACTTTTTATAAATAACAGCATGTGTAAGCATTTTGAATATTTAACATGCATTTCATATTCCATCTCTATGTCTTCGCATAGCCCTATTTTTCAGTCTCATCCTTTCTTCTTATAACCCTTCAAGAACAGCTCTAGCACTGCTTCCTCCATGAGCCTTCTGAATTAACCTCTCTCCTCTGCCCTGCCAATAAATACTAGATACATTCTCTTTTCTCAAATTATATTTTATTTACCAGTATACACACTATCTGCCATCTTCTATACCTCTTCCCCAATGTCCTGTGAAGAATGTAAGCTGCTTGCAGGTAGGAATTTTTTGTAATCCTTTTTGTCTTAGTATCCCCAGTGGCCAATGCAGGACCTTGCGCAGAGGTGCTTTGAATAATTATTTGTTGAATTGAATTGCATAGTTGTGTTTCATTTACAAAATTGCCATGAACATTAGTTCTCTTGTGGCCAACCTTCTGGGAATGTGCTCCCAGTGCTGAGGCCTCAGCTGGCCAATAACACAGATAGGGTCACTTAATTTGTGCTTGAAAACTTCTCAGAGGTTATGCTTCTTGGAATTATTCTGTTCAGTATCCCAGGGTCATCTTTAGTCCATGTAGCACTGAAGGAAAATTTAAATTGTGGATTTGAGTACATTCTTCTTTTTTTTTTCCTTAAGGCAGAAAAACTGTAAGGGCCAGGCAGTTGGGACCAAATAACTTGCCCAAGGTCACACAGCTAGGAAGTATCTGAGGCTAACCTAGGATGTCCTGTCTCCAGGCCTTGTGTTCTGTCCACTGAGCCACCTACCTGCCCCTAGGTACAGTCTTGAAACCAATATTCAAAGAAAGTTAAGCAGTCATTTGACCAATACAAGTATTTACTCCTGCTCATTCTTTAAGAATATTATTAAATTTAGGACTCAGTGCTACAAACTGAGGAAGATAAAAAGTTATATTACCTTCAATCTCTACCTTTACTTTTATTTTTTCCAAAATTAAGTTTTTATAGATATCTTTTGTTTTTGTCTTTTACCTTTTCTTGTTTTATCACCATAATTTTTCTTAGACTTCCCCCATCCCCTGAGAGCCAACTATAAAATAAATTATACTTCTTAAGCCAAAAAAAGAAACGAGGAAAAAATCAGCATAATTGATTAAAACATTCAAAAGATCTAAAATTATGTGCAGTGAACAACACTTGTGGACTTCTCACCTCCTCAAAAGGCTATATGGGGTGAAAATGTCTTATGTTTCTCATTTTGAGCCATCCATATTTTTTTATAATTTCGCAACATTTACTTTTGATTTTTGTTTGCTGATTCTTTTTGATTACTAGCTGTGATTACTTTACTCTGCATCTGTCCCATGTAGATCTTTTCTTTCCCCCCCTTGATTCTCTGGCATCATCACATTTCTCTTTTCTTTTAGCACACATTAATATAACTAATGCATATTTGTGGATATATTTGTATAATCGTTTCCAAATCAATGGCCATCTACTTTCTTTCCAGTTCTTGATTGTCCCCCCAAAATGGTGCTGTAAATTTTTTGGTCTCTGGCTTTTCAATACAGCAGGCCTGTCTATTCATTTGGCATTATCTTTCAGCAGCATTAGGCTTGATAAAACAGGTGACTTCAGCAGAGTCTTCCCATTCTGCATTCAGAAATGCCCTACCCAGATACCATGTGCACAAATCTTGTAGCTTCTTTCTTAATAGTTTGGCCATTCTGTTCTTTGTGTTTCAAACTTCAGTTGTGAATGGGAGAGTTTACATTCGTGACTGGAGAGAAGAAAAGGCAGCAAAGAAAAACCATCCAGAAGCTAAACGAAGGCTTTCATCAGAAGCTTTTAAAACACGTCTCTGTTGGTTTTTTATCCACCATCCCGATGGTTGTTCTCTGACCTCTGAAACCTGTTCCTATGCACATGGAGTCCAGGAGTTAAGGCAGTCACAGACTTTGAAGAAGATAAAGCAAATCCAGTGATACTACAGCAGTAAGCTGAGTGGCACAGATTTTGGGGGTGGGCAGGTTGAGTGAAGGCTATTATTGCATGTTAACCTACCTCTCTTTTGACGTTTCTTGTGCCAGAATAATTTGTTTATTTCCTTTCATCTTTCTCAAGACTCATCTGGCAGACTGGAATTTAACCAATGATTGTTGTAGAGTTCTAGTTTTTAAAAGCTAAACAAAATGTTGCTAATTATTTTTGACCATAGCTCATTTTATGTTTTAAAATTTGTGCCATCCATTCTGCATATTATTTGTAGCATACAGTGTATATTTTAAAAGATGTTTAAAATTAAATAATTCTGGTTTGTATATAAACTTTGAATCAGCAATTCAAGCTATAAACTTCTTTTAAAAATTAAAAAGAGTTGTTTTGAGTTGTTGCTTCCTTTTGCTGAAATGCCTTTCTCATCGGAAAAATACTTGTTCATAACTCAATATATTTATATTATATATATTACATATATGTTTTTTTTTAGAGAATGGATACGAGGAAGAAATCAACATTCATTTATTATTTTCTTCAGAGTACTAAGTTTTTATACTAGTTCCTTAAGACTACATGAAAAATATTACTGAGCTAAATGGGGGTTGGAGAGGAGAGAGAGAGAAGAGAAGAGAGTCATTATACTAATTCTTAGAAAACACAGAGACAGAGGACATTCAGCATAGAGAAATCTAAGGAGCAGATTTCCCAGGATCTCTGGAGTCGGAAGGGACTTAATCTTCTGGAGGCAACCTATGCCACTTTTGGACAGCTCTAATTATTAGAAAAGTTTTGCTCCAGTTAAACCAAACTATTTCTTTGAAATTTCTAGTCATTACTCCTAATTTTTCCCTTAGGGGTGACATAGGGAAATGGGAGGAAAGATAGGGAAAGGAAGGGAAGGAAGGTAGCAGGGGTTCCCCAATGTGTGGTAAGGAAATTGACCAGGGTTTTCTTGTAGGTAGGCTAGGGAGGAAATTAAATAAGGCTAGACTCCAAAAAAGTTAGATAGGTTCATTTAGGGTTAGGAAAGGAAAGTTTGGGAAGGTCAGGGAAAGTTTGATCTCCGGCAGCTAGGCAGGGACCGAAACTGTCCACCTAGGTTCAGGGAAAAAGGTGCCAAAATCTGTGCTTCTCTCCTCTTTTATTCTCCCTCTGACACTTTCTACAAAGGAAGTGGGATGTGTCAGAGAAAGATGCAGTAGAGAGTCCTGGGAGATGTAGTCTCCTAGGGCTTAGGTCCACTTCAAAATGCTCAGGGGTCAAGCTGAACAAGTTTAATCCTATTCTTTTCACATAGTCCTTCAAGGAATTGGAAGATGGCAATTATATATCCTTTATTTTTTATTTCCTCCAAGGTAAACACCTTTATCTTCTCTAATCATTCCTCACATATGTTCTCTATGTCACAATTCTGACTGATGCTCTCTAGTTATGCTCTAAGTTCATCCATTTTCTTCCTAAAATGAGATATTTAGGGGGCAACTAGGTGGCTCAGTGGATAGAGAACCAACCCAGAGAAAGGAAGTCCTGGGTTCACCCATTGCCTAGCCCTTATCACTTTTCTGCCTTGGAATCAACACACAATATTGTTCTAAGATGAATTACACCACAATATTGTTTTGAGGCATGTCTTTTATAAATGGTAAAATGCAGTATGAAATATAGGCGATTATTAATAGCTAAATACCTAGAAGGGAGAAAGGCAAGGAAAATTCAACTTAATTTCATTAGATTTTAGAGGTAGTGATGATAATGATGAGGCTTTGTTATTTCAAGGATAATTGACTTAGTCTCTGTACCCTTGATTCCTTAGTAGATGTTTTTTTTTTAATCAACTCTGGTGACCCAAAATAGTCATCATTTGGTGGCCAACTTTCTAATAATAGTCCCCTTTCAGTGAGAGTTGACTTATTTATATAACACTTGAAAGTTTACAAAGCATTTTTCTCTAGATCCTACTAAGCAGTAGCCCAGAATGGAAAGGAGTTTGGGGGTCATCAGGGAGAGTCTCTGATCTTTATTAGTGGAAGGAGTATCCAAAACAGTGGAATCCTCAATCATGGACGTCTTGAAGAATAGATGAATTTCAGAAATCAAACACACCAGACATAGATTCAAACAAATTTAATGCTCCATATGGAATTCTTGAATATCTATGTGGTTGCTTTCCTCTGCGATGCCAGAAAATTAAAAGCTTGTTATATTCAGGAAATTAGAATGGTAATAAGATTAACTACTATGTCTTAACTAATGGTGGCCCTGCATGACATTTTTGCTATAGTTTTGCAGGGTGTTGTTTCTGTTGATAATGGCAGAAATCCAAATTACTTTACTTATGGGATTTCTGCTTTACCATTGTCCACAAATTGGGAATGCTCTAGGATATTATTGTAGGAGAAAAACTCCATATGGCTTGGTATAGAATCAGCCCCAAATAAAGAAATCCTTCTGACATTGCTCACCCATGTGGCACTGTGAAATGTAAATATCTATAGATCCTCAAAGGCTATGGAACTAGAACACAAATTAGCAATGCATTCTAAACCAGGGAAGTTTCAAGTATGAGTTCAGTGGCAAGTCTATTTGAAAACAGCCTGCTTCTTTATAGAAGTTTATCGCTTGAAGGGAAGCAACACAACTTATAATCACTAGGTTGTGAAATTGTGGTTGGTAATGGTGGTAGGAAATTATAGATTTTTTGATATCTCCAAGAAGTAAATACATGACTGGAAGAAGTAGTAGTTTAGGGCCACAAATGTCAAGGTCAGATTTTCAAGGATTTAATAAGTGCAGTGTGCCTTTTGGGGGAAATCTCTCTTCCAACTTGTATTCAAGGGGTTGGATGCAGTCTTTTAAAACTATAGTTCATAGGCCCCCACCAATGCATTTACCTCAATTTACTTCTCAAAGCAAGTCACTAATTTGACATGACAAGAAAAATAGCAACTCAATATATTCCCTTCCATAAACTTGGGGGAAAACTTCCAGAAAGAGTCAATAGAAATAGTAAGCATAAACATAGATGATGTCAGAAGGAAACACATTTAATCGAGGCAACTTGGCCCTGCAGCTCTCCACATATATAACGTGTTTCAGCCAAATTGGAATACTTTTTGTTCTCTATATGTGGTCTCTGTCTTTGTTCACACCATTTCCTATGCTTGGAATACCCTCAATCCATTCCAACTGTGAAATTCCTACCAGCCTTTCCAGCCCAATTTGAATGCAACCTCCTCTGGGTAAGTGCTTCTCATTTTGAAGTTCTTGTTGACATTTCCTTACTTTCCTTCTTCAGATGATACTTTCTGTGTTTTCTGCTCTCCACTTCTGGTCGCTTTCTCCATAGTCAAAGCTCTTATTGTCACATCCCAACAGGTAGATCTTCCTGTTTCTGTTTTCTCCCATTTACAACCCATCCTTTCTATTAGTACCAAAATAATCTCTCTCAATCATATACAGACACATGGACATAACACTCCTCTGCTCAAACGCCTCTACTAGCTTTCTCTTACTTGATTAAAGTTTTGTTTTCTCTCGCAATCTGGCCTCATTCTCCGATTCCTTTTTTCCTATTACTCCCTTCTACACATTCTATGCTTTGGGCAAACTCATCTCTTTGTAGACCTGAGAGCACTGCATTCTCCAAACTCTGTGACTTTGCCCATATTGTTCCCTAAACCAGAATGCCTGTTCCCTATTCCAGCCTTTCTTTTCCTATTCACTTTTTTTTTCTAAACCTTTACTTTCCATCTTTGAATCAATACTGTGTATTGGTTCCAAGGCAGAAGAGCAGGAAGGGCTAGGCAAGGGGGGTTAAATGATTTGCCCAGGGTCACATGGAAGTGTTTGATATGATATTTGAACCCAGGACCTTCCATCTTTAGATCTGGCTTTCAATCCACCAAACCACTAGCTGCCCTTCTTTCCTCCCCACTACATTCACTCTTTAAACTCAAGTCAATCTGATTTCCTATGTCTGGAACCATTTTTCCTTAGTGTCACATAGCTTTTTGACACCCAGATCTATCATTTCTATTCAGATCCTCATTGCTTCTCTCCTAAATTGCTGTAATAACTTCCTAATTGATTTATACAACTTAAGTTTATCACCACTCCAGTCCATCCTCCATACTACTGCCAGAGTAGATTTCATTAATTACAGATCTGACTGTCAGACTCTCCTACACAATTGTGTAATTCCTTGTGGAAGGGAGAGAGACAACACGTGGAATACATTTGCCATTTTTCCCTCTCCTCTGCCTCACATAGCACTTTGCCTGTATGCTTCTATTTGGCCCCTATTATGTACTCTTGAATTATAGTTACTTGTGCAAATCTTCTATCTATCCCCAATACTACTGTGTGCTGGGCACTCTGCTAAGCACTTCACAGTGTTATTGGATTAATAAGGACCTCTAGTGGGGCAGCAGTTAGGTGGCTCAGTGGATGGAGAGCCAGGTCTGGAGGTGGGAGGACCTGGGCTCAAGCCTAGGTTTAAGGGTTTTAAAAAATGTCCTCTAGTATAATAATGCTTTAGAATAAACTATTAACTTCTCTGTTTAGCTTGTAAAGCCCTTAAAAACCTGATCCCTACCTATCTTTCCAGTCTATCCTTTACACTGTGGTCCTGCCCAAAGGGCATTTCTGACATGCCTAGATCGTATAATTCCTTACTGCACCCTCATACAGTCTGTTTGCCTGTCTGTCTGTCTGTCTCTCTTTAAGATGCAGCTTAAGTCCTTCCTTCTACCTCAAGCCTTTCCTGATTCCTTTCAATTGCAAAGTGCTCTCCCCCCCAAATTACCTGATATTGAACCATTTTTATATATTATATATAAATGATTTACATATACAATATATTTATATATAATTTTACATATCATTTTCTGTATTTTATATATTATATTCTTCATAATTTAGTTTATATATCATAATACATTTATAGTTTATTTTATATTTTACATATTATAATACATTATTCATAGTTAATATAAATTCACATTTTGTTTTCTATCTAATTCATATTTTCTATTTTATAATATACCATTCATATGTTATACATTATAGTGTATCATTCATAGTTTATATATTATAATATACTATTCATAGTTTATTATGTCTTATTCATAGTTTTTATATTATATTCATATTTTATATGTTACACAATTCATATTGTATACATTATACAAACATGTTTTATATTATATATTATAATAATATATTCATAGTTTATTTTATAGTTCATATAGTATATATTATTCATATTTTATATAGCATAATATATATTTTCTATTATAACATACCTATTTTATATATTATAATATCTTTTTCATAGTTTATGTATATTGTAATATGCTATTCATAGTTTATTTCATATAATATTTTATTTAGGGTTTTTAATATATTATTCATACATAATATATTAATATTTTATATAGTATAATATACTAATATTATTTTATACTTATCTATTATTCATATTAATAGATTATATTATTCACAGTTTATTTTATATATTATAATATATTTATATTTTATATGGTATGTAATATTTTATTTTCTATTATATTATTCTTATTTTATATACTATTATATTTATATTCTACATTACATATATTTAATATATATATTTGTATTTATACACTTTATATTTGTGTTTATATATTTCTAGATTTTCCCTCCAATCAACAAAGTATTTATTTTCTTTTTTAAAAATCATTACAATTCATCTTAGAACCAAAACTCTGTTGTGGTTCCAAGGCAGAAGAGTGGTAAGGGCTAGGCGATGGGGGTTAAGTGACTTGCCCAGGGTTCCTGTTTGAGGACAAATGTGAGACCAAATCCTTTCTCCAGGCTTAGCTTTCTATCCACTGAGCCCCCTAGCTGCCCTCACACCAGGAAGGATTTATGAAGGATTAGTCATATACATTCTTCAGGCCATTATCTCTTGCTAATTTGGTGATTTTCTTAGATAAGTTACTGACTGTGAACTTCAATCAGCATTTATTAAATGTATAGCCTTTTATTGCCTTAAAATATATTGTAAGGTGCTGGGGAGCTGGAGGAATCACATACCACGCCTGCCATCATGGTGCTGTCAACTCAGGCAACATGAATATACGCAACTAACTAGAGTGTAGAGTGATAGATGACATTTATGATTCTTTCTCCGAGACCTCATGTGGCACTTTGCTTGTGTATCTCTGTTTGGCCCTTACTGTATACCCTTTTGAATTATAGTTACTTCTGTCTGTGTTCTATCCCTAATACTCAACCATAAGCTCTGTGATGTCAGGAATCCTGTCTAATCACCATTTTATAATTCTCCAAAGCCCAACACAATGGATTGTGCAAGATAGGTTCTCTAACGAATGTCCGATACAGTGAATGTGTTTGGAATAATAGAAAGAACATTATTAGTATAAAGGCAGAAGGTGTGATTTTCCATCTTGAGTGTCACTGAACTGACTGTACGACCTTGTGTCATTACTCTTTTCTAGGACTCAGTTTTCTTCCTCCATAAACAATAAAATAAAGGTTGAATTTATTGTTTGTAAAATGAGAAAATCTCATAAAACCTTCTAAAAAGATGAGGCTAGACTAAATGTTCTGTTAAGTTCTATCTTGCTCTAGTGTTCCATAATGCTTTATGACTATGGCAAACACATATTAACAATAAGTGCAAGGGGCAGTTAGGTGGATACTTTCTAACTGTGTGACCCTGGAAAAGTCACTTAACCCCCACTGCCTAGCCCTTATCACTCTAATGCCTTGGAACCAATACACAGTATTGATTTGAAGATGGAAGGTAAGGGTTTAAAAAACAAAGCACTAAATGCACATTCTTCCAATTTTTTGCTTAACTTCAGGTTGAATTAAATCAGACTTAAATTTGTTTCTATAGTTACCTGTTAATATAAGGTTCTTCAGTTTTATAAGACAATTACAGTAAGTTATTATTGATTCATTAATGGAACACTGATCATAGTATTATAATTACTAATGCATCAGCTGCTAAGTTATTGCCCAGCAGGGTGTCTGTGAAAAAGGGAGATTAAAAACAGGTCAAGTCCTGTTGTAACCAATTTTTTGGACATCAGAATGATTTTATGTAAGTCAATTTGGATTCCGTTTAAGTGGAGACCTATCATTCAGCTCCCAGAGGGAGTGCTGTTTCTTTGGCTGGGGCTTACTTATTGTAGCAAGCTTTCTGTTCCCTTCCTCTCCCTCCCTCTGCCTCCCACTTGGCTCTGTTAATTTGCTCCCTGCTTCCCCCAACTCCATTCTGCCCCCAGCCAAGATCTTGATGTACAAATCCATTTATAACAAAATGCATAACTGTTATAGTGATTGAACCAGAATAAAACACAAAAAGATGGACTTCTTTTAAAATAGGTGGATTTTTGGTGCTATATTTAGAATTTGTTGAAAGCACATCAGCAAAGTACTGTTTTTTTGGGCCACATATCAGCATATGGACAGCTTTTTTAAACAAAACCCTTATATTTTGATACTTGAAGAATCTGTGACTCCATCTGTACATTCATTCTCTCTCAGACATAAATATTTAAGTTGTGGTCCCCCCAAATTTCCCATATGCTAAAGAATAAAATCCTATCAGATATGACAGTATCATCCCCCCTCCCCCCAATCAATAATCTCCAGTGGCTACCTATTACCCCTGGGATCAAATGTAAAATTCTTTGTTTGGCATTTAAAATCCTTCACAACCTGCCTCCTCTCCTACCTTTCTACTCTCCTCTTAAGCTTTGCTTCTCCCCATATATACTCTTTGATCTAATAACACTGGCTTCCTTCCTTCCTTCCTTCCTTCCTTCCTTCCTTCCTTCCTTCCTTCCTTCCTTCCTTCCTTCCTTCCTTCCTTCCTTCCTTCCTTCCTTCCTTCCTTCCTTCCTTCCTTCCTTCCTTCCTTGCTTCCTTCCTTCTTTCCTTCCTTCTTTCCTTCCTTCCTTCCTTCCTTCCTTCCTTCCTTCCTTCCTTCCTTCCTTCCTTCCTTCCTTCCTTCCTTCCTTCCTTCCTTCCTTCCTTCCTTCCTTCCTTCCTTCCTTCCTCCCTCCCTCCCTCCCTCCCTCCCTCCCTCCCTCCCTCCCTCCCTCCCTCCCTCCCTCCCTCCCTCCCTCCCTCCCTCCTTCCCTCCCTCCCTCCCTCCCTCCTTCCCTCCCTCCCTCCCTCCCTCCCTCCCTCCCTCCCTCCCTCCCTCCCTCCCTCCCTCCCTCCCTCCCTCCCTCCCTCCCTCCCTCCCTTCCTTCCTTCCTTCCTTCCTTCCTTCCTTCCTTCCTTCCTTCCTTCCTTCCTTCCTTCCTTCCTTCCTTCCTTCCTTCCTTCCTTCCTTCCTTCCTTCCTTCCTTCCTTCCTTCCTTCCTTCCTTCCTTCCTTCCTTCCTTCCTTCCTTCCTTCCTTCCTTCCTTCCTTCCTTCCTTCCTTCCTTCCTTCCTTCCTTCCTTCCTTCCTTCCTTCTCCTTCCTCCCTCTCTCTGTTCCTTCACTCCCCCCCTCCCCCTACCTTCTGCCTTAGTATCAATACTGTGTATTGGTGCAAAGGCAGAAGGAGGTTAAGTGACACCTAGGACCTCCTGGCTCTAGGCTTGGCTCTCAATCCACTGAACCACCCAACTAGCACATCCACCCCCCTTCCTGTGTTTCTTGTACAAGACACTCCAACACCAGATTTTGGGTATTTTCACTGACTGTCCCACATGCCTGGAATGCTCTTTCCTCATCTCTGCTTCCTGACTTCCCTGATTTCTTTCCTAATCCTAGCTAATGCTTCTTAAAGCTATTGGCTTCCCTCTATTGATCATCCTCAATTTGTCTAATCTGTGGCTTCTTTGTACCTAGTCTCTTGAGGGCAGGGACCATCTTTTATCTTTCTTTGTAACTCTAGCAGAGCATCTGGCACAGGAAGGCACTGAATACATAAATGCCTCTCTTTTGATCAATTGACTGCTCTTTGAGGGAGGAGGTTTCATTTGGGAAGAGTCTACCTCCCCCAAGTATTAATTAGAATGTGTGCCTTGGACTACATTTCCCATAATTCCCTTTTACCTTTTACCCAACCACCTACACAAAAGGGAATTGTGGGAAATGTAGTTAGAGGCACACATTCTAATTAATGCACCCAACACTGGTCTCTGCCCATGGTAGCTAAAAAAAAATGCCTTCCTTTGGATGGACTCTAACCACCATAAGCGCAGGGACTCCCAACTTCTATAAATCTGGTCTGTCCTCTGGCCCAGAGGACAAGGCTAGGCACAAAGGCTCTCAGCTACTGTTTTGGGACAGAACGAAACGGAACGTCACTAACGCTGCTAGTATCATGATGTAGGAACTCAGTTTCTATTTTCTTAAGAGTAAAATAAAATGCTTTCTGTATAGTAAGAAATCCATGAATAGCTGAATAGCGTTTGTCAAGATGACATTTAAAACAACAACAGTCTGGGAGAACAAATGTCCTGGGACTCTTCAGCCCTTCACTCTAATGCATTGTCCAGGCAAAGGTGGACCTGCCCCTTCCTTGCTTGCGAGTAGACCTTCCAGTATATCAGCGGAGCCAGGGGCAAGCAGACATCCCCTAAGCCTCAGGCACTCCTGAGGTTCCCTGGCACCCATGCCCCCTAGATTTTAGGAATGCATCCCCTTAGGAAAAATTATATCTTTGTTTCTACAAAATGGATTTTCTTTGTGAAGATGGGTGATTTAGGTTTTCTTAAAACAAGGGGCATCTAGGTGGAGAGAGAGCCAGGTCTGGAGATGGGAGGTTCTGGGTTCATATCTGGCCTCAGACACTTCCTAGTTGTGGGTTACTTAACCCTAAGAACCTTACTGCTCTTCTGCCTTGGAACCAATACTAAAAAGATATTTTGAGAAGGAAGGTAAGGATTTAAAGAAAAAAGAAATAGTCAGCAACGAAGAAATTGGAAAAAAAAAGCCTCTTGTATATTATCCCTGCCTTAGGAAGCAAGGTGATTGTGGAGGGGTTGTGGAGAAGATGGAAGGACAGAAGGAAAGGAGGGTGGCTATTGAGGGCACAGTAAATTGCTATGAGCCACCCATCAGTTAATGCTTATCCTGGTTTTAAAGTTTGCAAATCACTTAAATAAATATTATTTATCTTTTTCCCTTCACAATAGCTCTGTATAGTAGGTACTTTTATTACCATAGCCATTTTGCAAATGAGGGAACTGAGGCTGAAAGAGATACTGAAGTAGGGTGACATGGCTAATAACTGTTGAAGGCAGGATTTGAACCCTGGCATTCCTCCTGATTCCAATCCATTATACTACCTCACTGCATCTGGCCAGTGTTTGGGGTAAATTTAGGGTTGAAACTGAATATAAACTTAGTTGGTCACCAGGAATTTAATTTCTAAATCCCAATAAAAATACTTGTCAGTTTGGGAATTTTATGGTGGTTTAATTAATATAGAGGGAAGGAATTAAGAAGAAGAGAGAGGGAAAAGGGTATAAGATTTCTCCGGCCTAGCCTGAGCCAAGGGGAGTTCAGAGACCTTCCAGCCATGAGGACTCTTCTGAGATGAGGGGCCTCCTAGAAGGATGGCATTTTAGGAAAAGTAAAGGAAAAAAAAGGAATCAGCCTAAACTCGGAGAGCTCAGGGAAGATGCCTCACCTGACCCACACTATTGAGTTTTCTCCCAGTCACCACACCAAGTACGCTCACCACCAAACCTGGACAAGAGCTGCAGGCATGCCAAGACATCAAGACGCCAAGATGCCCAGCATGCTGCCACCAGCCACATCTCCGTCGCGAAAAAGAGCAGCAAGAGGAAGGGATGTGAATACATAGACTTCTTTTTTACATCACTTCCTACGTCTCACATGTACTAATGGTAGCTTAAGCTTGACTTCGGACAGTACAGGGGATCTGTCAGTTGTTTCTGATTTGTCATTTGCTAGCACATGTCTGTCATAGGCCATCCTTCTCAACACTTAATCCTTAAGTAGGGGTGTATACATTCCTGATTGCTAGGCTAAGCAGAGTGGAGTAAATCTAAAATTCATACCAGGCATATGGGTACAAGATTAGGGAGCAAAACTGTTCTGTTAGGCTGAAGTTTAGAATGCTTATATGAGTTAAGATGGGAAAGGTAAGCTTGTGTAGGACTTGGAATGCAAATAAAAATATTATTTTGGTAGGCAGTGAGCAGCCATTGATGATTTTTCCCCCAAAGACTTTATTATATATGTATATATTTCCAATTGCCCACAGAAACAATTTTTAACATTCTTTTCCAACTTTTTGTGATCCAAATTCTTTCCTTCCCTCCCTCCTCTCTCCTCATCCTGAGGCAGTAAGCAATATGATATAGTTTATATAAATACTGTTGTACAATACATATTTCTGTTTTCCTCATGTTGTGACAGAAGACATACCAAAAATACTTATGAAGGAAATAAAGTGAAAAATTCTGTGCTTCAGATGCATTCAGACTCCATCAGCTCTTTTTATGGCGGTGAAAATCCTATTTCAGCATGAGTTCCTTGGAGTTGTCTTGGATCCTTGCATGGCTGATAAAGGCTAAGCCCTTCCCAGTGGATCATCATACCATATTGATGTTCCTGTGTATGGTGTTCTCCTGGTTCTGCTCCCTTCACTCGGCATCAGGTCATATCAGTTGTTCCAGATTTTTGTGAAATTGTCCTGTGTGTCATGTCTTATGGCACAATAGTGTTTATTATAATCATCCCTGATGATTTCTTTGAACAGTACAGACAAGGTGTAAGAAAGATTTTTCCCTTAGTGTGAACAAGATGGAAGGTATGAGACAGAGACAGAGACAGAGATAGAGACAAAGAGGGACAGAGACACAGAGAGAAAAACAGAGAGGGGAAAGAGAGTTTCCATTGTTTCCTCTTCTTTTGTGTTTCCTTCTCTCAAGTCTCTTTATTCTTTTTGTCTTCCCATCTGTGCTGGGGCTTAAATTTCTAATGATTCCATATTATTTTCTACTTTGAAGCCCATTTTCTTTGGAAATGAAGACTTTTTGGAAGAGGTGGGCCTTGAAGAATTAGGAGGATATGGGTAGGCTGAGGGTAGGTAGTTATATAACCAAACTGCTCAGAGATGGATCCTTGAGGACTTTACTTTGGGATTGTAGATGATATTTGATAGGAGGACCAGAGAACTCACTGAGGACATTTTTTTTTTGCCATTTATTTTTATTTTATTTTATTGATTAAGAAAAATTTTCCATGGTTACATCATTCATGTTCTTTCCCTCCCCTCCTTCCACTCCACTCCCATAGCCAATGAGCAATTTTACTGGTTTTACATGTGTCCTTGATCAGAACCTATTTCCATGTTGTTGATATTTGCACTAGGTTGATTGTTAGAGTACATCATCGATCATATCCCCATCAATCCATGTGATCAAGCAGTTGTTTTTCTTCTGTTTCTGCTACTGGGGGCATTTAAAAAAAATCTTTACCTTCTGTCTTAGAATCAATACAAATAATGGTTCCAAGGATCAATGGGGGTTAAGTGACTTGCCAACGGTCACACATGGCTTGACCAGATTTGAACCCAGGTCATTCCAACTCTGGGTCTTCACTCATCTGCTAGACCATTCCTGACAGTTTTTTTTTAAATTTGAATAAACTTGCCCTTCTGCCCCTATATTCTGAGAATTGATAATAGTGTTAGTCACCGTTCTTTCCTGATGTTGTCAAAAAAAAATCTTGTGAAATTAACAGGCACATTACCTTAATTGCTTTTCCTGTCTATTTAAAAAAAGAAAACAGGATACATCCTGATCTATTACATTAGATTTACATCCTGATTTATTATGTCAAATTGCCTTCCCTTCTTTTGAAAATTGTTTCTGCAGTACTGACAATTGCTCTATATGAAGACAACACTTTGGCTAGGGTAACCAGGGAGGGCAGTCAGGGCTTTGACCAGGGGGACATCCTTAGAGGATGATGGTAGCTGTTCTATAACAGGTAGGAGGAACAACTGAGCTCCATGCCTAGTCAGCAAGAAGAGTGAAAATTGCTACCAGGACATGCTTCTTCCCACCTCAGACCATACCAGTGTGAGCTACGTACCCCAAACTCATCCCTACCTTGTCCCCACGGCCTCTCCTACTAGCACAGCCTTCCCCACACGAGCCTTTCCGTGTCTTGAGGTCTCCCCACTACGCCTTCCACACCTTTGCCAAATGAATCTGACTTTTAAAGGTTGACCTCAGAGGTCATCTGGCCCAAACATCTGCCTCATTAAGGAATATTTAAGAGAACAAGAGCCTTCTGCAACATTCTGGAGAAGTAAGAGTATGCATGACATCCCCTTCCTTGGGAATGGGAAGAACTGGGGACAGCTGAGAGTTTGGGGATCTTCTTGTGACCTTCTTAGGACAGACGTTCTTTGGTGCAGGGCTGACTCAGAGAGCAGAACCAGGAGAGCACTGTATACAGGAACAGAAATATACGATGATCAACTGTGAAGGTCTAAAGCCTTATCAGCAAAGCAAGACTCCAAGATAACCCCAATGGACTCATGAAGAAAATGCTGTCCATAGGCAAAGAAGGAAGCACTAGAATCTGAGTGCACAAAGCATGCCTTCTTCCATTATATTGCCTCCATGAGATTTCTGTCCTGTGTGTGATATGTATCTTCTGTTATGACATGAGCAATCTGGAAATATGTATTACATGAAAGTATGAGTATAACCCATATCAGACTATTCACTACTTCAGGGAGGGTAGAGGGAGACAATTGGAATTTTAAAATGTCAAAAAAAATTGTCAAACATTGTTTCGACATATAACTGAAAAAACAAAAACCTTTTTTTAAAAAACCCTTACCTTCCATCTTGGAATCAATACTGTGTATTGGTTCCAAGGCAGAAGAGTGGTAAGGGCTAGGTAATGGGGGTCAAGTGACTTGCCCAGGGTCACACAGCTAGGGAGTGTCTGAGGTCAGATTTGAACCTAGGACCTCCTGTCTCTAGATCTGGCTCTCAATCCACTGAGTCACCCAGCTACCCCCTAAAAACTTTTTTTTAAAGGACATTGATAGCTGACTTATTTTAGGTTTACCATTTCTCCATTGAGGATAATCCATGCATATTCTGTGAGCCTCCCGTCTCTAGGCCTGGCTCTCAATCCGCTGAGGCACCCAGCTGCCCCCAAAAGACAAAGTTTTGAGCCCTGTCCCCTACTCCTTATAAGCTGTGTGAAAATGAACAAACTATTTTCCCCTTTGAATTTCATTTTCTTCATCTTTCATTTTTGTTTATTGTTGTCTCCTTCATTAGACTAAGTTCCTCGAGGGCAGGATTCTTTTTGCTTCTTTTTGCACTTCCTGTCCCCTGGTCAATGTTTAATGATGAATGATTTGTATGACAAGCTGCAATAACAATACCTGCCTAATCTATGTCTAAAGGTTGTTGTGAGGATAAAAGAAGACAGTAGATGTCAAAACGTGTAAATCTGAAATTCTATCCTATTATAATTGTAGCTTCTGTGTTAGATGCTCCTTCTTGACAAAAAGGACTAATTTGGGGGCCTCTCATTGCTCCCACTCAGGTAAAACTGGGGGTTTCATTCACAATCTCGTATTCCCTCAAAGGCAGCTACTATTTTCCCTTATGGGCACCCAGTGCCACTAAATTTTAGGACATTTAAAGGAAAGAAACCCTTAATATTGAGGCTGATACAGAATCAGGAGACTCTTCTCTGCTGGATCCAAACCAAGAGGAAAGGTAGGTTTTGCTCCTCCATGTTAATCTCTGCATCTGGTTATTCTGCATCTGCACTCCCATCCGAGATCCATGGACTTTTCCCCCCTTTCCACTGGGGATGCTGCCTAAAGTCCTGTAAGCATGGCTTTTAAATCTTTTGATAATGGAACCTCAACTGGCTGCATTGCTGCTCTTTGTCCCCCAGAGGGCATCATGCATCTCTGACTTACTTCAATTATCTGTATTACCAGGGTTCCTAAGTCCTTACCCTTATCACAAAAGACTTGGAGCTTCCAAACTATCTATTTTGGTCCACTCCAATAGCTTTCTCTTTCCTCCTGGGTGCTGGCTCTTGGGGATTCCATAGTCATTTATATCCTGTCTTTCATACTGCCTGGATCCCGGAATTCTCATCTCTTACCCAGAAAGTCTTTGGGACCTGGAGAAGGCACTCTCTCTGTTACCTCTTCTGTCATCTAGAATAGCTGAACAAATTATACAAATTACTCCAGTTGCTTCTGCATTTCCAAAAAATGGAGGTGTAGGGAATGATGGTTCCTGGTGGTTGCTACAAGCCCAGGATCATTGTTTAAGAAGTTGAGGGACATTTTGCTGCATTTGTATTATATTTATTTTCTTACATATCTTATTATACTCTTTGTTCCTAAAGGGTGTGAGCCCTGAATAACCTTCCCCTTCATTTCTTCACCATTTGTAAATAAGTGATATCTGCCTGACTATATAAATGGTGACATGTGGGGCTGGTAAATGGTAGATGTTGGATGGAGAGAGGAGAGAAGGATAAAATGATAGAGAGAGAGAAGGAAAGAATGAGAGAAAGACAGAAAGAGATGAAGAGACAGGAAGGGAGGAGAGGAGAGAGAGGGAGAGAAAAGGTGAAAGAAAGGGAGAGAATGAGAGGAAGGAGGAAAAGAAAAGAGAGGAAGAAAAAGATAAAGAAGAGGAAAGGAAAGGAAAGAGAACAGAGGGAGGGAGGGAAGGAAGAAGAAGAGGATAGGAGATGGTTAAAAAAAAAAAACCAAAGAAGCAGCTCCTAGAAGGAAAAGAAGGACTCTAGAAATTTGGCCTCCTTTTTGAACAGGAAAGATGGCATTGAAAGGCTGGGAAAACCCTCGAAGTTCATCCTTCTCTTGGCTGTAAAATGGCAGATTGCAGAATCTGGAAGAGCCATGAAAAATGACTGTAGCCTGGAGACAGTAAAAAGAGCCTAGGGCCACTTCCTTCTCACTAGCAGAAAATAGCAAATGACAGCTAGGCTTGGGGGCTTAGGTGTAAAAATTAAATTATATCTCTAATAATAAAGATATTATATTTGATGAGGTTTATTAAGGATCATTAGAAAGCAAGGAATAAAGAGGATACAAAATAAAAACCACATGCCCATGGCTGATTAGCCCATTTAAAATCCCCCGCTCTTAGCTTACCACTATACTTGCTACATCATTGCAAAGGAAGAGAGGGTGGGAGGCATTACTGCCAGTTAAATACCAATAACTGATCTCAACATGGAGACTCAGGAGAGATTATAGGGAATTCTGGGAAATACCAAGGACTTCTGGGGATTGAAGTCTAGGGTTCAAAATATCCATTTATACATAGGTGAGTAAGCTTTGCAGGAGGAGCCCCTAAAGTGTGCAGATGTCTTTGGGCCCAAAGTTACCCTTTTTGAGGATTTTTCTTTTCTTTTCTTCACTTTAATATAACTTTCTAATATTCTGAATTGCATGCATGTAAGTGGAGAGCTGGTTTCAGGGTAGGGTAAAGGAGTACCATGACTCCTGTCCTAGATTTTCTGGATGGAAGCTCTAAGAGAAGATAATTTCCATTAAATCTGCTCAAACATTCATGTTGGAAGAGTTTCCACGTAATAGTAGCACCATCACTTACCTTTGTGCTCCTACGTGAGGACAGGCACTGCACTGCATTTTACCCAAGGTCAGTTCTGGCCTAGCATTCATCGTGGTGCTATATGAACAACCATGGTTTAAAGGGAAAAGGAGAGTTGAAGAAGCAGAGGGGATATTGGAGTCATTCCTTGGACCCAGAACAATTCTAAGAATGGACGTTTGTTTCAGTGATTTTACCAGGTTTGATGACATTTGCATACTCTTCTGCATTGTTCAAATGCCACTCAGCTCATAATTAAATGAGGCAGCAGAAGGACAGGTGTTCCTGTTTAATTAAAAAACACACTGCCAGTGTGGTCCATGAACCATGTGTTGCTCAAGTCCCTGGGGAGAATAAAGGCATATTTTTTCCAGGGCTGGACTCACAGTTCAAAAGCTGAGCTTCTGGGATTCTTGGTTTGGAAAGGAAGAAGGATTACTACCCACCTGGACTAGAGCAATGTACACGTAATACATTTTCTCTCATCCATTTTCTCCTTTCCAATTCATCCTTCATGTAATTTTCCGAATAATTTTCTTTAATCTACATCTGGTGATCTCACTTACTGAAACTCAACCTCCTTTGTTTGGCATTCATAGATTTCTACAACCTGGCTCCGTTCTAGCCTTGCATTATATGAATCTCTTCCATGCAGCCTATATTCATCCAAATGGAACTATTCTCTTTCTTTTCCTTCTCACTTCACGGTCCCTGTCTCCCCCATCCCCCCAGGCACTGTATTCTTGGCTCTCTGTGCCTTTAAAGACTCATATTTTCCTCTAAGTCAATCAACAAACACTTATTAAGCCTTTACTGTTTTCTAGGCATTGTGCTCGGTGCTGGTGATACAAAGACAAACATCCTCACAGACCTTACATTCTATTTGGGAGATATGCATAGAGATCATTATTGGAAGAGAGGCACATGGCTAGGGGGGATGAGAAAAAAGCTCCATGTAGAAAGTGGTACTTGAATTGGGTCTTTTTTTTTTTTAACTTTAGCTTCTGTCTTAGAATCAATACTGTGTATTAATTTCAAGGCAGAAGAGTGGTAGGGGCTAGGCAGTGATGGAGTTGTGATTTGCTCAGGGTCACACAGCTAGGAAGTATTTAATGCAAAATTTAAACCCAGGACCTCTCATCTCTACTCCTGGATCCCTCCTTGCTGTCCCCCTTGAACTGAGTCTTAAAGGAAACATCGGGAGGTAAGAGGCAGTGATGAGGAGGGCATATATTTTAGGTATAGGAGATGGTGTAATGGAGGAGGTGGGAGGAAGGAGGGAAAATGGGTGAGAGTGAAAGGATTGTTTCTTTCCTCTGTTACTAATGGGGAGAAGTAAGCCAGGTGCTGTCTCCTTGGAGGAGATGTGGCTCCTGTAAGAGATTGCTTTAAGGGCAGGGGGGCAGCTGGGTAGCTCAGTGGATTGAGAGCCAGGCCTAGAGACTGGAGGTCCTAGGTTCAAATCTGGCCTCAGACACTTCCCAGCTGTGTGACCCTGGGCAAGTCACTTGACCCCCATTGCCTAGCCCTTCCCACTCTTCTGCCTTGGAGCCAATACACAGTATTGACTCCAAGACAGAAGGTAAGGGTTTAAAAAAAAAAGAAGAAAGAAATGGATGGCAGGAGACTAGAGTGGAAGTGCTTCAATAAGGTGGCAAGATGCCTCCCTCAGAGGAGCCCAGGGCTTCTGAGCTCAAATCTGCCTTTGAGAGGCAAGATGATCCCTTATAATTCTATTTCTCAAAGGGACATTAACTGTCAGCCTTTCAGGGATTTAGAAATGGCCCAACTGCCAGGAGAAGATGACAGGTTCCCTGGTCAGAGAGTACTGAGTCACTGGGGTCTGGAAATCAAACCCTCTCTTGGTGAGAAGTGTGACAATCCCAGGGTTTTAAGAGGTCACAGGAGAGGATTTCAAGCTGAAATCCTGTCTCAATGATTTCAAATCCTAGTCCCCTTTGTTATATTCTTTAGAGACAGACCCAAACCCAAAGTCCTAGATTTCAAATGATTTATTGAGATTGAAGTAGGAAAGGTAATGGCAGAGGTATGAGGGAGAAAAATGGGAAGTGGGGGAAAGGGAAGCCCTAAAGATTTTCCCCTCTTGCAAATTGGCCTTTCAGAGTCTGGAGGCCACAGGCTTCTCAGCTCTAGCCTCTCCTTTTTGCCAACTGCTTTCTTGTCCCTACTCTTAAACTAACTAAATCTTAAAAGTATACGTCAAGGGACAAGTAAAGGAGAGAGAGAAGTCCAAATCTACAATTCCTCTTGAGGATTTTAGATAGCTGTAGTTGAGAGTCTTAGTGGAGATATTTCAGGGTCTCAGAAGGGAAAAACGAGTCTCAAATAGATAGGCTCTTTCTCAGCTTTCAGGAGATCCACCTTTCTCCTCCACCTCCTAGGCTGGAAGAACCCAGGTCCTGTCAGTTGGCTCCCAGAGTTCTGATTCCTCCTCAGAACCCTCAGCTTTCTCCTCTCCCCTCCTCCACTCTCTATTCAGATGATCTCTCCAAGAGACTGGTTTCTCTCCTAACTGTAGGATCTCTTTTCCCTTACTTTACAATGGCCAACATAAAGGTATGGAAATATGAGATGGAATGTCATGTGTGATGGACATCTAGAAGTTAGGTTGTCTGTTCCTCAACTGATAGTCAAAGAATATGAAGAGATAGTTTTTAGAGAAATAAATCTAAATTACCAAAATATTCATAGAATCTATTTTTTTTTTTTGTGGTGGCAAAGAATTAGCAACCAAGGAGGCACAATCAGTTGGAGAATGACTGAACTAAGTTGTGGTATGTCAATAAATAGAATATGATTGAGCTGAAAGAAATGAAGAAGAGGGGACAACTAGGTAGCACAGTGGATAGAGCACCAGGCCTGGAGTTGGGAGGAACTGGGTTCAAATTTGACCTCATATACCTCCTATCTGTACAACCCTGGGCCAGTCACTTAATCCCAGTTGTCTAGTCCTTGCTTTAGAACTCTTCTGCTTTAGAATTGATCCTAAAACAGAAAGTAACAATTTAAAAAAAAAAGAAATCAAGAAGAGGACAGTTAAAAAAAAAAAACACAAGACTGTTCTGAATTGATACAAAGTAAAATAAGCAGAACCAGGAGAATAATTTATACAATAACACTGCGATAACAACTCTGAAAGACTTAGGAACTCTAATCAGCACAACAGAACCACTGACAGTTCCTGAGGACTCATGATGAAGCATGTCATTTATCTTCATTTAGAGATGTGAGCGACACAGGGAAGCTTCAAGAATTTTTTTGACATGACTAATGCAAGAATTTGTCTTACTTGACCATACATACTTGCAATAGATTTTGTTTTTCTTGCTTTCTTTATGAGTAAGGGAAGAGGATGATGAAAGGGAGAGAATTCTGAACTGAAAATACAATAAAACAATCTTAGAGCAGATAAAAATAAAATTTAAAGCAGATAAAGTAGGGATAGAATTGTATAAAGTATATACAAAGTAATTACAGAGTGATAGGGGAGATGGAAGGCTGTTAACAACTAGGAGGATAGGAATTGTCATTGTGTGGAAGGGGTCACAGAAGATGATGAGGCATAGATAGGAATGAGAGTGTTTTAGGCATTAGAGATAGCCTGCATAAAGGAGATGGGAGATGATGGAAAGTCATGTACAGAAAACAAGTTCTGTCATTTGATGGAATATAGAATGTGTGAAGGGGAATAACATGTGGTAAGTCTGGAAGGAGAGGCTGGAGCCAAATTATAAAGAACTTTAAATGCGAAGCAGAGAGAATATACTTACTTTCTTAATTAATTAATTAATTTGTTTGCTTATTTATTTATTCATTAACTTATTTATTTATCTATTTATTTGTTTATTTATTTGTACCCTTACCTTACATCTTAGAACCAATATTGTGTATTGGTTCCAAGGCAGAAGAGTGATAAGGACTTGGCAATGGGGGTCAAGTGACTTGTCCAGGGTCACACAGCTAGGAAGTGTCTGAGGCCAGATTTGAACCCAGGACCTTTTATCTCTGGACCTGGCTCTCAATTCACTGAGTCACCAAGGTGTCCCCAAAAATGTATTTTATTAACAGAGACATTTGTATGATATCCTAGAAGCAATAGGGAGTTTTTGAGGCTTCTTGAGGAAGGGAGTGATGGTTAATTATATGCTTTAAGTATATTATTTTAGATCCTTGAGGGAAGGATGGATTGGGGAAGGGAGAGAATTGAGGTGGGGGGCTAATTAAAAGGCTTTTATATGTATTGTTGAGCTAAGATGTCAGAGCATCAGGAAGATCTGCCTACCTCTGCCCCACAACTCCTCCACACAGACATAGAAAATGTAATGAACTGAGTCCTAACTGGAAAACCTAGGAAAAAAATCACAATGTGCCATTTTCTAACCCAGGTGAATAAAGAGAGATGTTTGTAGATACTGGAAATGAGAGTTCTAGAAGTGAAAAGGAAGTGAGAATTATGAAAGAAAAACAATAAGAAATAGATTTAACTGCTTACAACAAGAGATACAAAATCTCACTGAGTAACAAACGCCATAAGAATCAGAATGTACAGGGGGCAGCTGGGTAGCTCAGTGGATTGAGAGCCAGGCCTAGAGATGGGAGGTCCTAGGTTCAAATCTGGCCTCAGACACTTCCTAGCTTTGTGACCCTGGGCAAGTCACTTGACCCCCATTGCCTAGCCCTTACCACTCCTCTGCCTTGGATCCAATACACAGTATTGACTCCAAGACGGAAGGCAAGGGTTTAAAAAAAAAAAAGAATCAGAATGTACCAAAAAAGAAGAGAATGATTCCATGAGATACTAAGAAATATTAGGACATAGTTGAAAGCCTGAAAAATTAGAAGAAAATGTGGAGTATCTCATAGAAAAAAAAAATAACTGACCAGGAAACCTTCCTAAGAAGAGAGAATTTTAAAATCATTGGACTATCTGAAAGCTCTGACCAAAAAAAGAGCCTAGACATATTTCAAGGAATGACAAAAGAAAACTTAGAACTAGAGAGCAAAGTAAAAAATACAAAGATTTTGCCAATCACCTTAAAAAACAAACAAACCCAATGCTAACTTCCAGGTACATTATAGCCCAAATCTTTATCTTCAAGGTTAAAGAAAAAATACTGGAAACAAACAGAAAAGACGAATTTAAGTACTGAGTGGTTATTGTCAGGCCACGTATGACTTAGCAGTTACCATTATAGTGGAGCAGTGAGCTTAAAACGTGATATTCCAGAGAACAAAGAATATTGGTTTATGACCAAGAATAATATACTGAGCAAAACCAAGTATTAGCCTATAAGGGGAAAAATAATATTTTAATGAAATAGAGAACTTCCTACCATTCTTGATGAAAAAACCAGAGCTTCATAGAACCATTAAAGTATAAATGCAGAGTTAAGAAATCACAAAAAGACTAATATGAGTGAATAATCATAAAAATGAAATGAGAATAAACTATTTACATTCAAATATAGAAAGATGAGACTGTCTCTTTGTCATCATCAAGGGTCATAGAGAAAGTCTAATTAGAGAGGTCTAGAAATGCAGCTTCCACTGCCTTGGTCAAGCCTTCATTTCCTCTCACTTCATTTATCACAAGTGCCTCCATGCTTCTAGGCTTTCCCCTTTTCCAATCTATCCTCTGTACAAATACTAAAATAATCTTCCTAAGGCACATACCTGACTATGGGACTCTTTTACTCAAAAACCACCATTGGCTTATTATTGCCAAAATAGTGTTTTCAACAATATTTTGACTTTAACTTTTCCTATAACACTTTTTCCTCTAACCTAGAATTTTTGGCCCACCACAGTCTGACTCCAGCTTATCTTTTCAGATTTAATCTTATATTACTCCTGTTCACACACCCCAGATCCAGCCAATCTGGCCTACTGGCCTTTTTTTGAACTAGACATCCCATTCCTTGCTTCCATATTTCTCTAGTTCCCCTCAGAGCATCTTTACTAGAATGTGTATCCAAAATTGAGTTAATTATCTTTTCTTGAAAATTTGTTTTCCTTCCCGAATTCACTACTTTTGTCAGTAGCACTGATAGGTATATGGGTCTCTGTTTTGTGGCTCCTATCCTTGACCTGTGGGCTAAAAAAGGATAGAATCCTAGAGTATGAAACATTGCATGACAAGAGCACTACAGAATTACAAAACAGCAGGCTCCATGCAGAGCTCCATGGAATGATTCCTAGAGGAGCCTTTTTAATTTTGGAAAAATTTTATAGCCTCCCACTGTGAAAAAAAGGATGAAAGGGTTGCAAAAATTGTTGCAAAAACTGAGAGATGCAAACCTTAGAGATTGATTGACAGGAGCATGTGACTTAGGGTCACATGGGAGCCTGAGCCTTGGGATCTGGCAAAATTCTATTGCCTAAGGGTTTTCATCTCATAGTCTGCTCTCCTGGAAGGACCTAAGTCTTGAAGAGGATTTTCCCTGTGACCAGCAGAGGAAAGAGGTTTTGGATCTGGCTGCTGGCAGCATCAGTGAGGAGATCTCTGGACCTACTTGGACATCTACCAACTTGAGATCCTGGCCCTATTTGAACTGGACTCCTGGTGTGAGACTTGGATATAGGGAAGTTAATGTTTAGCTTAGTAATATAGTTTAGTTAGTTATAGATATTAGCTTTTCAATTAATTATATGTATAAGTTTATTCCTAAACCCTTATTCCTTCCTACCCTTCCCAAACAATAAATCAGAATTTATTTATGTTTCTTCTTGTTTTTTTCCTCACCCCAAATCCTACCATAACAGTTTTGGCTGAGCCAGCTAGGTTAATGAGACTAGATTTATTTGTCTGTTTATTGTATAAGTATTTTTTAAAGTATAAGTCAACATTCTGCTCTGTATTTAGGTGGCTAGGAGCTTAGGGGGTTAGCCACATAGAATTCTAGGGGCTTGGCTTGCTCAAAGGGGTTAGTGAATCTATACAACAGACCCCCAGCAGCCATCTTGGAGCAGCCATCTTGAGAAAACAACTTTTTAAATTTATTTTTTGTTTTCTTTGTTGTATGTACAAGTTACAGTGTAATAATATTCTTTTTTCTAATAATTTTACAATGGAAACTGGCATGTCAACAGACATTTTTAGCAATCTGCTAGTGATGTTTTTCAACTATTTGATGTATATTCCATATTTTGTATTTGTGTCATTCCCTAGTTATTGCCATTATGTTTTCACTATGGATTGTATGAAGCCATTGATGGATTTAAAGCTCTGTGATATTATGGCATATGTACCCCTTGCTGTGATCTGTGGTTGTATTGTATACAAGTCTCGTGCCTCCGTGTGCCTTTGTGTAAAGCATCTTAAAGATCTGGTAACTTGGTTCAGAAGGGATTCTGACTTAAAGCTGATGGTTATACAAATGAAAACTCAACTGGATACACTGGAGTAATTTTTAAATAACATGAATAAGAATCAAGGCTGTGCACACGATAACAACAAATTAAACAATAAAGGAAAAAAATCTAAATAGTCTAGAACAGGAAGAAGTAGCAGGAATAGTTAATTTATTCCCACTTAGAGATATGCCATTGGTTAAACAAAATGAAGTACATAAGGTAAAGATGCATAAGAGATTTCCCCCAGAGAACCTTGAATCCATAAAAAGGAGGGTCCCAAATTTCAATGAAAAACCAAATAAAATAATTAAAGAGATGCATAGGGCAATTTATTTATATGATTCTGATTTCAGTGATTTTGTTCTATTGATTAAAGAGGTCTTGACAAAGAGAGAGAGAACCAAATTTATACAGGAGACAAGAACAGATCCTTTATTACAATCTTGGCCAGAGGACTTAAAAGTTGGATACGTCAGATGAGGAGGTTTATGATACATTAGTAGAAGCAAGAGATGCAATCCTAGAGGTAATGGGGAGATATACTAAAAGGCCCAATTAATGGTCAAAATTTGAGGCTATAAAGCAGAAGATCTCTGAAGCTCCTGCGGTTTTTCTGGAAAGGATAACTGAGGTAGCTGAAACTTTATTAGGGATGGATCCACTGGAAGAAAACACAATTGCACACATCAAAAGGGTCTTTGTAAAGAATGCAGTCCCAAAGATTAGACAATTACCCCAACTGGGAAGAGTTAGATCTGGAAGAATTAAGGAGAAAAGACACATATTTTACAAATGACTTAGAAGACAAAAATGATGAGAGATACCATTGTTGAGGACTTGAAAAGGAAATTAAAGAAAGCTGAAATGAAAGCTAAAGACAGTGAAATTAAAGAAATAAAAGCTGTGGCTGCATTGCGATCTGTACAGCCAAGGTATAATAATAACAATTATAAGCCTAATGAGAGATCAGGCCCTAAGTGCTGTTTCCTTTGTGATTGTATTGGACATCTGTACAGGAACTGCAGATTCAGGAATCAGGTTAGAAGTCAATTAAATAATGGGTTTAATATAGTAACTGGAGTGGTAATAATAATTATAATAATATAACAGCAGATGGAACACTAATAATAATAATAATGGTAATCAAAATAGGTATACAAATCAATGTCAGAATGCCTGTTTCCAGGGACAACAAGCACCGGCTCTTAGTATTATGCAGTCTTGGGTAAATGCTGAAGCTAGACCTAAATACAGCTAAGTAGTAAAGGGTGACCAGAGTAAGAATGCTAGTGCCTTATGAAGGTTTCCTCTAGAGACATATGAGAATGCATTAAGAAATGAGTGTGGTATAATTGAAAATGAATTGAAGATAAATGAAATTGGGAGTAATGAAAATAAAATATATGGTGATACAAATGAATTAATTGAATCAAAGGAGGATATAGTTGGTGTAAATAACTGTACAGAGAAAGAACATTGTAATATAAATTTAATAGAAAATCCTAATGAATGTATAATAAGAGAAATTAATGAAGAATATAAACTAAATAATAATAAAATTGTAAATGGGAACAATGACACTAAGATGGAGAATTTAAGGACCAATGATAGTAATATAAAAGCTGATGATGCAAAACCTTGGGAAAGTCATATAATTCAAGCAGATGTAGACTTGAATGGCCAGGAAATGACTGAGCTTTGTACTGATGTTACTGTGCTAGCACCAATTCTTGAAACCTTCCAACCTCCAAATAGTATTGAACCCTATGTTTCTGTAACTATAGGGGATCAGATATATGATCTTTTGGTGGATACAGGAGCCAGTAAATCAGTTTTTCAAAGTCTTCCTAAAGACTGTAGAGCTGTTGGTATTATGGAAGTGATTGGAGCTACTGGAAAACTAGAGAGAGTAGCAAAACTACAACCTAAAATGATTAGGTCCACTGTCTATGGAGCATGCATTTCTTTGTATGCCTGAATGTCCAATGAACCTTCTCTGGAGGGACTTGCTTTGTAAATTGCAAGCAATAATTCAATGTACTGACACTGGGGATATATAATTACAACTCCCAGAAAAATCTTTGAAAGCTTTCCCATTGCTGTTCTTACATTCTGTCAGTGCAGAGAATGAGTTGAATTCCATCTAGCCTATTCCTGAGGATAAACCAGAAGATTTATGGGCAAAGTCTTCCAAAGATGTAGGCCTATTGAAATCAGCTACTCCAATAATAGTGAGAACCAAGGAAGGACCAGTTCATTGTGTTCCTCAATACCCTTTAAGTAAAGAAGCTATTGACAGAGTAAGACCTATTGAGTTCTTAATTCAACCAGGGATCTGTGTTTTTCAGATTATAATACTCCCATACTGCCAATAAAAAAAACAAAAGCTCCATCAAGATGGCAGAATTGTCTATAGATTCATCTGTAAATGATCATGTAATAAAGACTCATCCTATAGTACCAAGTCCACCTGCTATAGTCTCATCCATTCCAAGTCAAGCAAGATATTTCACCGTGGTAGATTTGTGTTCAGCATTTTTCTTGATACCAATTCATGAGGATTCTCAAAAGATCTTTGCTTTCACATGGGACAGTGCCCAGTGGACTTTCACTCAAATCTTCCACATGGTTTCTGTGATAGCCCAATCCAATTCTCTCAAATTTTGAACAGAGACCTTAAAACAATAACATTCAAGGAAAGTAAAATGGTAAAGTAAAATAGCGTCTCCATCTGCTAAAGTGTGTTTAAGAGATAGCAAGATTCTTTTGATTGAATTTCATAAACATGGACATAAAATCTCTAAAGCAAAACTTCAATGGGTTTTGCCTCATGTTGAATATCTTGGTTTTGTATTGTCAGAGGGTTCCAGAAGTATCACTAAGAAAAGAATAGCTTATATCTAGAAACTGAGTGCACCTAAGACCAAGAAGCAACTCAGAGCTGTTCTTGGAACAACTGGTTTTTGTAGACAATGGATACCTGGGAATAGTGAAATTACTAAATGTTTAATAGATCTAACCAGGAATACAGAACCAGAACCTCTGAAACTCAAACCTGAACATCTGCAAGCCTTAAGTAAGCTTAAGGAAGTGATTTTATCTGCACCAGCTCTTGGAATCCCAGACTATACTAAACCTTTTCAATTATTTGTGAATGAGACAAAAGGAATTACATCTGGTGTACTAACACAGACTTTAGGATAAAGTTATCGTCTAATTGGACACTATAGTTGTCAGCTAGATCCAATTGCTGCAGGTACAGTTTCTTGTTTAAGGGTTGTAGCTGCTGCAGCTGTGTTAGTTCAAAAGTCATCAGACTTAATTTTGGGATGTCCATTGACAGTATTTTGTTCACATCAAATGGAAGCACTAATGAGGAAATTTCGTACTCAAGCATATTCAGACCAATGAATATCTAAGTATGAAATTATACTTCTAGGTAGTGAAAACATCATGTTGAAATGGTGTAGTGTATTAAACCCAGCTACACTTCTTCCTGATTTGCCAAATAACGGTGAACCATTACATGAATGTTTAGAAGTAGTAGATCTAGTGGATATGCCAAGGATGGATTTAAAAGACACTCCAATCAAAAATCCAGATTTGGTTTTATTCACAGATGTTCTTCATATTTGTGTAATGGAATTAGATGTACAGGTACTTCAGTTGTTACAGAATTTGAGACACTGTGGTATGGATCATTACCTAGTAACCTTAGTGCTCAAAGTGCAGAGTTGATCGCTTTAAAGCAAGCATGTCTTCTGGCACTGGTAAAAGTGCTAATGTTTACACAGATTTATATTATGACTTTTCTGTTTGTCATGCTACAGGAAAGATCTGTAAACAATGAGGTTTTATTACTGTACCGAGAAAACCAATTGCTCATGCAGAAATAATAACCGAGTTTTTGGATGCTATCCAGAAGCCTAAACAGTTAGCAGTAATCCATTGTAGAAGTCATATTAATAAAAGAGATTCAGTTGCTAAAGGAAATCATAAAACTGATATAACTGCAAAATTTGCTGCTAGAAATGCCCCAAATGTATATTATGAACTTATCAACTATTGAATCTGATGATCTAGAAAAAGCTTATGTAGACTCAGAAATACAAAAATGGAAAGAGAAATTTGGAGCAAGAAAAGAACATGTTATATGGTTAACAACCATAAAGAGACAGTGGGTTGCTCCTGGAATAAGTATTGTAGCAAATAAGATCTGCTCAAGATGTTCTGTTTGCCAAAAATTCAACCAAGGAGCATTCAGACAGAAAGGTTTAGGTGGCAGACTTTTAGCATATTGTCCATTTGAGAGTCTGCAGATTGATTACATCAGCATGCCCCAAACTGGAAGATACAAGTTTTGCTTGGTATTTGTTGATAGCTTTGTGGTGAAAGTATTGATTAAGAAAATTATTCCTATATTTGGAGTACCATTAACAATAGACTCTGATAAAGGATCCCATTTCACTTAAGACATCCTGAAAAGAGTCTGAAAATCTAGGAACAATACCAAAATATCATGTGCCTTATTATCCACAAAGTTCAGGGCAAGCGAAGCACATAAATAAGGAAATAAAGACTATGGTGGGGAAGCTCTGTGCTGAAATTCATCTCAAATGGCCAGAGATTCTTCCCACAGCTTTGTTTTACCTACATACAAGGCCAAAAGCAGATTTGCATATATCATCCTATGAAATGCTCTTTGGATATGCTCCGCTACAAGCAAAAACTTGTAAGACAGTGTATACATCTGCCTTAGCAGGAGATTGTCAATTTGCTTCTTTCTTAAGTGCTTTACAACAAAGACTAAAAGAATTACATGGTATGTGAGTATTAATTCAAACTGGTCCTTTGGATTATTCTCTTCATAATTACAAACCAGGAGATATGGTATATGTAAAAAAATTTGCTAAAACATCAGCAACACAGGAAAGTTGGTTAGGTCCTTACACTATTGTGTTAGTTTCTCCATCTTCAGTAAAAGTTTTGGGTAGAGATTCCTGGTATCATTGTTCACGTATAAAATTAGCACATGGTATAAATAATGAAAATGTACAAATAATTGAAGAAGAAGAAAATGAAGAAGAGATTGCATAAAGATAGAATCATCAGTAAAATTGAGTTTGTAGTCAAAAAGATCAGTAAGGAGAGGACCATTCCTAGGGAAGAGGACAGAAGAGGGCAATGCAGAAGAAGAGCAGAATTCAGGAATTAATGGACATTGTTAAAAGACTGAAAATTTATAAATTTAAAAGACTGGGTGAAATTTCCAATGAAGAAGATTGGAGGATAAATGGACTAATGTTTTTATACTTTGGGGTAATGTATTATAGTAAATAATAACATAGCATTCATTCATATACAAACACAAATATATTTACTACTATGAAATTGCAGAAAGATATTCAAAGAAGAGGTGAGAAGAGAAAGAAAGTAGGGGTAAGTATGTTTCATACAACAGTAACATAACTCTTACATAACAGTAACACTGACATTAAAATAGCAAAACAACATGATATAGCAAAAGTAACAACATAATAAAACATAAACAAAACATAAACATGGTTAGGTTTCATTGAATCACTACTTAAATTTGTGAAACAATGTATACTTAGGGTACTAACAATGTTATGATTAGCTATAGATATGTTATTTACTAACAAAATGTAGTTACTTAGATTTAGTTTAGGTATAGAAATTATTTAAGAGAAGTATTTTGAAGATAGAGATTAGTTAGGTAAAATTAAGTAAGATAAGATGAGAAAATGAGATATTGACTTCTACTACATCACAAACAACATATGACATCACATATCAAACAAAATTATAAATATGTAAATATATGTCAATAGGATGTATAATTGGATTGTAAATTAATTGTATTATATAGTGTCTATATGTAAACTATGTGTAAATATGAAGTGTACATAAGTGTATATATGTGCATATGTACAGCATGCATATATTGTATGTATATTACATATATGTAAATTATGTGCATAGTTTACTAATATTTATTATTACATGTATTTGCATAAGTGATTTTAATGTTTGTTTTGATTTTCCGTGTAAAACTTATGCAATGTTGTGTTTATTGTAATTTTCAAAAAATTTTTCTTTAAGTTTAATGTTAATATATTGCAATAGTAGATGATTGCATGGAAATTATGTTCATCTTTTGTTTGATGTTATTTTGCTGTTTTGCTTTTGCTTCTGTTTGACATTTGTACTTGTTCATTTTAAAATTCCTTTTCCTTTTCCTTTTTTCTTGTTAAAATCCCTAGAATAGGTTAGTGTTAGTTAGAGTAAGATAGTTGAGTGTAAGTTGTTTGTTATTTTGGGTAGATTTCTTAGTTTAGATAACTCATAAGTATTTTAGATTGTGCACAAATTCAAAAATAGTGTTTCCAACATGATTTTTGGTTCGTGCAAAAGGGGGGAATGTGAAAAAGGATGAAAGGTTTGCAAAAACTGTTGTAAAAACTGAGAGATGCAAACCTTAGAGATTGATTGACAGGAGCATGTGACTTAGGGTCACATGGGAGCCTGAGCCTTGGGATCTGGCAAAATTCTATTGTCCAAGGGTTTTCATCTCATAGTCTGCTCTCCTGGAAGGACATAAGTTTTGAAGAGGATTTTCCCTGTGACCAGCAGAGGAAAGAGGTTTTGGATCTGGCTGCAGGCAGCATCAGTGAGGAGATCTCTGGACCTACTTGGACATCTACCAACTTGAGATCCTGGCCCTATTTGAACTGGACTCCTGGTGTGAGACTTGGATATAGGGAAGTTAATGTTTAGTTTAGTAATATAGTTTAGTTAGTTGTAGATATTAGCTTTTCAATTAATTATATGTATAAGTTTATTCCTAAACCCTTATTCCTTCCTACCCTTCCCAAACAATAAACCAGAATTTATTGATATGTTTCCTCTTGTTTTTTTTTCTGCACCCCAAATCCTACCATAATACCACATGATATTAATGAGACTCAGTATCTGTTAATTGAGGAAATATATTACAACTTCTGGGACTCATGGGACTTTTTGTGACCCCTTTCCCCCAATGGCCAGTGATCTCTCACTTCCAAATCATCTAGCATTTTTGCATCTATTTTGTATATACAGGTATGTATCCCACATTGTGACTATCCTCATTGTGGTTTTGATATATCATGGGTTAGCCTAAGAAATTAAATGTAAATTTTTTTTTCAGTTTTGTGGAAGCCACAGATGACATGTGAAAGTCAACAGATAACACAGAAATTTAGAAACTTAGAAATGCATAAAATATGTGCATAGTATTATATAATATCAATATAGTTTATCTTTTAACATCATAAACATACACAATTTCTTTTCTAGAAGTTAAAATAAATTAAAAGTTAAAGTTTGTGAACAGAATCCAAAAGCTAGTAGATGATACACAAAGGCTAGAAATATTAACATTGTCTTGCATATAGCCTATGGCCAAATACTTAACTCAAATTTTGCATAAAAATGCCCCATAAAAGAAAAAGAAAAACATTAGACTTCTTCTCTGGTATGGAGTGTCAAAATTTTTAGGCAGATTTTCCAGATTGTGGAGGTGCACTCCTCATCCCCATGATGTGGAAGAGACTGTACTTATCTGTGTACATATTTTCTCCCTCAATAGAATATTAGCTCCTTGAGAGCTAGCACTGTTTTATTTTTGTTTTTGTCTCTATAATACCCCAATTCAGTGTCAAGTACATAGTGAAACTTAATAAATACTTATTGCTTGATTAAGTGATTTTAGATGATTTCATATTTTAATAACGATATCTGATACATAGAATTTCAAGGTTTATAAACCACTTTTCACACATCACATAATTTGAGTCTTGCAAGTAAGTCATGAAGATACCATTATTTCCATTTTCTAGATGGGGAATCAGAGCCTCAGAGAGGTGAAGTAACTTGCCTGTGGTCACATAGATAATGAGTGTCTGAGATTGGTTTTGAACTCTGGTATCTTCTGATTTCAGATTCAGAATTCTTTCCATTATATCATGCTTTGAATTATTTTATCACCTACATTGATTTGAAAATCACCAATACCAGCTTGTAAGCCTGTAGGCCTACAGAAGCTAAGTTTGTTTATTTATTATACTGAATCCTTTAATGAGATGAAATCCTTGGAATAATTCTGCTTATCCTCCTATAAAGGGTCTCAGAGCCCTACATTGACCAACACTGGGGTTATAGAAAGAACACTAGATTTAGTGCCAGAAGATCTGGGTCCTGCAGCTTATTAGCTGTGTGACCTTGGACAAATGTCTGTACCTCTCTCTGAATTTCTGTTTCTTCATATGTAAAATGAATGGATTAGATTGCTAGGGTGCTCTAAGGTGTCTTCCAGATCTTCCATTGTCTCTTAGAATCTCTGGCTTTCTTCTTGACTCAGTGGAAGCACCATCTTCTACAGGGATCCAGGCTGAGTCCCTCTGGCTACTCATGCCTACTTCCCTCTGAGATGACCTTATCTGCCTTTTTTATTTTTTGGGGGGGGTATCCCTTACTTTCTGTCTTAGAATTGTTGTTAAGTATCAGCTTCAAGGAAGAAGAGCAGTAAGGGCTAGGCAATGGGGACTAAGTGACTTGCCCAGGGTCATCCAACTACAAAGTGTCTGAGGCCAGATTTGAACCTAGGACTTCCCATCTTCAGGGTTGGCTCTCTATCCACTGAGCTACCAATGACATTAGTAGCCCTGGGCTCAGAGTACAGTGAGTTCAGCTATGACTGATCAGGCCAGTACATACTCAGAATACTCTACCACAAGTTTGGCACTCATAGCCAGTTAGAACTCTTGGGATGGAAATGTCTCATGCTTCCTTTGTGCTACAGCCCACCAGGCCACAAAAGTCCAACTGGAAGGGGATGCCAATTTGAACTAGAGCAGTGACAGTGGGAATAGAGAGGATGGGATGGATGTAGAAGGAGCAGGACATGGGAATTAATTAGAAATGAGAGGGGAGGGAGTGGGAAGAGTCAAGGATTATGCCAAGATTTTGGTTGTGAATGACTGGGTGAAAGGAGGTGCCATGGACAGAAATATTAAATGAGGGTGAGAAGGTTTAGGGGGTCAGATAATGAGTTCATCCTGATGGCCATTTCTTGCTGTAAGGTTTGAAGAAATCAAACCTCCTAACTCCAGAGACACATCATAGCCCTAGAATAAGACAGGTAAGGACAGCTGCATCTCCTCTGAGAAAACATAGTGGAAGCTTTAGTGAATGAGTGACTCCCAAGACAGGCTGTATGCCTGGCTACTTGACAGGTAGGGGACCCTTCCTGTCTCACTGTGGCTTCCCCAGGAAGCAGAAAATTTTCTGACGACTGGCTCTGAAACAGTTCTCTCTCTCAAGTTCTTACACTGGAGCTAGGTGTCCCCTTTGGAAGGGAAGTGAGGAAATCAACAATCACCTCCCCTGGGGAAGTCAGTGAAGATGTTTCAGGTCAGCTGGTCAGACTTGGTCTCTGCAAGGGGTGGGACACATCAAAAAGAAGCCACCACAGATCTAAACATTAATTATGGAATCCAGCTGGACCAACCCAGAGCTTACTTCTGTTGGATAGATTTGTGGCTGTATATAATATGTTTTTCCTTGTTCAGTTCTTTCTGTTGCATCCAACTCTTTATGGCTTCATTTTTGAGGTTTTCTTGGCATGAAGTGGTTGGGCATTTCCTTCTTCATCTCATTTTACTGATGAGGGAACTGAGACAAATAAGGTTAAGTGACTTGCCCAGAGTCACACAGCCAGCAAGTTTCTGAGGCCAGATTTGAACGCAGGAAGATAACTCCAAATCTGGCTCTCTATCCGCTATCTATCTATACCACATACCTGTCCCATCACGTTCTCTAGATGAATACATTTGCAAAATGAGCCCAAGTATCTTGTCTAGAGAGATATTTAGGATAGGGCAGATTTATGGGCCACTTAGAGCAGTCACAGGATCATTGGATGGATGGATAGATAGATAGATAGATAGATAGATAGATAGATAGATAGATAGATTGAGAGAGAGAGAGAGACAGACAGACAGACAGACAGACACAGACAGACAAATAGACAGACAGCGTAGATAGATAGAGAGATAGACAGATAGGTACATAGATTGGTAGGTAGATGGATGGATTGATGGAAGGAAGAAGGAAGGTAAGGAGGGATAGAGAGAAGATAGAAATGTGGATATAGATAAGTATACTGGTAAATGGGTAGGTAAAACATATATTAAAGCACACTTACTATGTGTTTGGCATTGTGATAACTTTTGAGGTTACTAAGAAAATAAGATAGTCCTTGCCTTCAAAGAGCTTTGTGGGGGAGGAGGAGAAGTAGAGGATTTGGAAAGGGAAAGAAGAGACAAGGTAGCAGAGATAGGGGTAGAACAAACTAGAAACTGAGCTAGAAATGAAGGATCACAAATATAGATCTGGAAGGGACCTTAGAGATGATCTGCTACAATCTCTTGCCAGAACTGAACATCCCCTGGTTGGAACTGAGCAACAAATGTGTTCAAAGATTATTTGGAACTGGGACCCCTGGGTGTTTACATTTGCAAAAGTACATTTCAATTCTTTGGTTATAAGATCAATAAATTACAGTAAAATAAGTTCTATGAGTGTGTCATGCTGTTTTCCTTTCAATCAGTAAGTGAATAATGACAACACTTTTGGTTCTTTGGCTTCAAAGCCTAACTCAAAAAGCCAGTGATGGGGGAAGGGACTGTAGAGAGATCCACAAGACTGATCCTCTCATTTTATGTGAGGGAATGGTCCCAAGAGGGTGAGTGCTTTTTTCAAGGTTAAAATAGCTCATTTGGAACTGGAACTCAAATCTCCTAATTCCCAGCCCATGAACTTTGCACAGTGTGGAAAATATGACATACATCTGACTTTTCTGTGTCACCCTCTCTGTGAAGCCTGTCGAAATCTTCCCCCTTCTCATCCTCCCATCCCAAACCTTATACCCTTGAGGAAGTTCCAGATCTGAGATTCCATGTATAGAGATTAGATCTGTGATTTCCTCCCAGATGAAAAGCAAGAGAAAAAACATGGAGGGGGAAAAGAACAGAGAGCAAAAAGAAGTACATTTTGGCAGGGCCATTTATATTTAGAATGGTATAATATGAGCTAAATCTGGAAGGGTAGGGAAAAGCTACACTGTTATCAGCTTCCACTGCCCGATGAAGGACTTGGCATTCTACTGAGTATGCTATAGGGAGCCATTTCAGGCTTTTGAGCATTGAACCAATCTGAACTGATAAATCCCTGTGAACTTCTGTAACTACAGTGGATGCATGAAATTTATCAGGATGCATGTTTCCTCCAAAACAGCACATTGTTGAAATCCAGTTATCAAAATATTTAGTAAACAAGATCATGAACTTCTCTCCTTTTGTGTGGACCTAGCTATCTTTCCTTCCCTAAATCCTCCATAGGAAGTTTACTTTATGAAATGAAATTACTCTGTATTGCTTTTGTTCAAAGCTTGCATTTATTCTTGTTTAGTATGTTCTTGTATTGTATGTTACATCTATGTTGTTCCCTTTCAGCAGACTGGAAGCTTCTTGAGGGCAAGGATTGTTCCATTTTTTGCTCTTTCTTTTTATTTCTAATACCTTGCCTCACAGCTGATGTAGCAGGCACTCAATAAAGACTTGTTGGCTTAAATAGAGGATCCATCTCACAAACTGAGGGACTTTCTCCTGGTCTTTTAACATTTCATGAATAGAATTGCAACAATTAGGTTCAGGTGCACTGAGCTGTCTCATAGCAAAAATGCAGTCAAGATACTCAAAGCAACTCTTTACTTCTCCACCCCACCTTGCCTTTTTAAAAAAGATTTCTGTTCTATTTATTTACGCTAGTTTGAGATGATATTCACAGCATTTTCTCAATTTGGCCAAGAGTCAAAAAATTGTGTTTAAACTTTGGAATATATCCACAGAGATGGGAGACTCTTCCCCAAGGGTGACCCCTCTACCTGCTTGGGAGATTCTGAGATTGGAATCATGAACTTTGATTTGGAAATACTAGATTCAATGAGTGATCTCTTCCCTTCCCTCCACAACTGTGGATTCCTAGTATGATCTGCCTAGGTGTTATCTAGATTTGCTACCAAACTAGCCCACTTTCATTTTTCAACCCTACATTCATTTCTCAGGTGATATTCCTTATTCTCTTTCTTGAGTACAAGTCAATGCCCATAATTCACTTGCCCTGCAATTTGATTCTTTGAAGACATCAAAGGTGTTTTGTGACTTTAGCCATACATCATTACCCAGAGAAGACTGCTTTGGAAAAGACAGGATTTTCTTTTATGGAATAGTTTTGAATCCCCGAAAATGTTACTCAATTTCCCAAATATAATCCACTCTGCTTCTTTCTTTCTAGGTCTTTTCCTTTTATTTAGCTGTCAGTCCTTCTCATTTTCCAATTACAGTGCCAAAGTAAGGTATACGGTATATCCTGAAGATATCCTGAAGAAAAATGCCTTCTCATTTTTATACTAAAGCCTGGGCAATAGGAACTTTTTTTTTTTTTGCTTTAAATCCTTACTTTATATCTTTGAATCAATGCTCTGTATTGGTTCCAAGGCAGAAGAATATTAAGGGCTAGGCAATTTGAATTAAGTGACTGGCCCAGGGTCACTCAGTGAGGAAGTGTCTGAGGTCATATTTGAACCTAGGACCTCCCATCTCTAGACCTGGCTCCTGATCCATTGAACAATCTAGCTGTCCGAATAGGAACTTTTAATGAAGCTTCCCTTCCTCCCTTTCCTCCAATCTGAAGCGTTACGTTAAATTCTTTTGAGTGCTTCTGATCTTACTGAAGAAATTCTGTAGTATTTTGGGACTTGGTACAATTAGCAGGGGATCTACAACAAGGAGCATCTGGAGGACCTCAACATCAACAGGGAATTCTAAATAGTGTGAGAAGACCATTGAATTCTGAGCCAGAATTCTGAATTCAAATCCTGCCTCTGACCCTTATTAATGGTGTGACCTCGAGCAAGTCATGTAACAACTCTTAGCTTTGGTTTCCTCTCTGTAATATTAGGGGGTTAGATTAGTCAATATATAAAGTGCTTCTGGCTCTAGATCTGTGATCATATAATTCTCTCTTTCATCCAGAATTTGTGCAATGGCTGGCACATATTAAGTACTTAATAAATGTTTATTGATTGATTGATTTAGAATATGAATAGGAAATTCTCCTAGAAAATGGTGAATACCTCTGATGAGTCTGTTTGGCCTTTTTGCATGATGCTGAATAATTAGAGGGCCTTTGAGCTAAGTTAGCACCATTGTGGCAGCTAATAGAGAATTTTTTATTACCTTCATCCATGATTGAAAGACTTCTTACTAGAGGAGAGTTTTTAAAGCTGTTTTGCTCTACCAAATCAAGTACATTAAAAAATAATCAGCAAACAAGAAGTGCAGTGCAATTATGTGTTTTCTACTCATTTCAGTTGATTCTGTGACTGAAAATGTGGAATGCTGTAGAAAATCTTTTGGGAAAGTCTGCCTAAAAGCATGGTAAAGCATGAAATGGTAAACTAGAAACATGGCCATTATTCTGATTTTGTTTTGCTGGGCTCTATTTCTGCATGAGGGGGTGGGTACAGTACACTATTGTTTAGAGGCAATAGCCATTAGTGGGAAGTGAAAATAATGTGTTTTTAAAAGTAAAGAACATCAATGAAACAAAAAAAGAAAATTAGTTTATACTCCTTTCTTGGTATTTTTTTTTAAGGAACAATTTACTCACTATGTGTATATATGCTATTCTTATAAAGGTTTTATAGGTTTTTTTCTCCACCATTTATTATCTTCTTGGATGAAATATTTTTAAAAAATCAGACCTTCAATGCTATCAGAGCGCTTTCATCCTTAGCACAGATTTCTTTTGTGTGTGTTTTGTTGGATCTGATCCAGATTCTTCTCACATTTTCAAGTCAAGTCAACAAGCATTTATAAAAAGCTTACTATGTTTCAGGTACTAGGCCTTAAATTTTTTTTTTAAGGTTTCATTTCCACTTCCTGATAGTACATTAAGTACAAAATACTAAGAGGTGTTAGAATCCAAACAATGGTAGATTTACTGTCATCAATAATCCAAATAGATCGATTCAATGAAATGCAACGAGTATGATTAGGCACCTGCTATGTGCAAAGCACTGGGCTACCATGCCTAGTATAGCAAGACAAAGTCCTCTGCTGAAATGTTGATAGACCTGCTCCATTACAATCCTGGGTGGAAGGGATTTCCCCTATATTTAATATATCATGGGACTTTCCATGGATGCTTGTGACATTGGGATGGAGGCCCCCCTTCTATAAAGTCATGTCAGTTCCCTTCAAGTTATGTCGACTAAGCCAAAGTCAGATATAGGACTCCTGGGGAAAAAAGACTCTGTTTTTAATAGTCATCAAACCATGAACTATCACTGGAACTATGACTGGCAATTTCTGATGACTGTTTATTAGTAAGTAATGGATCACTATTTCCACTGATTAGAACTAAAACAAGGATAACATTATTGATTTAAGATGGATGGGGTCTACTAAAATAGGGTAGGTATTTTTCACAAGTTACAGCCCTGAAATATGAATGCAGGTTCTTTGACCCCCAAAGCCAATCATTTCCTCTAGCAGTGATCTAAGTATTCACCAGAGGAATGGACTCCACAATGAAGACCTTCTTGAACTTTCGGATGGAAATTGCAATTTTGCATTCAGCTATAATGGGGCTGAATTATTAAAATCTAGGCCTTTTTGTCATTGAGTATGTGGAAGGTAATACCCCCTGATTTTCCCATAAACACTAAAAGCCTTTGGGAACGAGAAGTAAAAATACTCATCGCTGGGAAGATAGGACGTACAATTTCTCAGTCTGAAAGACTATTTCTGATAATGATTGAAAATGGAATGTTGATACTGTGCGTGTGATGTGTTTTTGTTCAGGCTAATCCCTGAGCATAGGGTTGTTTTTTTTTTTTCTAAGGGTGGCTCAAATCCCACCTGCTTCTGCCCGTATTGATTTTCCCTCATCTGAATTGGATTTGGAGGCAGAATTAAATTCATTTCTATGAACATTTAAGTCCCTCCAGTGTACAAAGGTCTGGGGCTCAGCATCTAGTTACAAAGATGAAAAACTGAAATAGACTCTGCCTTCAGGTAGCCTACACTCTAAAGGCATGAAGTCAGAGAGCTAGGGTGCACACTCAAATTTTGTGCTGTGTGACCGAATGCAGAGGGCAAAAAAGAGTTCCAGATTAAATGTTCTAGGACAATTTGAAGAGGAAGGCAGGTTCTAGGTTCTGCTGTGTGACTTTGCACATGGTAACCAATTTCTTTCTGAACTTTAGTCTATGCAACTGTAAAAGGAGATTATGATACTTTCCCTCTTCTCTCCCCCAAAGTGTGAGGTTCAAAAGAGATTATAGATATAAAGCATGATTCAAATGAAAGGTATTAGTGTTATTATTAATATTTAGTCATTAATACTAGACTGTTGTTATTGAATTATTTCTCATGCTTAAAAGCTATCCAACCATGCTGTAAGGGCCTTAATGACAAGAAATATTGCCCCTATGAGAGTCTGAAGTAGGAATACTTTTTTTAAATGCACTAAATAAAATACATAGAATCATAAAGCAAACCAATTTTATCCTGAAATTCAGTATCTTCTAGATCCCTCAAAGCACCTAACACAGGGTTGGATATAAAAGATCATAATATTTAGAGGTAGAAAGGAATTTAGAGTCATATTTCCACATAGGTGGAAACTGCCCTACAGAGGAGATGGTATTTGCCAAAGTGACATAGATAGTGAAGAACTGAACTGGGTTTCAATCTCAGGTCTTCTGACTCTAACTGAAGGACTCTTTCTGCTAATATGCTCTGCTAATATGATCCCAAGTGAAGAACCTCCAAGAACCCCTTCACTTGAGATTTGTGAACTTGTTTACATTTTTTTTAATAATTGGATTTTAGTATAATTGACTTACTTTGTAATCCTATGTATTTTATTCAGTGCATTTAAAAATTATTCTGAGAAGGGGTCATTCATAGTTCATGGGGCCATGACACAAAATATTTGCCATGATGAGGGGTTGACACATTATGGCCTGAGTGCCAAATGCTGGCTATTATTTGTTTCTGTATGGCTAATGGTGATTTTTATATTTATAAATAAGGTATTAAATAATGCAAAAAATATCGTTAGTTCAGACTATACAAAACTAGGTGGTGGGCCAGTTTTAGTCCTTGGACCACAGCTTTCTAATTCCTGGTACAGAGTCTTTTACTGTACTTGATATCCAATCTGAAACACCGCGATTGTGGTATAGCTCGGGCACGTCAACTCTTCAGGCTTTAGTTGTTCCATTTTTAGATCTTTAAAAAAACTATCAGTAGAAATGTGACTTGAACCTTAAATTTTTCAACTTAATGCACATCAGTCAGTCAGGCGATCTATAAGCATTTATTACAGGTTTAGTATGTGTCAGGCACTGTGGCAAGTTCTATGGATACTAAGAAATCCAAAAATGTATTGCTTGTCCTCTTGGAGTTTTCCTTCCAGTGGTCTCCAGGTCCTGCCAGCTGCTCTGTTCCCATTGGGCAGTTTTGGCCTCTGAAATGGCATGATATATTACCCCTGAGTAATTATGGTCGATTCTAGTCATTACATGCTAAGAATATTGAAACCTTGAAGCTATGTCACATGTAAACCTTGAAATTTCTCAGACTTGTGAATGTTAAAAATTTCCCCATTGGACTGGGAACATTCCCCATTTTGATGAGAAAACTCCTTGCTATGGGAGGACCTCTACTCCACCCATACTTAAGACTGCTTTAGGGGAGAAAACTCCTTGCTAAACAATGAAAGTACTTGGTTCCATGCTTATGATGAGGCAGGGAGTTCTTTGAGCCATGCCTGTTTTTTAGAATTGATAAAATGAGATGCTAGGTACCTAAAAGGGTCAGGAAAGTTTTCTCTTAATGAGATTAGTTGACTCAGCTGTGTTTTCACTGGTTCAGACTTACTGAGGAGATTTGTCGACTTAGCAAGAATTCAGATGGGCAGTCCTTTGGAAAATGTCTACAGTGATTGGTAGATGTAAGGACTTAGGGGAGGTGACATAGGAGAAAAACCTCCTATATAAGAAGCAGAATCTATTGAGGAAGGATTGATTCTGAAACATTCATATGGAGGAGGGAGTTGGTGAAAGCAGCTGAGATGATGCTGGCCTGGTGTCACTAGAATCCTTGTTTAGGCAGACCTTGTGGTGAGTGTTAAAAGACTGACTGACTGATCTCTCTCTCTTAAGACTTAGGTCTAGGCCATGTTGGCTTAAGGCCCTTCATACTTATTTCCTTTTTTCTCTCTTTCTCTCTTTTCTTTAATTCCACATTTGTATTAATTAAAATCTCTATAAAACCCAGTTGACTTGGGTATTTGAATAATTGGGAATATTTTCCTGTTGACCACCTTATATTTGATTTAAAACCAAGACACTGTAGTGAAACATATTTTCTGTGGTCAAATTTACTCACCCTCTCTTATATCTATCACAATTTATATCTTCCACTATTTTAATCACTACAGTTTAAGACCTCAACCATTTTAAATCTAACACACATGAGCATCATTGTGAGGATGAGGGGATAAATAAAAGAAGTCTTAGGAGGGACATGATGATTATTATCTTTATCATAGAGAAAAGCTAAACTTATTTATTCCATGTGGCTCCAAAAGATAGAACTAGAAGCAATGTGTGTAGGAGTTATATGAAGGTAAAGTAGAAAGAGGACTAGATCTGGAATCAGGAGACTTAGGCTTACTCCAGTCCCTTCCATCTTTAAATCCCATGATTTCAGCTCAGATATTCCTAACAGTCAATGTTGGTCAACAATGGAACATTCTTACCTGGGAGGTGATGAGTTCACTATTATTAGAAGTGTTCCATCAGAGACCAGATGTCCATTTGTCTGGAATGTTCCAGTAGAGATCATTCTACTGAATGAAAAACTGGACTAGATCTCCTCTATGATGTCTTCTGATATTCTAAGAGACCACCTAAACTTCATAAAGAAAAGAGAACATGAGAAAGGGAGACCAGAAACTGTATTCATTTTCATATATCTGGTCCAGGGGAAGATTAAGCTCTATCTATGAATTTAAATGAAGAGCTGATCAGATCTTAGTGATGATTTCTCTTTCTTACAGATGAGGAAATCAAGGTTTAGAGAGGGAAAGCAACCCTAAATTACACAGAGAATCCCTGGAAAAAGCTTGGGTAAAAGTTGGATTTCCTGACTCTCAATCTTTTGCTCTTTCCCCTATTCTGTTGCTACATCTGTCCTAGCCAGCAGCTGTAAATTTCCACTCTTCAGTTTAATTATAGGCTTAGTGATTTTTAATCAAAGCAGACCTAAGACAAAGCAATTCTGGCTGAGATCTTGGATCTTCTTCCCTCACCTTCCCTTCTTCAGACATTCATTATGTTACATTGATACGAGGATTAAATGATGTACTGTGCCAGTGATTTGAAAATTAGAGGCTCTTTGCCAGAACTAGAGGTGCAGAGGATTGAATTTATTGCCCTTACAGGAGGGAGTAGGAAGCATGGAATAATGAATTGAGTATTACTCTGGAATCAGGAAGAGCTGGATTCTAGCACTAGTTATGTGATCTGGGGCAAGTCACTTAAACTCTCTGAGTCTAAATATAAAACAAGAGGGTCTGATCTGATGATCCCTTGGGCCCTCTGGCTCTCAATCTTTGGTCCTATTTTCTTATAACTCAGAAAATTAGTGGGCAGTAGAGAAGAGAATGGCCTTCTCATAGATTATTACAACTGGAAGACAACATAAACATTATCTAATTGCTCCCTTTCTGGGTTTGTCTCATATTTCACCTCTTATCTTACTTTACTTTCCAGAAAACCATATTATTCTTTGACTCCTGGTTAAGCCCTGAATTTTCTTGTATCAAAGATCATGTTATGCTTAAATCTACAATGACTGGGTATCAGAAGCCCTTGATTTCCATTCTAAACCTGTTGTCACTAAACATACATACTGTGTGACTTTGGAGCAGATTCAGTTGACTATCTAAGTCTTAGTTTTTCATGCATAAAATGGAGGTTGGATAATGATTTGCAAGTTTTCCTCTAGTGTTGATTCCATGATTAAAAATACCCCAACAACCCTTACTTTGAACAGAAAGATCAAACATGAAAGACAATTCATATGAACATGTTGGACTCCATGATGATATCCTATGTGATACAGGAAGGGTGAGGAGGGTTTGGGACACGAGTGGATAGGATCTTTTATTTGGATATGAAGAAAAGCAAGTGAAACATATAGGGACTTGTGATTTTATTTGTGTAATATCTTCTTTTTCTTTAAATATGGAAATGTTTGTTTTGTTTGGATTTGTAAGCATTTGGAATAAGGAAAGAAAATCCTCACCTTTTGTCTTAGAATGGATGCTACATATTGGTTCTAAGGCAGAAGAGAGATAAGGGCTAGGAAACTGAGGTTAAGTGACTTGCTCAGGGTCACATAGCTAGTGAACTCATAAAGATGAGTCTTGTAAGATTAAAATTAATATCCAATAATTCCAAGTATTATTTTTATAATATTTATTAATATTACTTGAAGCAGAGGAAATAGAAAGAACCTGAGTAAAGAGAAGTTTTTCCTGACCACAGTAGCGGGAGAAGAGAGAGCAAGAGGGCAGGGTTACAGAAACTTTATCTCCAGAATGTAAGGAGGTAACATAAGGACAAATGTGGGGTTCTGCAAAACAGAGTCTTGGGGTACAAACTTCTAATTACACAGTCTTTATGACTATGCCTAGCACTCTCTCCATTGTGCTACCTAGCTGCCCAGAACTACCTTATCCCTGCTTATTCATTTCAATAGTAAAATAACACCAAACTAAACAAACAAACAAAAAAGAACCCTAGATGGGGTTGGGGGTCCCTTCTGGAGTACTCTAGTATGGACTCAGCCCCTTTCTTTAACTAACACATCTTCTCTGTCCTTCAGCTCTTTTCTGGAAATTTCAGTAACTTAGGTTGGAAACTCCCAGACTTAATGCTTATACTGCCAGATGTCACCATCTATTCCCTAGAGAAGGAGTTCTTAACTTCTTTTTGTGTCCCAGACCTTTTTGGTAGTCAATCTCGAAAAGCCTTTGGACCCCTTCTCAGAAGAAAATTTTAAACACATGAAATAAAATCCATAGGATTACAAAGGAAGCCAATTTTATTGAAATATATATATCAAGATCTTATAAAAATTCTCAAACCTCAAATTAAGACCTTGCCCAACCATTTTCCTCCCTGTAGCATCAGGAAGAAGGCACCAGTCAGACAGTCTGAGTGAACATCTTTCCCCTTCTTATATATCTCATTGGCCTGGGAGGTTGTATTGCTCTGGTATAGAGGAAATAAATAACCCAAACTTTCTAGACATCAATTAGGAAGAATGATGAGTGCTTGGTAGAGGCTGAATGTGGCAAGTCTGAGAATATCCTCTCCTATGACCATCACTGACCTCCTTTTTTTTGACAATGTACTAAAGAGGTGCTCTGGACAGCTCAATAACACAGCAGATATGGTGCCAGGCTCAGAGTCAGGAAGACTCATCTTCCTGAGTTCATATCTTGCCCCAGATACTTACTAGCTGTGTGTGCCCTTGGACAGATCACTCAACCTTGTTTGTCTCAGTTTCCTCAACCATCAAATGAGCTGGGGAAAAAAATGGCAAAGAACTCCAGTATCTTTGCCAAGAAAATTCCAAAATGAAGTCACGGAGAGTAGGACATGACTGAAAAATGACTGAACCCCCAAACAACAAAAGGTGCCCTCACATCTATACCTCCCTGGACACTCCCCCATCCCTGCAGCATGTCCTTGATCTCCCTCAACCCCTCTATCGTGTTTGATTTTCTTTTACATCAGTAAAAATTTTAACCAAGGCCTCTTGTTTTACTCAGTGCTGGTTGGCTTATTTTGTGAAGACCCCTCCCAATTCCCAGGCCTGCTGTTACAGACTGGAGAAAACATAAATTTAGTCTTTTTTTTTTTTCTGGAGAGTCAGATAACGAGAACTATGTACATTAGATATTTCTAAAGCCAAGATGGAAAACTTTCCAATTGCTCATCTGTATTTCCTGCAGCTGATGTGGAGGCCTCCAAACCTGAGCACAGCTGTGTGATTTGACAGCTTAATCACAAGCACAAGGTAGTCTCCCTCCTGAATTATGCAATTGCCGCAATAGGGGGCCCTCCAGCTTGCCAGAACGACCATCAGGAGCGGCTTCATTTCTCCAGATCACCACTACAGGACAGAGGCTCATCATTTTGTATGCAGAGCCTTCCCCTGGACAGCTGTACAGCTCTCCCCAGGAACCCAGAGACAGAGACAACTTGGGCATAAAAACCCCAACAAAAAGGCCATTTCTCTTCATGCCGGGGCTCCCAAGCCCAAAGCAAGGTGTTTTCAGAAAGCTGTTGACTTCTCTTCCAAGCCTTTTAGCTTGCCTTTGGCTCAAGGTTCCACCTGGGAAGTAGATTCCCTATATCCAAAGTATTACAATAAATTCACAAGAGTTCAAACCTGGTAAATCTACAAAAAAGTCTACAAATAAAGATGTCCAGGATCCGATGGGGTCATTTCATCCATCTAGAAGCATAACTTTCCACTGTCAACAAGACATGATAATCGCAAATTGTTATGTCTGTAAGCGATGCAGTCTGTTAACCAAAAAAGGGTGATAAGTAAAAGTGAGATGAGCCAAGTTATTAAAAGTATCTCTGTGACCTTGGGCAAATCACTTCTCTCTCTGGCCCTCATTTTTTTTTATTCTGTAAAATATTGATGAAAGATGAGGAGCTAAGATCTTCCAGAAGGAAATTGGCTTGGGGGACAACAGAGGGAAATTGGATTGTAAAATGGGGGGATTGTAAGAGATAATCTCTTCGAACATTCTTTGTTATGTCTTTTTCAGCTCTTATGTTTATGTTTATGTTGTTAGGTCCCTTCCCATTGTGATATCTGGTGTTGCGTGTGTGACTCCATAATATATGTATGTGTATACTTATATGTGTGGGCATATATGTGTATATATAAATAAAGATATTGCAGTATTTATATACATAGAGAAAGAGGAAAGGAAAGAAGGGAAGGGAGAGGAAGAGAAAAGGAAGGGAGGGAAAGAGAGAGGGGGAGAGAGAGAGAGAGAGAGAGAGAGAGAGAGAGAGAGAGAGAGAGAGAGAGAGAGAGAGAGAGAGAGAGAGGAAAGGAAAAGGAGAGGGAAGGGAAGGGGGAAGGAAAGAGAGAAAGGAAGGGAGGAAGAGAGAGAGGGAGTGAGGGAGCAGGAGATGGAGGGAGAGGAAGAGGAGGGAGGAGAAGAGAGAAAGAGAGATGAGAAAAGGGGAAAGAGGAAGAGAATGGAAGAACTTTTCTTTGGTGAAGATGAAAACATGATTAGGAGATCTGAGGATCCAGAGCAGGATGGGGTCTTAGAGTCATCCAGTCTAACCCCTGCACATTGTAGAGCCCAAGAACCTGAGACCCAAAGAAGTTAGTGACCTGCTCAAAGGTTACACAAGTTGTAAATAACAGAGCTGGGATTCAACCAAAATTTGATGACTCCAGATCCATTGGCCTTTCCACTCTTCCTGAAGTGCTTGAAGGGAAAAGACTACTACCGAAATAACATCTTAACTTAGGACAACACTTTTATCATTTAAATTTTTTTTATCAATGATTTTATTGGTGCAGTTTCTGCTTCCACTGATTCAGGTTGCAGTTTCTCTTTTCCTCAGTATATCCCCTCTAATAGGATATTTGTTAATTAAGAGTTAATTAAGGGTTAATTAGGAAATAGGATTGATTGCAACAGATAAATATAGAACCAACAATCAATAAGGGTTAGGAGACCCTTATAACACCCCCCCCCTTTTAAATCCTTATTTATACAGTTCCGTTTACTGTCCAAAAATAAGATATTTGTTTCTAATGAGGTAATATTTGTTTTATTGTGAAACCCTTACCTTCCATCTTAGAATCAATACTATTTGTTGGTTCCAAGACAGAAGAGTAGTGAAGGCTAGGCAAGGGGGGTCAAGTGACTTGCCCAGGGTCACATAGTCAGGAAGTGACCAACTAGCTGTCCCCCCTCCCTGCCCCATATGGCCCTTTTATAAGCTGCTGTGGCTGAAAAAGTCAGAGCCAGATGGAGACATGCCTCCTGCACTTTTGGGCTGGTCATTGAATGCTATAGTTATGCATCTTATTCTGGTCTCATAGAAAGCCATTTCTAGACCTTTCAGAACTTATCCTGCATCTAAGTTTCAGTCGTTTTCCAGTTATGTCCTGTTCATTGGGTTTTCTTGGCAGATAATGGAGTGGTTTGCCATTTCCTTCTCCAGCTCAGATGAGGAAACTGAGGCAAGGAGTGCCTACTTACCTACTGCAGTGAACATTGATGACTGACTTTCCTGTCACATTAGATCTTGAACATTTCATTTGAGTTTCTTTATCGACTGAATAAATTCACATGACCAGTAGGTGGTGCTGGTTCAGAAGACAGATTTATTTATTTTTCTTAGTGGATTATGATTCTCAAAACTCCCAGCCATGCCCAGGTCCCCAGCTCGCCACCCTTAAAAGCCTGGATTTATCCTTGCTCATTTATCTTTTCCTTAAAAGGCTTAATCAGTTGTTGGGATCCAAAGACCTTTTGGTGACTGCCATTGTTCCTGTTTCAGCCTGCAGGTAGAATTCAGTTGAGCAGAAGAAAAGACAGACTTTGTTTTTAGTTTTGTTTTGTTTTTACTCTCTCCCCTCACCATCATCCATCATGCTTTGAATATTTAAAATGTGAAACCTTATTGCAAGTGTAGAGGAAAGCAATATGAACACTCGAACTCAATTCATGGGTTCCTGGTGAGGGGAGAGGAATCGTACCTTTCTCAAAATTGTAAAATCAGAATTTTTCCTTTGCCGTCCCTAACCTGCTTCCCTTTCTGGGTTTTTTCCAACCCTTTTCTGGATCTCTTCCCCCCAAGTCTGAGAAAAGATGATATCAAGATTTCCTTAGGATTTAAAGCTGAAAGAGATTTTTAGAGGTCATCATCTGGTCCGACTCCAACATTTTAAAGGATGAGGAAATGGAGACCTACAGAGAATTAATGACTTGTCTGAGGTCACATAGAAGGCAAGTAGTGGAGGCAGGAGGCAGGATTTGAATGCAGGGTCTCTGACTGCAAATACTATTCTTTTTCCTGATCATTCACATCATATAACAGTAAAGTCCCATTTCTTAAAGGCTTAGACTTACAAAATGCTTTCCCCATGACTAGTCTGTGTAGTAGGAAGTGAATAAAGGCTTGCTAATTGAAAAGAATCAATAAAAAGTAAGTTGTACAAGTGTTACCATGTTACCGGTGAGGAAACTGAGGACGCATGTCATAAAGCCACTTGTCCAAGTTATACAGCAACTTAATGGCAAGATGAGGCTCAGATCTAGGTCTTCTGACTTCTAGTTCAGGGTTCCTTTTGCACTTTTACACCCATAGAGAATACCTGAGGAGGGACATTATTAGAGTTGTTGTTTAGTTGTTTTTCAGTTGTGTCCAACTGAAAATTCGTCATGACCCCATTTCAGATTTTCTTGGCAAAGATACTGGAGTGGTTTGCTATTTCCTTCTCCAGCTTACTTTATAGATGAGGAAACAGAGGCAAATAGGGTTAAGCGACTGACCTAGGGTCACAGAGCTTGTAAGTGTCTGAGGCCAGATTTGAACTCAGGAAGAGGAGTCTTCCCGATTACAAGTCTAACATCTATCCACTGTGCCACCCAGCTGCCTTGTTATGGAGGTAGAAGTCACAGAAAACGAAACTACTAAGGTAATTGATACTATTTCATTACATGCTTAATTTTGGGACACCAGCTCTTCCCTTACTCCTGCTCCATTAGGAAGAAAGGTAGTGAGAGGGTTACCATGGTGATGTACCATGGGGGTAGATGCTGATACAGTTCAACCTCATTGGTCCAGGATAGTGGTTACCATGGGGAGGAATCAGACCTTTCTATCCATCCCGACAAAAATTCAATCCCTGCTATATCTACTTCTGGGAATAATACAAACATAGATAATAATAATACATGATATCATATTGTAGAAGGCAGTGTAGTCTAGTGGATAGCATGCTGATCTTAGAGTTAGGAAATTACGAGTTCAAGCCTCATTACTGACAGACAGATTCTGGCTGTGTGACTGGGCAATTTGCTTCATGCGTTAATACTCTAAGCAATTCTGCTTCAGAATTTATATTCTGCTATTCTATGCTAGAATATTATATTTAGAATTCTGCTTTATAAGCTTCAAAGAAGGGGCCAACATGCATGATTTAATTGAAGAGTTTCCTTTGATCAGTAAACATTTATTAAGCTCTTATTATGTGCCAGGCACTGTACTAAGCACTTTATTGTTCTGTCATTTTTAGTTTTGTCTGACTCTTAATGGCCCCGTTGGAAGTTTTCTTGGCAAAGACACTACAGTGATTTGCCATTTTCTTCTTCAGTTCATTTTACAGATGAAGAAACTGAGGCAAACAAGATTAAGTCACTTGCCCAAGGCCACATAGCTATTAGGGTCTGAGGCCGGATTTGGACTTAGGAAGAGGAGTTTTCCTGATTCCAAGCTCAGCACTTCATCCACTGCACCATCTAGTTGTTCCATCCTATGCACAAGGGATTAAAAAAAGGCAGAAGTAATCCCACCCCTAAAGGAGCTAATATTAATGAGAAGTTGAAATCCTAGCTCTTCCACTTGGGAACTGTGTGATAATGGAAAAACCAATCAATGAGTCAGTTGATAAACATTTATTATAAAGGATCTCCTATGTTCCAGGCATTGTACTAAGCTCTGGGGGTACAAAGACAAGCAAATGCAGCCCTTGCCCTCAAGGTGCTCCCAATCTAATGAGAAAGATGAAATTCCAGCTACTCCATTGAGCACCTTTTAACCTTCTGGAAAGTCAGTTAATCTTGCTGTATTCCTTTTTTTCTTCTTCAGAAATTCCCTATGCCAAGGAAGTCACAGGTCTAGTCCTCAGGCTCCAATCACATTTTAAGTTCATTATAGCAGAGTGAAACAGCACCACGTAAGGGGGAAGGTTAAAAATCCCACAGGATCAGAGACAGCTTCTTGGAGGAGGCAGTATTTGAGCTTGGATTTAAAGATCAGGTAATGATTCAACATGCAGAAACTGGGATGAAGGACATTTCAGGGTAAGTAAAATATAGGGTAAGAGGAGAGAGTTGAGGTTTGGTGGGATAGATATATGTTTAGTTTGCCTGGAAGAGAGAAGTATGAAAAAAGCTGGAAAGAGAAGGCTTATTGTGAACACCCTGTAGGCAAATTGTTGAATGCTGCTAATTAGAAATGAGTTTTATCTCTTCCCTAAAGCATGCCAATTTTGTTCTTTATAGCAATTAGAGTTACAAAGTGCATATGAAAGTGAGCAAGTTTCAGATCTTTAAAAATAATCCACAAACCAAGTCTAAAAAAACTCATGAGCATTCTCTAATTCTACAAGCATTTCAGAGTTGTGTAGAACATTCTGTATGTCTACAATAGATGAATCTATCTTTCAAGCCTGGCTTCTCTCCCAGTTTGTTTATTTATTATTATATATTTTTTAGATTTTTGGAAAACTTATTTAATTAATTAATTAAGACTATTTTCCCATGGTTACAAGACTCATGTTCTTTCCCTCTCCTCTCCCCATCCCTCTCCTGTAGCTGATGCATAATTCCACCCCCATTTTGTTTAAATTACTCAGAGCCTTAGAGTCAGGAGTACTGGATAAGGCATTATGCACCATTGAGTTCCCCAGGCTTTAATGATGGAACTGAAGCTCACAAAAGGGATGGCGCTTATCCTAGGCCAAATGGGGTAGAACTGAGACTAGAACCTATTGTTTCCTGAATCCACATCAGGGTAATGAAAAAAAATTCACTTTTGAGGTTTTGCTATATTGGGAATATTTCTTTAAATTTAAATTTCCATTTACTTTTCCTCCAATAACCTTCTATGTCACAGTTAACAATCATCAATGGGCTTATACATGGAACCAGATTGGTTTGCTTGGTGGCTCAGAGCCTTTGTTTATGCAGACCCTTTTCTTCCAAGCTTTCTCAGTCAGGTTTATTTTTTTTTTCTCTATTCTTAAATGGAAAGATTACATATGTTTAAAATTTGTAGCATGGCACCTCCTTTCTCTTTTGGAATGAGTGTAAGCAGGCATGTTGTCATTTTGATGTCCAACCTATCTTCAGAGGCCCATAGGAGAAGATACTATTGACCTCTGGTCTCTGCAATTCTATGAAATGAAGAGATGGTTCCTAGAACTATCATCTAGGATGCCTTCCAGCTTGGACATTCCAGGTGCAAAGAGATTCTTTAACTCTTCCCTACCTATCTATCATTCAAATCCTAGCTCAAGGTTTCTTATGGAGCAGTCAACAGTCTTTCTTTACTCATACACCTTTGAATCTCTTGGGATTTTATTTTATTTTTTTATCAGACGTATTTTATAGAATAAGGGCTTGGCTGATATTTTATCTTGCACGGTACTCCAGCTTGTTTTGTTCTTGGCATAGTCTTTTACATCTGCCTTCATATATATATATGTGTGTGTGTGTGTGTGTGTGTGTGTGTGTGTGTGTGTGTGTGTGTGTGTGTGTGTATATCAATATATCCAGTGAACAGTAGTTCTTATCCTAAACAGGATTTGCCATTGATACAATATAGATACAATCCCATTTTAAGGTATATGGTGAATTAATCCTGCAGGTGTTAGGAAGTCATTGGAGTTTAATGAGTGGTGTGTGTGTGTGTGTGTGTGTGTGTGTGTGTGTGTGTGTGTGTAGGAAAGTCACTTTGGTGGCTTTATGAGGAGGTGATAAAGTGGGGAAAGAGCCAAGGCAGAGAGACCAATTTAGAGGTTATCTCAGCTATACAGATGAGAAAAAATGAAGGTCCAAATTAGAGTGGATGGTTTAAGTATAGAGGAGGGGATCTATCCAAGGGGTGTTGTTTGGAGTTAGAAACATGATGACATTTGATTGGATGTGAGGATGAGGGAGAATGAAGAGTCAAGGTGACACTGAGGTTGTGAAGGTGGGTCATTTGAAAGATGGTGATGACCTTAACAATAATAAGGATGTTTGCAAGAAGAGCAGTTTTTAAAAAAATAACGAGTTCTCTTTGAATTTGAGATACCTAGAGAAAATTGAGTTTGAAATAGTAGAAGGAAATTCATGCCTAGAGATGCATGGGCTAGATGCGTAGATCTAGGCATCATTTCCACAGGGACAGTAATTAAAACTTTGGAAGGTGTTGGAGTCACAAAATGAGAATATATAGAGATAGAAGGCTCAGGCAAGGTCCTTGAGTTATATAGTTAGGGGCATGTGATATTGATGATGATACTGCAAAGGAGACCAAAGAGAGAAGTAGAATAATAAATGCAAGAGATCAGTGTCGTGAATACTTAGAGAGGAGAGTATATCCAAGAAAAGAAAGGGGCCAATAGAAAAAATATTGCAGAGAGTTCAAGAAAGATGAGCGTGTAGAGAATATGTGTGCACTCAGATTTATTAATTAATTTGTTAGTTGATGATAACTTTGGTGAGAGCCGTTTTAGTTGAGTGATGGGGTCACAAACCAGATCTTGAAGTGGAGAGAAAATGGAGGCACTGACAGTAGATAATAGGCAACTTTTTCAGGAAATTTGTTTGACATGAAACCTCAGAGCTGCTTTCATTTGCATTTCTTTAATAGTAATTTGGATCATTTTTTATTTCTTTCTTTTTTTTCCAATGAGAGGGAGGTGGTAGTAGGAAGTGAAAATAAATGCTTGTTAATTGAAAAAAATTAATTAAAAAAAAGAATGTGGCTATCAATAGTTTGACAGTCCATTTGACTCGTGTGTGCACATTCTCTCAAGATGCTTTCCAGTTTATTTTTATGCTAATGAATATACAGATGAGTGTCCAGATTAGAAGCCAAAAGTTCCAGATTTGAGATGGGAAAGTCACAGAATCTTTCTGAGCCTCTGTTTCCTCATTTGTAAAATGAGGATAATAATTCTCACACTGTCCACCTCATCAGCTGGTCAACATGAGGAAAATATTTATAATGTCTGAAATCACACAGAAATGAGAGCTATTAGTTATATCTGTTCCAGCTCTAACATGCTAGAAGATTAAGTGATGGTACTGGTTCTCATTCTTCCCTAACCTGGGTGTATCTGTTGTATCTATTGTACCATTGCCTCTCCTGTTTTTATTAGGAAAACTCAGTTCAGACATTTAATGGGATTATAGGTTTTAGAACTTAAAGAAATCTGGAGGTCTAGTTCAAAGCTCCTCATTTTAGAGAGGAGCAAACTGAGACCAGTTTATCCCAGTCACACAGGTAATAAGCGTTCAGATGAAAATGCAACCCTTCCAACCCTAAATCCAGAGTGCTTTTCACAAAACCCTTCCACTGCTTGCTGAAGAAAACAAATTATCATTTCCTTAAGCAGCAATTGACTTAAAAAAAAAAACAGAAATAACAGTGATTGATTTTTTTTAAAGAAGGAGAATAAATTTGCTCCCATGAGTCATAACATGGCATTTTCCAAAATGGCTCTGACCCATAAAATAGTCACTTCTGTTAATATCAGTAATGAAGGTTAACAGTTGCGTCTTTAGAACACTCCACCGGTAATTACTGCATGAATTGCCCAGAGTGTATCCATGGGAATAGTTCTGATTGCAGGCAGAGGACTAGAAATAGAAACAGTGCCCTGTTTGCTTCCCGATGGCATATGTCACCCACATCTGTATTTCTCAGAAAGAGCGACCAGTCTAAGTACTCAATCTGCCGTCTGCTCCATACCAGCCAGCATATGCTAATGGATGGATGACCTACTGATTTGGCTTGAGGCTATTGTTTCCTCATTGAAGAAGGGAGATGCAAAAAGAAATGAGGGATTTAATGTCATAGGAAAGAGATTACATTGCATGATGGGAGTCCCTCTAATTGGGAAAAGAAGTCACCATTTTGATAAACTTGCACTCTAGCCTCAATAGCCCATCAGAGATAGAATATTAGAGGAGCAATGGTACAATGCAGAAGATGGAAATCTAGAATCATTGGATATTGGGGGGGGGGAGGAGATTAAAGCCTAGAACATAGGAAAATCTCTAAGAATATAACATGCTAGAACTGAAATGACCCTCAAGAATAAAGAATGTTAAGAGATTAATTTAGTATGTTAGATCTAGGAGTAACCTTAGCACACAGAACATTAAAACAGACAACGTTAGGATTTAAGGTAACTAAAGAATTCCAGAATCTTGTACTTGGAAGAAACTTCAGAAACTCTCTAATCTTATATTTAATTGTTTTTAAAACATCCTCATCCTTTTATGCCAGTCTACTTAAAGAATCCTAGAGAAGGTGAACTTGTTATTAAACAAGAAATACTTTACCATTCCTCCATACTTTTTGTGAGTACATTTTTTCTCATGTCAAATCTAACTCTGCCTAAATCCACCCACGACTTCCAGTTCCATTCTCTGGGGCCAAGCAGAATAAGTCTAATACAATTCCCATCTCTACTTTCCTTTAAAAAAAACAATTCCTTTTCCAAATGACAGCTTCTCATACAGTTGGAGACAGCTATCAAGTTTCTCCTCAAGTTTTCTTCTCTCCAGTATAAGCACCTCCAGGTCCTTCTCCTTTAGCATAATCTTCAATTGGGTCACATTGATGACTGTCTTCTGGATGCTCTATTGCTTATAAGTATACCTTCTCACAATTTGGTACCCACATTGGATACCACTATCCATAACCATAACCATAACCATGACCAGTATGCACAAAAGAGAGAATCAGGAATCAAGATCAAGGGACAGAAGTACAGAAGTCTTCACCACTAGCTATGGCCAACTAGGCCACATGTTCTCAGACATATATCACCACTATGCTTCAGCTCTATTTTCAAGAATGACAATGCCTGAATACACTGGATGCTCTTTGAGGAAGATGGCATATTATAACAAGAGGGGTCTGACTGCCACTGGGAATATGAAACCATCAATATAGACCACGTGATTCCAGGAAGACCACCTTAAGGGATCAAGAGACTGCTATGCCACTGACAATTGGAAATGTCATGGGAAATTGTCATCTCAGTTGCATAACTCATTTTGGAAACATTTTAATTGTCTGGAATTAGGAGAGGGAGGGGACAAAACAGACTTTCCTACTAATCCTATCCCAACCCAATAGCTGAAAAGAGCTGATTAGGAATGGCTTTGCCAAGGAAATCAGGGCTTAAGTCAACACATAAGACTACCTTGATTGGAGGTTTAATGATTCAAATCATCATGCCTACCATATTGCCACATATAGGAAGAGATGAGGATGAAGCCATATAGTATTAGTGATTAATGCTGAAGTTATAGCAGGTAGTAGAGTACACTCCATATGGGATCTAAGTGGTGGTGATACAAGAAGCATATATGTCTTCTTGAATTCCTTTTCATGTGTGTACACAAATATACATATATACATATAAATGTATTTATCAGTAGTGATTTGTTTATTATAGTCAATAAACCCAGAGGGGGGAGGGCTCTGTCTTTTTTGCCTTTTTACCCTGACCTGAACTTTTGCACCAAAGATTATTCTCTTTGCCAGAGAAAACAGAAGCAATAAGGATCAAATAGTGGTCTGGACACGTCATCTGCATGGACCCACAGCGAATACCAAGACAGGTATTCTATGGTGAACTGTCAGCTGGACTCAGGAAACAAGGCTGATCAAAGAAAAGATTCAAGGATCAGCTAAAGTCAAACTTGAAGTTGTGGGCTGGCATTACACCAAAGCAACTAGAACTCACTGCCTCTGACAGAAGCAGCTGGTGAACCCACATTCACCAGGCCGCCGCCACCTTTGAAGATGAGCGACGTTGACTTCTTGCCGCTGCGCGTGAACGCTGACACCAGGCCACAACCTCACCTCCCGTAACGACTGGTGTCCCATGCCCCATGTGCCACAAACTCTGCGCCTCAGCCTTTGGACTCCAAAGCCACATGAGGGTACACGTAGATGAAACTGCACAAAGACAATAGTCATTCTCGGACACTGAGAGACTAGCACTAGACTAGACTAGTGAAGTCTACTGAAATATAGAATGCTAGAACTAGAAGAAACCTTAGAGATCATATAGTTCAGCTTCCTCACTTTATAAAATTATAAACTGACACCCATAGAGGTAAGGTGATTTAGCTAAAGTCACAAGTATTTAAAAAACAGGAAAGTATTTACACAGGAAAGTATTTACCCAGGTACTACCTTCAATGGGTGACAAATATCCAGATTTTGAAATTTCAGATTATCTTCAGTGCCTTTTTTCTTCCCAACTGGCCTTTTCTCCCCATAAGCAGACCAATGGTATTGTGAGACTAAAAATGAATGATTACTCCAAATATTTAAATTTGTAGGATTTAATAACAACAAAGTGAGAGAGAAAAGAGGTTCCTTCGGCCAAGTGAGCAGAGCAAAGAGCCAGAGACCCAGCAGCCTGCCATGCTCAAGCCAAAGTAAAAGCTCCACAGTGTAGGTTTCAGCAAATTTACAAACAAACCCACACCAGGGCACAACACAGGAACACAAGACAAGGGAACCTTGGGAAGAGTAAAGAATGCTGGGAAATGAAGTCCCCACGGTACAAAATTTTAAAACCTCCGCCATGGGATCCATTGGGAGACTAGTTGCTTCAATGGATCCTACAAATATAACCAAACTTGTAACTTCAACTAAATATACATACAACATTGCAGTTTCCAAGAGGGAAATTATAACAATCTGGGGACAAAAGGAAACAAAAGATAAAAAGAAACATAACCAATTAGGGGTAGTCCCCTTGGGCAAAACAAAGTACATACAAAACAAATGTATTCAACCCCACAAAATTCAATCTTGCATATCCAGTTTGCCCAGGATCTCATGGAGCAGTAGGTGGTCTCTGCAGGCATCTCCATGGCATCCTCTGCAAAGAGTTCAGCCTATGGATTCTGGGAGGCAGCAAATTTCTTACCCTTAAAATTATTTTAAAATAACTTAAACTTTTCATTATAAAATAATCACACAGTATTATGTATCCCCATTCTTTTATGTTTCTGCCTGTCAATCATTCTTTTTTTTTCTGTCAATCATTCTTATGCATTCAGCATTACATTGCAACAGTATAAACAAACTAGTTTATTAATGGATGGCCAGCATGTGTCACCTTTCCCAGAGTGCTTTTCATTTTCAAATGGTAGGTAGGTGGCAGAGGAAGGTTGTTGGGTTGGAGGCAGAAATCCTCTTCCAATATCTCCCTTCTCCTATAAACAATGCTTTTACTTACCTGTAAAGTTGACAAAAGGCTTTAAATAGGGTTGTTTATTTCTTAAGTTTCTCTAGGCTCTCTGGCCAGCTAGGCAGTGGGGTAGAGTGGAAGGAATCATACAAGTGGGGCTCTTGCCCACTGACAGAGTATGTAACCTTGGTAAAGTGAATCTTTGGACCACTTTCTTCATATAAAAAGATGAGCGTGGTTTATTCTGTCTTCAACATCCAATGTGTTATATCTTATGGTACCTTCTGGCTATACTATTCTGTATTTCATGCTTCAGGGTTGAAGTACTTGTGGATTCTGATATATACTCTTCACAAATGCCATCTTCCCAGCTCCCCAACATCTATGACTTACACCTGAACAACTCCCTCAGCTACATACCTGGATATCTGTCATCTCTTTGATATCACCATCACCCACAAGCATTCCACTTCCATTGTTGCAGATTCTGAAATTCCTCTATCCATCTATAAAGTGTATCATTTCTTCTCTCCTTCTGCCTCACTTCTAAATGTATTGGTTACTTTCATCCTTGTCTTAAGACCCTCTATTCCCTTCTTCTGTCCTAGATCATCATTCCTGTACTGGCTTCACTTTCTTTCATTCCCAATCTTGACTATGCCTTGGCTTCTACTCTCTAATTCCTTGCCTCCTTATCCCAAGGCACTTATGCTTTATAAAACTGTAGTTGAGTTGTCTCTCATTGTCTCCTTTCTCTGTTTTAACAAATATGCTGTTGAACAGGGTAGAAAGAAGTCATATAAAGGTGCTGACTATATCCAACACAAATTTATGCTATCTTAGAGATGAGACATTTTGAGTTCAAATCTAGACTCAGACTCTGGAAAAGACACTTAACCCCCATTGCTTAGCCCTTACCACTCTTCTACCTTGAAAAAAATACAAAATATTGATTATAAGACAAAAAATAAGGTGTTTGTTTTTAAACAAACCAAATTTATGCTATCTAACATCAACAGGCCCTCTATTTTGAAGTAACTCTTTTCCTCTTCCTTAACTGGCTCTCTACAGTGCTTTAGAAACTTTTTCTTCTTTCTTCAAGTCTTTAAAACATTCTCCAAGTTCCCTCTCAGCAGAGGACTTTGATTCATACTTTACAAAGAGATAGAGGCTATTCCTAGTGAACTTCCTCTTCTCCCCTATTCTGAACCTTAAAATCTTAAAAAGCCCCCATTCTCCCCATCTTTGCTCCAGTACCCAATGAAGTGATGACTCTTCTTACCAAAGCCAGCTCTCCTTTGGATCAATCCCCTCCTATCTTCTCTGGCAATTCAGTCATTCTCTTTCAATACATTTTTCATTCTCTCCCTATCAATTATCTCTTTCTGCGCTTTTTACCTACATGCCAAATCTCTCCTATTTTTTCAAAAGCCCTCACTTCACTCTAACTTTGCCTCAAGCTACCATATTATATTTTTAATCCTCCAATTCAAAACCAAAGTCCTAGAAATAGCCATTTCTGTTCCAATTACTCTCAGTCACTTCCCAATCTCTTGTAAACTGGCCTATGACCTCCACATTTAACTGAACCTGCTATCTCCAAGGTTACCAGTAATCTTTTAAATGACAAATCCCATACCCTCTTCTCATTCCTAATCCTTCTTGACCTCTTTGAATCATCTGATGGTGTTGATGACCCTTCCCCCACCCCCACTAGTCTTCCCTCCCTGCATTTTCATGACTGGCTCTCTTTCTACCTGCTTGGCTACTCCATTGTGATCATCCTTATTTTTGTGCCAGTGTACATTCCAAGGCACTTCCCCAAGACTTTCTCTTTATTAGCAATAGCATCAGCTCCTATGGGTTCAATTATTACTTCTACATAGATGATTACTAGATGTAATTACCATTATATATGATCCTAGTCTCATTCCTAGCCTCTAGTGTTAAATTATCAACTGACTCTTCGACATTTCTGGAATGGTTCAGAATCTAAATACTATATTGCTCATAGTCAGTGTTTAAATAAATATTTTTGAATTTGGTTAACCTGGAAAACTGAATGAAAAGAGGAGACTTCAGTGAGATCTTGGAGAATGGACAAAATCTAAGTAGGTGAAGAAAGAGGCTGGGGGAGAGGAAAGGGATTCATATTCCTGTTGGGGGCAATAGAAGGGCTAATGGTTTTGATGCAATTAAAAAATTATTTACTATGTACTTACTATGTGTCAAGTTCTTGTAAAAGGCTCTGAGGGGAGATAAAAAGATAAATCCTCCATGGTCTCTGACCACTGCAGCTTATAATCTAATAAGGGAGATAGAAATACATAGAAGTAATAATAATGCAAATAATAATGATCCACTTCAAGTTTTCAAAGCACTTTCTATACATTTATGTCATTTTATCCTTGGGATATCTTTGGGAGGTAAAGTGCTAGTATAACCCCCATTTTACAGATGTAGGACCTGAGGCTCAGATCATTTAAATGATTTGCCCATAGTCACACAGATAGTGTCAGAATAAATAAATCGGTAAATATTTCTTTTTTTTTAAACCTCTTACTTTTCATCTTAGGATCAATACTAAGTATTGGTTCCAAGGCAGAAGGGCAAGTAAGCACTAGGTAATCAGTGTGGGTGTGGGTGGGTAAATGATTTGTCCATACAGGTAGGAAGTATGTGAGATCTGATTTGAACCCAAGACCTGGCTTTCTGAAATTCACTGAGCCACTCAGCTTCCCTAATCAGTAGATATTTCTTAAGTGCTTACTATGTGCCAGGCACTGGGCTAAGGCCAGATATTCACAAAGAAGCTAAAAATAGTCAGTCCCTTCTTTTAAGGAACTTAAAATCTAACTGGGGAAACAACCTGCAGACAAATATATACAGAGCAAGGACAATTAGAAAATAATCAACAGAAGCAGAATTTGAACTCAAAATGTCTGATTCCAAGTCTGATGCTCTATCTACTGTTCCATCATCAGGTATATTCAGTGGATGACCACTCATCCAAGCACTTGATGTAATATGCCAAGCTGCATCTCTAGTACAAAATAATCTGCCTCTCTTAAGTGTAAAATAGAACATAAGAGTACATTTAAGAGAGGTAAAAATGGGACAAGTGGCCAAGAGATAGACATGACATCAGTGTGGCTAAAGTATAGAACATTGTTGAGAGATGAGGCTAAAAAGATAAATGAGGTTGGAGCCAAAAGGCAATGCCCTCAGAAACTCCCTCTATGTCCCCCCCCCCCCATCCCACAGAAAGGTCAGGGAGGAGCAGGGAGGGATGATCTGGGGAAAATCAGGCATCTCCAGCCATCCTTTAGGTTAATTTTTTAAATTAACTTTCACCATCAGAGAGCTGAGCCCATTATTACAACTGGCACAAAGGTACCATTCTGGCCTGATTTTGTGGGCATCTTTTCTGCAAAGTGAGCTCTATGGGGAACTCAAATGGGACTCATCTCTTATTAGCTCTCCCAATCTTCATTTTCAAGGCGCCTGGGCTTTGTAAATGACACATTGAAGACGATGCCACTCCTCCAAGGGAAGGTGTTAATTAAAGTTGTGACTGGCATGCATGGACTCAGCCCTGGCCACAACTTTCATTTGCAATTGAACAGTTGAAATTTGGTTATAGTTTAATGATTCTTTGATCAAAAATGGGACTTTGTTGAAGAAATCACGGTGCTCCTTCTTTTTCCCGCCTCTCCTGTTGGTGCTGGCTGAGGACTGTTAACCTTATGTGAATAAAGTGGACTTGAAGAGCAAACAAGTGTATTATAGGACCATGGTATTTAGAACTGGAATATCAATTCATCAATAAGCATTTATTAAACGTCTATTATACTAAGCACTGTACTAAGGTATCTCAGACATCATTTTCTCTCACTCCGTCATTGTAGAGTTGAGGAGGCTGAATGCTTTTAGTGAATAGTGAAATTGGGATTCAAACCTGGGTGCCATCATTCCAAATCCAACACTCATTCCACTATACCATGCCACACCTGTTCTGTGTTATTGCTACTGATCTCCAGAGGCTCTTTTCTAACTTGGTTTTGTCTCCTGGAGTACCTTGGCCCTAGCTTGACCCTTTAGTAGATGACGCTGGTCTGACTTTCTCCAGTTCATTAGATATGTGTTTCCTTTTGCCTGAAACGCTGTGAATAGAGTTTTAGATTTAAGTAATAAGACTTGGATTTTAATCCTGGCTCTGTTGCTTATGTTTTAATCTTGGGCATGTTCCTCTTCCGATTTGGGGCTCAGTTTCCTTATCTGTAAAATGAGGAGGTTGGACTTGATCCTCTATGAGTTCCCTTCCAGGTTTAGGTCCTATTCTAATGATCTTGGTAAAAGACCCTGGCTTTGATTTTGGCTCCTTTTTTTCCGTTACATTTTTGCTCAGTTTGCTAGCTGAACTTTGGAGGGAGTTTTCAGCTACTTACCTGGCCCTAATTTACAGAAGTGGCTGGTTGAACCCCCCAAATTTCCCACCAACTTCTCTTCTCATACCATTTCTCACTTTACTAGCATTACCATCTGAGGCAAGACAGAGTTGAGAAGAGATGGGAAATATAATCATTCTGTCATATCTATTTCTTATTAGCTAGGAAATGCAATGGATCATCTGCTGAGATCTTGCAAGCTGAGAGATTTGATTCCAAGCAATATTTTACCCTTTCTCAGTTTTAGTTTCATAGTTTCTCAGTTCTTAGTTTCTTCAACTGCAAGATGGAGATAATAATAATATTTGCCTTGAGAAGATGTTGTAAAGATTGATACACTAAAGTGGTGTACAATGAGCAGCTAGGTGGCTAAGTGGAAAGAGAGCCAGGCTTAGAAACAGGGGTTCCTGGGTTCAAAAATGGGCTCAGACACTTCCTAGCTGTGTGATCCTGGGCAAGCCACCTAGCTCCCATTGCCTAGTCCTTACCGCTCTTCTGCCTTGGAATCTGTGCTTAGTATTTAAGACAGAAGATAAGGGTTTAAAAAATATTACTATAGAATTGTTAGCTAGTCACCATCATCATCATCATCTTCATTATCATCATCTTGTCTGCATTAGACAAAATGGTCTTTATGAACCAGACATTTTTTCTATGCATTTTTTTCTATTTCTATTCCTACATATTCAGTTACTATTTTCCTCCTGTTAGTTCCCTCTCCTGGAAAAGTCCTTTGTTGTTGTTGTTTAGTTGTTTCAGTTGTGTCTGACTGCCTATGAGTCCATTTGGGGTTTTCTTGGCGAAGGTACTGGAGTAGTTTGCTATTTCCTTCCTTCTCCAGCTCATTTTACAGATGAGGAACAGAGGCAAATAGAATTGCTCAGAGTCACACAGCTAATGCCTGAGGCCAGATTTGAACTCATGAAGATGAGTCCTCATTACTCTGGGCACTCTGGTACCACCTAGCTGCCTCAGAAGAGACCTAGGAACCAACCTAGTCCAATACCCTCATTTTATAGTAGAGGTCCAGAGAAGGAGGCCAAGGCTCCACAATTAATATCCTGCCAGGATCCAAAATTAGCTTTTCAAAATCTAGTGAAGATTTCCCCTTCATTTCCCTAGGGTTTAGTCCTTGAGTGATATATACACAGTTTTTTACTGGTCCTGGACATGACTTTCCTTATACCAGGGTCACCTCTGGTCTTGATGTATCACCCAAACTAGTAATAAATGTCCAAATGGAGGTTTTATCTAGAGACTAGCTTTTAACCAGGCTCCAGGTTCATTTCTCTTTTAGTTGATGCTGTTGTTTGTTCCTGTAAATATATCCAGGGAACTTTATCTTAATGGATGGAAAAAGCTTTTCCGATAAATAGAGGAATAAATAGATACACTCTAATTTGGCCACTAACTATCTATGTTACTATTGGCAATATCTCTGGCTTTTTAAGCTTCAGTGTTCTCATTTAAGGAAAAAAAAAAGAAGCTTAAGGAGGCAGCTAGGTGGTTCAGTAGATTGAGATCCAGGCCTAGAGATGAGAGGTCCTGGGTTCAAATCTGGCCTCAGATACTTCTAGCTTTGTGACTCTGGGGAAATCACAATCCCCATTGCCTAGTTCTTATCATTCTTCTCTACTACACAGTATTGATTCCAAGACAGAAGGTAAAGGTTTTTTTAAAAGGAATTTAACAAAGTTATTTCTAAGAACTCCTCCAGATCTGCAAGTCCTAGTCTTTGTTTTGTTCTGTGATGTGTACCTAAGACATTTTCCTGAGGGGCCCCCTGCCTCTGTGCTCCCTGTAATCTAGAAGGAATGAGAGTTTGAAGAGAAAGTAGGTCTTCCTATAGAGTCTGTTTGAAGTGAATCTATTGGTCCCATTGTTGTTGGGCCACAGCTTGGATGAGATAAGAGGAAAGCCTCTGCATTCCTTCTTTCCAATAAAGGCTTTAATTTCAGTCCCTCTATAACCTTTCTCCCCTCTTCCCTCTCACCTCATTTGCTTTGCTTACTTCCTTCTCTCATCTTTCTTTAGAATTACAGCCTTAAAGTATATTATAGCCAAAAGAGATCTGAGGGCACAGCATGTTTGAATTTATAATGTCAGTGCTGAAAGAGACCCTAAAATATAGAATATAGAACATCAGGCTGGATGGGTTCTGGAAATGTGGACTGTAAGAGTTTCAGAATATTAGAAATGGAAAAGGTCTGAAACACTCTAGTTTCCTGCTTCCTCTCTCAGGATAGGAAGGAAAAGTGAGTGAGCCGGTAATGGGTCCAGGTTCAGAAGAAAAGTCCACTGTCATATTTCTTGTGGGGTGGTATTTTAAGCAATGCTAATCGAGATCTCTTACTCTGTCATCTGTCTTTGCCAATCCTTTCACATTTGCAGAACTTCCTTAAATGACCTGTGATTCTGTGATTCTCATCAAGCATAACCCTGCTTTGTACTCTTTGGAGGATATATACTGTAAGGGAATGTAACCGAGTACTGCATATGTATTTTTTTGGTAGGAATTTTCTTCTTTAGCCAACTTGGAGAGCCTGGAAAATGCAGCCCAATTAAATACAGGATATGGTGGCTACCCTTGGGGAAATTTTTCTTTATAGCATCACAGAAATGAATGAAACAGACCTCTAAATTATTTCAAATGGGCAATGTCGCATCAAAGTAAAAGATCATGGGATTTAGAGCCTTAGAGTTATCATCTAGATCAATTCCTTGATTTCAGGCTTGACCATACTGAACTCTGAAAAGCCTTTGAAGGAGATTTCAGTCCTGATTTGGAGCTTATTTGGATGGTGGCCTGCACATGGCTAAAAACTAGCCTCTTTGTGTTAGATTCTGATATTCAACAGACTCCTGTTTAAACTCTGACATAAGCAAAGTTTGGGGAGTAAATAGGAAAGGGTTTGGAGGTCATCATCAGGATATGACCATTGCTGACCTTGTGAAGCAGAGTCATTGTGGCTAAACCCTGCAGTGTTCTCTGTGACTTAGACCTCAGGCAGCTCATACAAAAGCTTGGCAGACAAGATTTCTCCAGATATGAAAATCAAGAGGGGAAGACGCTAAGGAGCATTGGAGCATCCTGAAATACACTGGGCTATCTCCCCTGTCTCTCTCTTTTCCTCCTTCCCAAACATCCCTAACCTATAGTCCAAAACCAAACACAATTCCAAAGGTTCTCATTCTCCCTGTTTTTATCTGCTACCTTAAGGCAGCTTCAGAATAGAAGAGAATTGGGTACTTTTAAGATTATTGGCAGCAGGGAGTAGTTCTGTGAATAGAGAGCCAGGTCTAGAGACAGGAAAGCCTGGGACCCTTCCTATCTCTGTGACCATGGACAAATCCCTTAACCTCCATTGCTGACCCTTACTATTCTTCTGCCTTGGAACCAATACACAATATTGATTTTTAAGATGGAAGGTAAGAGTTAAAAAAAATATTATTGGCAATAGCTGTTTCCTTCCTGCCCCTCAGTTCAGCTGCCCTACATCTTTGATTATGGTAAGGAATATCTCCTCCAAATGCTCTTTCCATTACAGGCTCCATGCCAGGTGTCCCCAAAGCAGTAGAATTAATCTTAGAAACTCCCTTTGTACTTAACAGGAGCTTTGAGGAGACAGGGAATTTGTCTTGGGGGTTGTGGTTAGTTATTAAATAAAACAATTATACTTTACCACTAATTTGCTGTGGAGGCATCCCTTCTTCTCCTTGTGCCTTGGTTACCTAATCTGTAAAATGAGAAGGTTGAACTACACTTTCTTTAAAGTCCCTTCTTCTTCTGAGGAACTACAATTCTTTGATTCATTGAGCCCTCTTGCTCTGAAACTTAAGAGGCTAAAGTACCTGCCAACTTTCTTCCATGTGATCCACACCAGCAGAGTCAGCCAGCCTCTTAAATAGTTGGGAAAATATTGACTCTTAAACAAAGAGAGCATTGAGCTGGGCATTTTCTTATGGGTACTCCCAAGCCAGAATGGGAAAATGCAATTACCAGGTACAATTCCCTTTGGAACACATCCTTTCTCTCACCATATGTTTTATGCAGTGTCCTTAGCCCACCAGGAGTTCTCAAAAAGTCTGGAACATAGCTGAGACTGGCTCCTAACCATTTTCATGGTCTTTGGGTATTTGCATTTTACCGTTGGCCAATAATTTGACCTAAAAAAAGAGAAGGGCTCAGGGAGTGAGTTTTCCTGCCGAGAGAATGAAACAGAACAGTGTGGAGAAAGTGCTACAGTGGGAATTAGCACCCCTGGGGTAGAATCCTGGCTTTGCCACTTATTATATGTGACTTTAGGCAAGTCTCTTAATTTCTCAGTTTCTTCATTTTTCAAACCTGGATGATACAGTGCCAATGATCTTTTCACTGCCAATCTCATGGGATTATAGTCTAAAAACATTATGTAGACCTTAGTGTTAGAAGTTAGTCACTTTATTGAAAATGCCTAGCATCCAGGCTTAGAGAGATGATGGTACTGGTGTGCTCCAGAGGCTACATTTAACATAAGTTTGTGTTCAATTCAAAGAATCATGTTTTGAGAAATTTATTGATAACTTAAGATGTGTTTAAGGCAACCAGGATGGTGAAGAACTGTGAGTTCATGCCATTTGAGGAATGGTTTAAATAAATGGAGATGCTTAACCTGAAAAGAACATGTGTACACACACACACACACACACACACACACACACACACACACACACACACACTTTAAGAACTAGAGGACTTAAGAGAGCAGAGCCATGGCCAATGCAGACATAGAGAAGATGCACCCAACTGAATCCATGCGGTATCCTTGATGAATATCCTTTCCATGCTTTTGCTCTCCAATGGGACTGAGAACACTTGCACTATCTCACAGAGGACTGGTGAAGAAAGTACCTAGTAAACTTTTAATTAAATGAATGTTATTATTATTATTATTATTATTACTATCATTATTGTTGTTGCTATTTTTAAATTAGAGACATAGCCTATTCATTTGGTTGTGAGTGTGTGTGTGTAGGCTAAAGGGCTGGAAATGGACATTCAGACCAATATTATAGAGCATTTGACATGCACAATTTGATTGTTCCAGAAACCCATCAATTCTCGTTAAATTGTCACACCAGCCCTCCACATCAAGTTGCAATGAAGAAAAGGGGACATTGTACAGAAAACACTTTGTGGACTTCAAAGCATTGTCTGAGTGTGAAGAAAAGTGCTCAGTAGAGCAGAAAGTGGTCAGGAAAGATCTGTTGATTGCCAGCACTCTCCCTCCCCACACCCTTGCTCTCTATCCTCAGGGAATCAGAAGACTGATGCAGGTCAAAAGTCATGAGCTCCATCCCATCCCCTTTTGGGAACAGGCATCAGGGCATGTCTTCTCTTAACCCCTGGAGGAATTTTCTTTGTTTATTTTTCATTTGACTTGAATACTGCCAGAACCACTATTAATTTTTAAATAGAAGCAACCTCCGAGTGTGTACCAGTTTACAGATTCAGAGCCCCAGGCTCTATGGCAGGTCCTTCAAGGGAGAAGAATCATCTTTCATGACTCCCAAGCCTGTATTGTCTCCAGCGCTTTTCATACCTGTGAGGCTGGTGTGCAGAAAGCATGTGTGGCCTTGCAAGGGGCATGTAACTTTTATTGGGTTTCAAATTCCTTTTGTTCTTTCCTTAGAAAGGTTCAGAGTATAAAGTTTTGACAAAACGGAGAAGGGAATGAGTCTCTTCTATTCTCTTTCTTTTTTTTTTAATGTGAAGATCAATGTTATTTTATTTTACTTTTTTTAAAAATTTTATAATATTTTATTTGATCATTTCTAAGCATTATTCATTAAAGACAAAGATCATTTTCTTTTCCTTCCCCCACCCCCACCCCCAGTAGCCGACGCGTGATTCCACTGGGTATCACATGTCTTGATTCGAACCCATTGCCATGTTGTTAATATTTGCATTAGAGTTTCGTTTAGAGTCTCTCCTCTGTCATGTCCCCTCAACCGCTGTATTCAGGCAGTTGCTTTTCCTCAGTGTTTCTACTCCCACAGTTTATCCTCTGCTTATGAATGGTGTTTTTTTCTCCTAGATCCCTGCAGATTGTTCAGGGACATTACACCGCCACTAATGGAGAAGTCCATTACGTTCGATTATACCACAGTGTATCAGTCTCTGTGTACAATGTTCTCCTGGTTCTGCTTCTTTCGCTCTGCATCACTTCCTGGAGGTTGTTCCAGTCTCCATAGAACTCCTCCACTTTATTATTCCTTTGAGCACAATAGTACTCCATCACCAACATATACCACAATTTGCTCAGCCATTCCCCAATTGATGGGCATCCCCTCGTTTTTCTTCTATTCTCTTTCTTTGGGATTTGGCATTTCTTTCTGGACCTCTTTCCTCCTTTGGAAAAAAGTCTGAATGTTGGACTAGAACCCATTTCTTAAACTGGGGTCAGCCAACTCAGGATTAAAGAAATATATGTATTTGGGGATAAATTTTTGTTAAATATATGTAAGTAAATAGGTAATATAAATATTTTTGATCAATTTATCTCAGTCTAATTGGTTCCATTTATAATTCTACATATTTAATTTTCTGTATTTAAAAACATGATTCTTGAGAGGGGGCCATCAGCTTCACCAGACTTCCAAAGGAGTCCATGACACAAACAAGGTTAATAACTCCTTGACTACATAGTTTCTAAGGTCCTATTCTGACTAATATTCTATCTTAAGAACCCTTCCAGCTCTAATATTTCATATTCTGAGATTTCTTTGCACTTTTATATTCTGTGTGTTATGTACATGCTTATATTTTATATCATAAGGTCTCTTCATTTTCTAACTTTATATGTTTTCTTCTGACACTCTAAGTTCTAAAACCCTGGACACATTTTATTATTTTCCTTAGAGTGGAAAGTAGCCTCAGTGATACCATATGCAGTCAATAGAAAAATCCTTATGTGATGGTGAGGGAGATAAAAGTGGGGAGCAAAGTCAAAGAGGAGCAACATGCTGATCTAGGAGCCATGATGCAGAAAATTCCAACGTTTGGGATTTATTAATTTAGACCAAGGGGTCTTAACTTGAGATCCATAAACCTAAATTTTTTTGGATAACTGTATTTTTACATAAATGGTTTCTTTGATAATTCACATTTTATTTTATGCATTTAAAAATGCTATACTGAGGAAGGATCTATGGGCTTTACCAGACATCCAAAGGGGTCCATGACTTTGGAAAGACAAAATGCAATGTGTCTCCTTGTTTTCTTGGATCGGGCTTCTCTGCCAGAGGGCCATTCTAATAACCAGTTTCAGCCAGCTAAACTTCAGAGTGGTCCTCCAGAATTCACTGGTTTGATCCATGTTCTCTTTGAAAGAACAAAGCTACAAATTTTCTTCTGGCCCTCTGTAACACTAACAAGGCCAACATTTGCCTGGCTCGAGTAGTAAAACGTATTGTGCCACGTATTTATTTGGAGTGTTTTTCTGATTATTAAAAATTGCATCTCTTCTAAGTGTATGTTCCAAGTGTGTGTCGAAAGAGGCACTTGACCTTGACGAGTGATTAGAAAGGTCTTTTTAGAGTTATAAACTGTCAGAAGTGGCACCTCAGAATATCAAGCTGAAAGTGATCTTAGTAATGATCAAGTCCAACTTAGAGGAGGAAGCTCTAATATTCACATAATAACGTTTTAGTAAATGCCTTTAGTTTAAGTGAATTGACTAATGAAGATAAATTCTTAGTGTGGGGCTCTGAAATCTATGGTCTTTCTTAAAAGTGAAGACTCACAATGAACCTTGAACCTGGAGGTAGTTGTCCTTGAGGGGACCCAACCCAACAATTGGAGTTGGAAGGTGCCCTAAAGAGCACTGGATTCAGATGAGGGAACTGAAGCCCAGAGAGCAGCAGTGACTCTCCCAATCATGTGTCAGGATTCAAACTCAGTTCCTTTGAGTACAATTCAGAATGCTACTGTCTCACTTTTCCTTCCTAGTCAGATTTTCAATCTGAACTGATTTAAATCTATTATCCTAAAATCTAGAACTGATTTTCTTTGGAGAATTTTAGCCCATGGAAATCTGCTCTCCCCAAATCTAGAATACATTTCAGACTAAGATTTCTGTTCCTTCTCTGTCACAAACTCTTACAAGTAGTGGTCACTCTCTAACAAAGAGACCACCATTTCCACTCTGATATTTGGTTTTTCCATGTCAGTGACAATCATACACAAAATAGGATTTTCCCTTGTTGGTATCTCCATATTTTAAAGGTTGGAAATGCCATTAAGGGGGCAGCTAGGTAACACAGTAGATAGAGTACCAGACCTGAAGTCAGAAAGTTCAAATTTGGGCTCGGACACTTCCTAGCTGTGTGATCCTGGGCAAGTCACTTAACTCCCATTGCTTAGCCCTTACTGTTCTTCTGCCTTGGAACCATTATTTGTGTCTGCCTTGTGATGTTTTGAAACAATTTCTCCTTTTTGTCTAGGAGATTTGACTATACTTTGGGCCAGAGTGAAGGGAATTTCCCCTCCCTGAAATAGAAACTATCTGGATATTGCAGTCCTACCAAGGAATATGGAAAGGGTAACCCACAGATTTGAATGAAGAAGGCAGTATTTCACCATCCTATCTTCCCATTCAAGCTTTTTTTTGGTGTTGTTCAGTTATGTTTGCCTCTTTGTGACCCAGGGACTTCTGCCAATGGGATTTTCTTGGCTAGATACTAGAATGGTTTGTCATTTCCCTCTCCAAGGGCAAATAGAGGTTAAACAACTTGTCCAAAGTCATACAGCTAGGAAATATCTGAGGCTAGATTTGAATTCAGGTCTTCCTGACTGCAAGCCCAGTACTTTATCCACCATACCACTTAGCTGCCTAAATTTTTGTTGTTCAGTTGCTTCTGTTGTATTCAACTCTTCATGACCCCATTTGGGATTTTCTTGTCAAAGATACTAGAGTAGTTTGCCATTTCCTTCTCTAGCTCATTTTACAGATGAGGAAATGGAGGCAAACAGGGTTCAGTGACTTACCCAGGGTCACACAACCAGTGTCTGAGACCATATTTGAACTCATAAAAAAGGCTCAGGACTCTAACCACTGTGCAACCCTTTTCAAACCTCTCCTGGCTTTCTTGATCATTTTTGATCAAGAAATGATCAAGCCATGAGAAAGCTCTGGGGCCATATTCGTTCCCTAAGGTGGATGAAATACACCTCTTATGTCCTTAGTTCTTTGTAGACCCTTCAGGTTGTGGACATTTAGGGAGAAAGGAAGGAAGACAGCATTCTAGGAATAAATGAAGCCAGGAACAACAGTCATGGAGGAAACATTCAGGCTGCATATGCAGTGGACAGTAACAATACTCAAATCAATACAACGATCTTTTTTTCTCAAGGAAACAAATTTATCTTTATAGCCCTCACAGTTCAGGCCCAGGACTTATGTATAGAAGATGCTAAAAACCAACTCTGGCTTAGCAGAGTGGGACAGAATTCAACCCCCACAGTCAAACAGTTAAAAGAAAGTACCAATTAATCAGAATACTGATAGAATGAGGTTTTCCGGCTTAATTCACTTTTTTGGATAGCTGAGGGTTTCTAAAAGAAGATAATTGTGGAGGCAGCTAGGTGGCTAAGTGGATTGAGAACCAGACCTAGAGATGGGAGGTCCTGGGTTCAAATTTGATCTCCGATACTTCCTAGCTGTGTGTGACCCTGGGCAAGTCATTTGACATAGTATTGATTCTGAGATGGAAGGTGAAGATTAAAAAAAAAAAAGATTAAGTCCTCTTTGCTAGTGAGACATAGTTTATGCATAATGAATACCAATCTTTTACACACAATAGAGCTGAGTACCATTTACAGATATCTTTTTGCTCATGGCCCCAATGACTTATGATGGTATAGCTCCTGAACTAACCCAGAAAGCTGAGCATCTTTCCTTGTTATACACATTAGAGCGGTCAAAAACTGGAATGAACTCTCCCACATAAGCTAGTGAGTTCACTATCCCTGGAAGTATTCAATGACCACCTGCCCAGGATGTTGTTGAGGAGATTCCCGCTCAGGTAGAGGCTAGATCAGATTACCTTTGAAGTGTCTTTGAGTCTGGAATTCCTGAAAATGTTCTTCTGGGCTTCAGGCTATATTCTTTGTCCTTGCTGGCAAACCCTAAAGTATGTCCACCAGCTTGCCTCACTGCAGAGAATTTGCTAGCCCTAATTTCTTAGTCTCATTTTCTTTTCTTTTTACAGAAGAATGCCTGGGCTAGGAAATTGAGGTTAAGTGCCTTGTCCAGGATCACCAAGTTAGGAAGTGACCGAGCCCAGATTTGAACCCAGGTCCTTCTGACATCAGACCTGGCACTCCATCTGCTGTGCTCCCTGTGTTCCCTGCCTTTCTTTATCTTCATGTCTGTGACAAGGAAATCACTTTAAAAGACTGATATATATTAATTTAAGGTCGCCAAGGAATTCAGCTATGTAATTCCTAAATGAAAACTCAAGTCAGCCGTCAGCCTTTTATGGAGTTTAATTACAACAGGAGGAAGAAAGGAATTAGAGATAGAGAGAGAGGGAGAGAGAAAGGGGAGAGAAGGGAATAGGGCTTAAATATCCCTTCTGTTTAGGCTGGGCCAAAAGGCCCAAGCACTTAGATAGCTGGGGCAAAGAAAAGAGATCAGTCCCTATTACTCCCGTGACCAAAAATGGAGAAACAGTCTCAGAGGCCCCCACCTTCAGCTTCCTTCAGAGCAAGCTTCTCAGAGCACACACCAACCACTCAGACAAACTCCTCAACCACCACCCTGAGTCTTCAGACCTCTCTCTCTTTAAGGAAACCATCCAAGTTCCCTCCCCTCAGTCCTCACATCTACCAATCACTGTCCATCAATTTCCCTGTGCCAATGGAGGCTCTAGCTTAACCCAGGACTGCCCAGAGGTTTCTGGCTTTTGCACATGTCTGTTGAAGGTCATATTTTCAAATAATTAAATCTTTGATCCTTTGCTACAGCCCTTTCTAAATCCTGTTAACCTGAGTAGGGTAGAGATTGGAATAATTAAATTTTGATCTAGGCTGCAGCCTTTACTCAATCCTGTTAGGACTGAATAGGGTGGAGATTGATTCCAAGTATCTCCATTGTATCAATTCTAAAATCAATTATGACTCAAAGAAATTCCTGTTCTATGCTTAAGCATAGGTCAAAGTCCTTTCCATTGTTCAGCAAAAGGTTTCTGTCCTAAAGTAATCTTAAGAAGGGAGGAAGAGGAACCTCCCATGCCAATGGGGTTCACATTCCAATAGTCAAGACCCATTATCAATAGGAAATTTTTCAAGTATGAAATTTCCCAATGGTGAAATTTCCAACATTTATAAGTCTAAGAAATTTTGAGGTTTACATGTCCACCTTTGTGGACCTCAGGATTTCAGCAGTGGGCTTTGTAACTTCTGACAGGGTTTCAGAGGATCATAGCTCTAGAGTTGGAAGGGACCTTAGAGGTCATCTAATTCAACTCTTTCATTTTTTTCAACTACGTGTAGAAACAATTTTAAAACAACTGTTTTCTGACCATTTGCAATCTGAATTCTCTCCTTCCCTCTGGTCCCCTTCTCCTCAGATGACATACAATCTGATATAAGTTATTCTACTCCAATCCTTTTATTTTACAAATGAAGAAACAGTTCCAGGTGAAGTTAAGCGATTTACAGAAGGTCATATAAATAGAAATTGACAGTGCTAGGGTTCAAACACAAATCTGAAAACCCTCCCCACTTAGCATGCTTTTTTCTGGATAGTGCTGCCTTGATTTTCTCATTGGTAAAATGGGAGTATCTTTTTTTCAATTGTTCTAGGAGATAGTGGGTCAGTGGAAAGAATTCTGAACCTGGATTTAGAATGAAAAGAAACAACTCAAGATCCCTTGATCTTGTTTTTCTGAAGTTCTTTCCATACTTTAACAGATGAAGTGGATCCACCCTCTTTCTCTCCACCTCCCTCCATCTCTGTCCCTGACCCTCCTAATGAGGCTGTTGATGACAAAGACAGCATCTTCCCAGCTCTCCACAGAACTCTTTATAAAGTGGACCCTGAATGGCTCCAGACTGGTGGATGGCTACTAATTAGAGCATCTGTTCTCTCTGTCTTTGCTTTCTTGCTCTCTGGCCATTTGGGTCTATCCAAACAACCTGACCTGAAGCTCCCTCCTTTCATGAGTGCCAGGTGGAACAATTGTGGGATTGCAAATACTTCTCTCCACAACAAATTGCTCCTCCCATCTCCCTACTTTCAGGGCTTTCATCTCTGGACTTCAAAGCCCCTACTTTGAGGCCATCTTTCTAGCAAAGCATCATGGCCATTAGCCCCTTTGGATTCATTCCAGAGGTATCATTCCTTCATTTGTCTATATAGATGTCTGGGATAAAATTCAAAGCCTTGGCTTCATGTTGCTTTAACCAGCTGAAAAAGGGAGACAGTATGGCTCCCATAATGGAAAGACTATGTATCTATTGTAGTAATACAATTTATTTGCAAGTATCTCAACCCCTTCTTCTCCTCCAGGCATCATAAAAGGTAGAAAGAATATTTAACACAGCAAAAATCCTGGGCTCGGCCCCAGTTCTGCCACTATGTGACCTTGAGCAAGTCTCTGCCCATTGCTGAGGCTCAGTTTCCCTTCTGTAAAGTGAGATGTTGATCTCTAGAGTCTATTTCAGCTGAGCTCCTATGAATCCTTATTAATACCAGACATTTTAATGACTTACAGATGGGCTTCATTTTTGAAGTTTCCTTTCTACTGCAGTGACTAGGAAAAATATTTTTCTTTTAAATTCTTTGTTGTTGTTGTTGTTGTTGTTCCAACTCAGACTGCTTTGGGGTGTTTTGTTCCTCCTTGGCCAGTAGACACCATCTCCACAGGAGAATCAGGCATTGAATACTGAGAATTTAGGTGGGAGCTATGGGCCCAGGAAAGATAGAGTTTCATATGGAAGCTAATGCTTCCTTTCCAGTCTCCTTTCTGGCTCTGTACTTATACTTGAAGCCAAATCTTACCTAGGAAGAATGAAGTTGTATGTAAGATTATAGCCTGAAGCCATAGGGCTTGGAGGGGACTGATCAGGGATTCTTAACTTGCACCGTTAACTTAAAAAAAGTAATAACTTTTTCAATGTAACTAGTTTCCTTTGCAATCCTAGATATTTTATGCATTTAAGAACATTCTGAATATCTTAGTTTTTACCCTCCTCCCATGAAGAACCTTAGCCCAGTCCAATTCCTTAATTTTATAGACAAGGAAACTGAGGCTCAAAGAAGTTCCCAAGGTCACAGGTGGAAAGCATCAGAGCTTGAATTTAATCCCAGGTCCTTTATTCCAAATCTATCATTTTATATTTATTACCCCCTCTGTCTTCATTTTTAGGTGATAGAACATTAAAATTCTTCTACATGTGATAGCATTTATCACAGAAAACAAAATGTTAGAGCTGGAAAAGGTCCTTATAATAGATACAAATATTTATATATTTTATCATTATATGTTGCATTTCTAGCCTCTCAGTTCATTCTGGGGGTTTAATGCACCCAAAGGGGTGACTCTTCCTCTCTTACATCTAATTCATGCATGAGTCATCACCTCATGATATCACTGGTATTCTTGGAAAATGAAGGACTAATGATAACCCATTCTCTCTATTATTCATCCTTATAATCTATAATTTCATCAACATGGATGAGGAGGAAAAATCAATTGATCCAGGGTTCCTTGAGCCACATACAGCACCTCTACACTGCAAATTAACTCTGTTCAACAAATTGTTTTAAATTATTAATGAAAAATATTCATTATTAAGTAATATAACAAATTATTATTTGTTAATATTTGCTAATGTGACTATGTGGCTATACCCTCTATTAATGCCGAACATGAACTACTATATTTTTTCTTTTCAAACCCTTACCTTCTGTGTTAGAATCAATACTAAGTATTGATTCCAAGTCAGAAGAGCAGTAAGGGCAAAGGAATTTGGGGTTAAGTGATTTGCCCAGGGTCATACAGCTAAGAGAGTATCTGAGGTCAGATGTGAATCCAAATTCTCCTGCCTCCAGGTCTGGATCTCTAGCCACTGAGCCACCTAGCTTCTCTGAACCTACTACATCTTAATGACCAGTCTTTTTGAATTGTTATGGTCAAAATAATTGATCCGTTGGTTGCCATCCTTATGGGAATGAGACAGCATTGAAGTTGAAGTAGGCTTTGGTCTTAGGATGACAAATACACAACTCATTATTAGCCATATTCAAAGCCTTATGAGTCTGGTAGAATCCACTGGAATTTGGGTTCTGCTGGCCTAGACTTCAAGATCCCAAGGTCACCTCTATGGCTCTGTGAGGGACAGAAGAAGAAATCCCAAGTCCTAAAAAGACATAAAATAGTGAGGGGTGGGGTAGTTGCTGCTATAACATATTGATAATATTTTCAGAATGTTAGCTGAAAATGCCTTAAGCATATGTGTTGATAAATTCCTTCCCTTGTTTTCAGAAGCTTTTCATGCATCTAGCCTGACAAAACAGCCAGACAGATGGTTAATATATGACCCAAATATTTCCCTGAATGTCAACAAAAGCTTTGTTGATATATATTCCCCCTTCAAATGCTTTTCACTTTGTATTCATTTATCAATCAATAATCAATCAAGAGGTACAATTAAGTACCTACTAGATGCCAAGCAGTTATGCAATAGAAATAAAATAGTTCCTTTTTCTATAGCATCCTTACAACAACTCTGGTGGTGGAAAAGTGCCAGAATTATTGTTATTGTTTTACAGATGAGGAAACTGTCATTATTAGGGATGACTTCAATATTAATGTTTGAGCCAATTGATTTCAACCAACATTTTTAAGTGTCCCAGGGCTTTGTTCAGGGCTTTATTTTTTCGCCTCTTTCTTTCTTAATGAGCTTGTCTGTCCTCATGGGTTCAATTTCTATGCATAGTAACTCAAAATTTAAAGACAGCCTACTCTCTTTTCCTGTCTCCAATTCACCATCAACTGTTTGCTGGATATCTCCTCATGGATGTCCCACAGACATTTCAAATCCAACAGATCCAAAAGGTTACTCAATCTTCCCTTAAACATGCCTTTTTTTACTAAATTTCCTAATTTCTGTTGGACACTTCAGCATCTCTCTAGTCATCCTACTTTCTAACCTGAAGTCATCCTTGACTCCTCCTTCCTCTTTCACCCTCTCTCCTCGAATTCTGTCCAACTAGTTTCTAAGACTTATTGATTCTATCTCTACAACCTCCTTTACATATTTCCATTTCTCTCTCCTTACCTAGTGGGCACCACCAATATTCAGATCCTTATCACCTTTATCTTCAGTGATTTTAGTTGTCTCCTTTTTGGACCACTGTTTTCAATTTCTTCTTTCTTTAATCTATCATCCACTTAAATTCCAAAACAATCTTCCCAAGGCATAGGTCTGATCCTGTCACTTCTCACTCAGAAAGAGGGATAAAAGTTGAACTTCTCAGTTTGGCATATAATATTATCCCCCTCCTCAACCTCACCTCCCTGTCTGGCTCCTACCCAATCATTTCCAGCTTTATTTCAGATTTCAGACCTCTAAGAACTGTACATTCCAGCCATAATGACTTGCTAGCTTGGCTCTGAACTCAGTGCTCTGTCTCCTGACTCTGTACTAATGCAGACTACTTACTACATGCGAATAGTACTAACATCTTCCATACCTTCAGTGTGCTTCCTCTTTATCTTTGCCACAATGCTTGGCTCAGATACCACCTACACAATGAAGTCTTCCCTGACCTCCCTCGTTATAGGCATTCCTTTCATTGTATCTTGAATTGTCCTGTAGTCTATAGTGTGTTGTTTATGTATTTTATTTCCTCCCTTGCAGAATATAAGCTCTTTGAGATTAGGGTCTCTTATTTTGGGCTTTGTATTCCCAACACATGGTAGAATGTCTTTTATAAGGTTGTTGCTATTGAGTTTTTTTTTTCAGTCATGTTGGACTCTTCATGACTTTAGTTTGGGTTGAGTCAGTTGGCAAAGAGTACTTTTCTTTCTTTAACTCATTTTACAAATGAGGCAGTTAAATGACTTTCTCAGATTTGAACAGCTAGTAAGTATCTGAGTTCAGATTTGATCTCAGGAAGATGAATCCTTCTGACTTGAGACCCAGTGTTTTGTCTGCTATGCTACCTAGCTTTCAAAGTGCCAAAGGAAGCATTATTTATTTGCCTCCTGACCCCCAACTTCCAAATCCAACTTCCTAGAAAGATTTAAGAGGCTTTTTCTAACTCCTCTTATGATCTCCATTTTCCCCACCTCTATACACTGAGCCACATGAAAGTAGGCATTTAATAATTGCTCATTTGGGTTGAATTATGAATATGGGTTGATATTCTGAACTTATTGTGGAGAAGAGAAGACGTAGGACATCATTATTGCATCCATATATTTGAAGGTTTATCAAGTGAAAAAAGGATTCATTTTGTTCTGCTTTAGCCCTAGAGGGCAGAACTAAAAGTAATAAGTAGAAATTCCAGAGGTGCACATTTTAAAATAAATGATGAAAAAATCCCTAACAGGGCTATCCAGTAGTGCAATGGACTTCTTCAAGAGGTCCTGTCTTCCCCTTTCCTAGGTATTTTCAAGACTTCTTGAGTGTGTTACTGGGGATAGGGGGAGAGTTCCTGTTAATTTATGAGTTGAATGGGTGGCCTCTAAGGAACACTTTCCAATTCTGCATTCTTTGATAATAAAATTCCTTGGCCTTCTTTTCTATCTCTTGGCAATCTCATTCAAGCCCATGTGAGAAACTCATTACCCAAAGGTCTACTTTAATAATCTCCTCATACTTGCTTGAGCCTTGAAGAGCCCACCCAGGACTTTTGGGAAAAGAAGGATTAATGTCTCTTAGTACACTGAGACCTCTCCTTACTTGAAGACATGTAGTGTACAATAACAAAAGTAGGGGAAAAATAAAATGGCAATTCTAGAATGCATAAGCATTAATCTTAATATATACATCTATCTCTCTATATCTTTATATAGATGTTATAGATATAAAATTTTTCATAAAGGAATTCAATCTTTCATTCACGTTTATTAGATACCTACTGTGTTATAGTGGCCTCTCTCTCTGTCTCTCTCTCTGTCTCTCTGTCTCTCATGTATAGATAGATGAAGATTTGCTGTTGTTGAATTGTTTCAACAATGTTCAGTTTTTCATGGCCCCATTTGGTGTTTTATTAGATGCTCAAGTGACTTATTTTTTTTCTCCAGTTCATTTTATAGATGAGGAAACTGAGGCAAAGAAGGTTAAATGGCTTGCTCAGGGTCACACAGTTATTAAATGTCTGAAGCTAGATTTGAATTTAGGTCTTCCTGACTCCAGGCACTCACTGTATCTACTGTACCACACAGCTATCTATATCTATATCTATATCTATATCTATATCTATATCTATATCTATATCTATATCTATATCTATATCTATATCTATATCTATATCTATATCTATATCTATATCTATATCTATATCTATATCTATATCTATATCTGTATCTGTATCTATATCTATATCTATCTATCTACCTATCTATCTATCTATCTATCTATCTATAGAGAGAGATCTCCTCAGAATCACATATAGTCCCTTAGAATGAGGCTTTTTCTTGTGGAGACCCTTATCCATAGGTTGTGTCCTTGGATTACTGTTCCTTTCTCCTAAAAGGGAAATGGGAACATGCTATTTCTTTTTCTTTTCTTCATGTCACTTCTTGTTGCTTTGAAGCATGGCCCCATTTCTCAAACCAGGTGGGTTGAATCTCTAGAGTCTTCTAATACATTCACATAGGAGATGAGAATGGCCAAACTCCTGATTTTTTTTCTCTCTTCTTCAACTTTTTTTTTCAGTCTTACCCAGTTATAAGTTCTGTCCATCATATTATCATGCATGTACCTTATTGTGAGAATTTATTTTTCATATATTATATTAGTTTCTGTATATTAGGGAGAATTAGTGTGTATTCCTATGTCTGGGATCTAGGTCAGAGATATCATATTGTCTGCTGCTTTTGTATTTTCTTTGTCCTTGGGAATCCCAAGGAATGTCTTTCTTTTTAAATAGAATTTGGTTAATGAATGAAGGAGACAAGAGTCCTTTTCCAGGTGTGTATGTACACAACTTTACTGTCAGTTTGGGAGAGGAGAGCGGGTCTGATGGACCACCTTTTTATTAGCTTTAATCAATTAATGATATCCTGGGATGGTCAAGGGGGTGACTGAATAATGATCTCTAAAAATCTATTTATCAGGCTGCTTGAAACAGCATGGGTCATTTGGTATGGAGAGAGCCATGGAGACCTATATCACTTTATCAGATATGAAGCTAGCCCAACTAATAAACCTGATATAATCAATAAATTTATATTCCAAACCCCAAATCAGTCTCTTGAGATAATTTTAATTGTAGCACTAAAGCAGATAAACACTGATTTCCATAGTTCCTCAAATGGAAGAGTGACAGTGAAGAGGCAAATACTTCAGCACAAGGTTCACATGCTTATATTACATATCCCTGCAATTTTGTTAACTCCATGGCCTTTGGTGTTTGAAACATATTCATTTATGGCTCATCAATGTTGGCAAATCTTCACCCTTGATCTCTGTCTTCAGAGTTATGCCAAAGACATACTTCTGTCTCCCTGCAGCCATCTAGACTCAGGCCACTTTGGTCACATTTTTGGATGACACCTTTCAAAGGAGAAGCTAGGTGACTGGGGGTCCTTCCAAGGAACTACTTGGCTTCAAAGATGGCAGAAGCCAGAGGTGGGGGTGGAGCCTTGGAGGAACTTCTTGGTAGATGGAGGAATTCTAGGATCAAGTTTTTTGGAGCTCTAAGACTTAGTAGGAAGCAGAAGTAAGGAGAATGAAGAATCAGAGCCATAATATGAAAGGATAAACATGGACCTTGACCATCCTTGGTGTTATATACACTTACATAAACTGTATACATTTTGGGAAAGGGGGTTTACTCTTTAGAGACTTCAAGTTCTTTTCCCTTTTGGGATTCCATCACTAAAATAGCCCTTGGAGGGCTTTAAAAGAATGCTTACCCTTTGACCCAGTCATACCACTGCTGGGTTTGTACCCCAAAGAGATAATATAATAATATTATATTAAGGATTTTTTAAGAATTAAGAATTTTTTAAGGAAAAAAAACTTGTACAGAAATATGTATAGCTGCACTCTTTGTGTTAGCCAAAAATTGGAAAATGACAGAATGCCCATTGATTGGGGAATGGCTGAACAAATTGTGGTATATGTTGGTGATGGAATACTATTGTGCTAAAAGGAATAATAAAGTGGAGGAATTCCATGGGGACTGGAACAACCTCCTGGAATTGATACAGAGTGAAAGGAACAGAACCAGGAGAACATTGTACACAGAGACTAATGCACTGTGGTACAATCGAATGTAATGGATTTCTCTACTAGCAGCAATGCAATGATCCAGGACAATTCTGAGGGACTTATGAGAAAGAATGCTATCCGCATCCAGAGGAAGAACTGTGGGAATGGAAATGCATTAGAAAAATATGTGATAGATCATGTAATGTGATGGGAATATGATTGGGGTTTTGATGTTAAAGGATCATGCTACTGCAGATATGAATAACACGGAAATAGGTTTTGAACAATAATACATGTAAAATCCAGTGGAAGTGCTTGTCAGATTTGGGAGGGGGGGGGAGGAAAGAGCCGGGTGTGTGTGGATCATGAATCATGTAACCATGGAAAAATATTCTAAAGAAAAAAGAAAAAAATAGTCCTTGGGGAACATGGGATTTTAATAAAAAGGGAAGGATGGTTTAGACTGCTTATGAGTATAGGCATGAATTCTTTCTGTCTTTCTTTTGTTGGGAAGTTAAATAAATCCTGTCCTGCATTGAAGGTACTGATTTTGAATATTTTCATGAAGTTGAAGGCACTTTTATAATTTATTTTGTAGAGACTAGACCTAAGCTATGTTATGATAATCCCTAGGTAGGACACTTGTTGAGAGAGTGAGCCAAAAATATTTTTGGGCAATGCCTACTAAAATGGAACCATGTCATGTTAATACTAATACTAATAGCTAACATTTATATAGTTCTTACTATATGCCAAGCACTGGGCTAAGTAAGTACTTTACAATGATTATCTCATTTGGTCATCAAAACAAATCCTTGCAGATGTCCCCATTTTTACAGATGAATCTGAAACAAATAGAAGTGACTTCCCCAGGGTCACACAGTTTGGAAGTATCTAAAACTAGATTTCAATTCAGGTCTTCCTGATTGTGGGTTCAGCTACTTCACTGAACTACTTCACTGTCATGTAAATCCAGAAAAGATGGTGAAGGGAGTCATGAATTGCACAAACAACTTTTCCATGACCATAGAGATGATAAGTGAGAGAAAAAGGATTTAAAAGGAGGTTTCTTGACTCAAAATCTTTTCCTCTCACAGAACATGACTTTTTACCCTTTAGAGACATGTCTGATACATTAAGTCTGGGGTCAAATTGGCAAAAGGCAGGGTCATAAAGAGAGGATACTGGGATCCTGGCCCCTTCCAAATCCTTGCATTTTATTTCTCTAACCTTTCAAGGATGAGCACACATGACATCCTCTTCAGTTAAACTGTCTTTGATTCCTCCAGCAAGATCTTGAGAACAGAAGGACACAGAAATCGACTGAGATGGAAGAAACAGACAGAGACAGAGAACAAGAGAGAACAAGGGCACCAGAACACAGGTGAGAATTAACATTATGTTCCCTTTTATTAGACCCAGGAAGAGAGCTGCCTAATATTCCTAGATGAGTTGAGGGCATGAAAAGAAACTGGTTGGTTTAACTGAGAGAAGACCCAGTTCTTCCTGTTTGTCAGGGCAGAAGAAATCAATGATGCTATTCCCTCATATTTTCAGTGTCCTATGATGCTCTTATCATGTCTTATTTGATTCTCACCACAACTCTGTGCTGTCAGTATAGCAAGTATATTGCTTTACATAAAATATTCATTTTACAGATGAGGGAAACTGAGGCCAGCAAGGGATAATCCCTCAAAAGTCACATGTAGTCAGTCATACTTATTTCATCTCCCTTACATCTCTGACATTTACCCTCCTCTCTACTCTCACAGTCATCATCTTAGTTCAGACTGGACTACTGTAATAGCTTGACATTGTCCTTCTGCCTCAAGTCTCTCTCCACTTCAGTCCATTCCCTACACAGGTACCAAAGTCATACTCTGCAAACAGAGGTTCATAAAGGTTGCTTCCTTGTGCAACAAACTGTAGTGGCTCCTGCTTACCTTAAAAGTAAATCCTCTTGTTGGCAGAGTGAAGTAAAAGTCTGAAGCCAAATATCCTAACTTTGTCTTTAAAAAACAAAAACCTTATTTTATTATTTTAATTAGCAAGCAATTGCTATTTTTTAAAATAAAAACAAAATCTTTGGAACAAACATACATAATTGAGCAAAAGAATTTCCCACAAATGATTTCAAAAATATATTTATATTTAAAGAACTTGGGGGGGGGAGCTGGGTAGCTTAGTGGATTGAGAACCAGGTCTAGAGATGGGAGGTCCTAGGTTCAAATCTGACCTCAGACACTTCCAGCTGTGTAACTGGGAAAGTCACTTGACCCCCATTGCCTAGCCCTTACCACTCTTCTGCCTTGGAACCAATATACAGTATTGATTCCCAGATAGAAGGTAAGGGTTTAAAAAGATAAAGCAGCTTGGAACAGTGCTTAGCACTTGGTAAGCATCACATGAATGCTCATTCCCTTCTCTTCCTACCCTGCCCCTTCCCCTAAAATGACCACATCCAAGAATATTTGTCTCATTTTGATTCCATCTCTCTTAGGAGTTGGATAGCATACATCACCACTGCATCTCTAGAATCATTGTTAGTCTTTGCATTATTTAAAAGTCTTAAGTCTCTCAAAGTTAATTGGTCTTTGCAATGTTGTTGCTTTTGCATAAATTGTTCTCGTTGTTCTGTTTATGATTCTTCTCCATTACAATAGTCATTAAGCTGATCTGAGCTGGAAAAATGACTTACTGTGGTTTCCTTTTGGATTTGGGATCCGAGTAGTGATCAAATACTGAGGCTCTTCCCTGGTCTCTGTTGGAAGGTAGTGAGTTCCCCATCACATTTAAGCAGAGACCAGGTGACTACTTGTTAGGGATATTATGGAGTTTACTTTTGTTTCAAATACAAGTTTGGCTAGATGACCTCTAAGCCTCTTTCCATCTCTGGTATTGAATGAATGCCATAGTGGAAAATAACACTGAACTTGGAATCAAAAGTCCTGAATTCAAGACCTGGATCTTCCACTTACTGTGGGATCTTCCTTGGACAAAACTTTTCACTTTATCTGATCTTTGGTATTCTTCTCAGTAAAATGGGAATAATACTTGTGGTTATGAATTTCCTTGGCTCATGGTGAGGAAAGATTTTTGTAAAACATAAAACATGTCATGGTGAACAGGGAGCTGTCCTTAGTACCAAGAAGACTTGGGTTTACATATGACTGTGTGACCCTGGGCAAGGTGGTTAACCTCGTAGAGCTGTAGGCAACTTGCTAAGACTCTTAGTTGTAGAAAAGGCATTATTCTTTATTAGGAGAGGAAATTGCTGGGCAGGAATTCGCTATCCCAATGACACTACGAATCTACTTTGTATCCCTTTAAAGTGGTCTACAGAAGGTGAGATCTCTTGATTTGGAGTCAGAAGACCTGGGCTTGAATCCCAGCTTTACCCGTATGACCTTGGGAAAGCCACTTCCCCCTTTCTAGACCTCTTTCCTCATCTATAAAAGGTCCCTTCCTGTTTGAAATTCTCTATTATTCATCTTCGGTATGGCTCTTAGTCCTATGGGAAGCCTTGTGTGTTTCTTCAGCTTTTCCTTTGGGGAATGGGGAGCTCCCTATAAGAGCCTCACAATTATTTTTCTCTTATCACATTTTACCTTCCTGCCTGACTAGGAAACAGGCCTTTGGGTGCTTTCAGGAGTCTGCTAGGATTCAAGAGCTGACACTGGCTCCGTTTAGAAAGATGAGTTTCTGAGAATGGCAGCTTAATTGTACTGTATAAATAGGGGCTTAGAAATAAGTATTTTCAAGAACCAGAATTTGACAGACTAATCCTACTTCCAGCCATCAGAAAGATAGACGTTTCTGAAAGCATGAATATTTTCCAAGCATAAGCAAAAGTCCTGAAGAGGGACAGTGAGCTCATTCTTCCTGCTGCTTTATTGCAGTGTCTATGGAAAACTCCAGCATCTTCCTACCCCTTCCCTCAAGGGTTTTTTTTTTCTTTCTCATTGGTATTCTAACTTTTGCACAGTTACTTGGAGATGGAGACCCCCCAAGACCTGTGAAAGAAAGCAAAGCCTCCATTGTTCATTAGAAATATGTGTGTATATGTGTATACATATTTATATATGCACACATGTATATATAATAGGACCCAAGAATGTTAGATCAGAAAAAAATAATTTAGAATGTAGACTATCAGAGCTAGGAAGGACCTTAGAATAGAGTATGAAAACTGAGAAGAACTTTAAAATATATTGGCAGAGCTGGAAGGGACCATAGAACATTAAGCATAGAACATCAATGCTAGAAGAAACCTTAAAATATAGAACATGGGATTTGAGTCTAGAAGGGATCTTTGATATCACCCAGCCTAATCTTTTCATTTCACATGTGGGAGAGGGAATCTGAGGTCCAGAGAGGAAGTGACTTGCCAAAGATTAGTTAGAAGCCAGAACAGGACTATAATAACAGCTGGCGTTTATATATCTGCTTTAAGTCTATCCCCTCTCTAATCCATTCTCCACAAAGCTGCCAAGTTGATACTCCTTTTTTTCAAACCCTTATCTTCCGTCTTAGAACCAATACAGTGTATTGGTTGTAAGGCAGAAGAGCAGTAAGGACTGGGCAGTAGGGGTTAAGTGACTTTCCCAAGGTCATACAGCTAGGAAGTATCTGAGGCCAGATTTGAACCCAGGATCTCCCCCTCTAGACTTGATTCTCAATCCACTGAGCCACCTAGCTCAAGTTGATATTCCAAAAGATACATCTGACCTCACTTCCCTGATCAAAAATCCTTACTACCTCCCTATTGCCTCTAGGATAAAAGACAAAATCTTCAACCTAACAATCAGAGTCCTCTACAATCTAACGTCCAACTTATCTTTCTAGACTCATTTCCTGTCACTGCCTTCATCCAGTCTTGGTTCCAGTGCACTAGATTTGTTAGCATCCTGTTCACAACATTCCCTCCTTATGTATCGCCATATCTAGAAAGCAACCTAGTCTTCTCTAGTTCCAATTAAAGCAAAGCTCAGGTGCTATATCTCCAACAAAAAGCCTTTCTGATTATCCTACTGCTTCCTCTTTCTGTCTGTCTCTCTGTCTCTCTGTTTGCCTGCCTGCCTGTCTGTCTGTCTGTCTGTCTCCCCCCCACCCCTTTTTCTGTCTCTGTCTCTCTGTCTTTGTCTCTGTCTCTCTCTAGGGCTATGGATGCAGGGAGTGTAGGAACTCAAGTTCCTACTGACTACTGACTGGGTATGCTCTGGAAGCTGACTTCTCATTTGAATCTCTGGGATGAAAGTGTCCCTTTCTCTCCAAAGCAGATTGTGCAGAGCATGGGGAGGGTGGGCTGTGGGGAGTTAGGATAGGGATGTGCTCATCAGGATGGGAAGGACTCCTCTTCCTCCTTTTGAACAGAGTAAATGAAAAGAGCCTGCAGACAGCCCAAGGCAGAATGGGTGGCAAGGTTTGGTGGCAGTGTCTCCAGGCTCCTTCATGATAAACATCTGTTGGCTCCAAATATGGAATCTGCATGAACAAAAACAAAACAAATACACAAAACCAGACACAAGCTCAGTGTATTTCAATAAGTCTCTAATCAGATCATTGTGTGAAGCACAGATATTTATCCTTCAACAAGAAAGGAAGGAAGAAGCACCACAAGGATAAGACAAGGATTTGGCATTTGTGCATAGGGGAAAGACAATAGGAACTGTTCCTCTGGAAAGATGATGTGGTACAATGGAAGGACTGCAGGACTGGGAGTTGGGAGATCTGGGTTTTAGTCTCAATTCTGTGCAACTGGGCAAGTCAATCCTCTTCTCTGAACTTCAGCTTCTTCCTCTTTAGAATGAAGGGGCTGAGGGAAGCTAGGTGGTTCAGTGGATAGAGTCAAGTCTGGAGATGGTTTCAAATGTGGCCTGATACTTCCAAGCTGTGTGACCCTGGGCAAGTCACTTAACTCCTATTGCCTAGCCCTGCCATTTTTCTCTCTTGGAACCAATACATAGGATTGACTTTAAGATGGATGGTAAGGGATTTTTTAAAAAAGGAAGGGCTGGACTGGATGGACAGTCAGATTTCCCTCTGTGTTCTAAGGTATCATTTAGCCCTAACACTCCACATCCCCAAATTCCTTCTCATTTTTGGTTTGTTTTAAACTCTTGCCTTTTGCCTTTGTATCAGATCTAAGATAGAAAAGCAGCAAGGGTTTGCAATTAGAGTTAAATGACTTGCTCAGGTCATATAGCTAGAAAATGTCTGAGGTCAGATTTGAACTCATATCCTCTTAATCCCAGACCTGATACCTTCTCTAATCCCATCTTGTTTTAACATTTTGTGAGAATGGATTCATTCTAGTGTTGGGCATTCAATGTTCTATATTGTAACAATTTTGTTCTTTCTGGTTTTGTGTCCTAAGGTCCCTTTTATCTTGAATTCTAGCTCTCTTCCCCCTCAATTTTTACTCATCTAGAGGTACAAGTCTGGTTTAGGACAAATGCCACTTTCTAGACACTGTGAAGTAGAAGAAATGGATAGCCCTCAGTTTATAATCACCAGCTTAGCCCCTTCCCAACCAAATACTGGTTAGCCAAAGACAAGCACAAAGAGCAAATAAACATATTACATTGAATTTTAGAATCATTCTCAGCTCTGATGTTTTATGATTCTTTTTTTGGAAGAAATCATCATATCTCCACCTATCTTTTAGTAAGGGGTAAGACTACCTGGCCTTTGACATTCTTCTGGTCACAATAAAAGCCTATGAGACCATGGGAGAAGGGCAGTAGTAAAAAAATCCATTTTTCAGATAAGGAAACTGAGGCAATAGAGGCAATGTGAATGACCTAAGGTCATGTCTATTAAGTATTGTATCTGGGAGTCCAATAAGGTCTTATTCTGATTCTAACATTCTCACCTCTGTGTTTCCTACCTATTTTCAAGCCCAGCCCTGGAACATATTGATCAAATCTAGGATACCTCTTGAACCATTCCCCTGCATTAAATAATCAGTGGTAAAGGTGACATAAATAACTTCTCATGTCTTTTCTTCTGTTTCCCAGTCTCAGGCCAAAAATCTTCCTTCAGAAGTCCAAATTTCTTTGCTGTTGGGGGGGGGGGGGGACCCATCCATATCTCCACGGTGTTTAGCCTTGTTCCAACATATGAGATAATTCAAGAGGTAGAAACAGCCTTAGTGCAACTCAATTAAACTGATAAGGCAGGGAAAGCTGGGGTGGCAACTAAGAAAATTGCTTTCCCCTATTCAGATGACCCTGATTTGATGCTCACCATGATGTTCTGCTGAAAAAGTAAAACTTTGGGTTTTTTTTTTTTCAGTTGGCTGCTGGAGGAGAAAACTCTATGCCTTCATTTTCCCCAAGTGAGAGTGGGATGAATTTTTCCATAAAGATAAACTTGATTTTGCTTAAGAGAACTTTGCTTTGTCACTAAGTCATTGGATTTTAAGCAAGGTAGGACACTAGAAATCACCTATTTCAACCCTCCCTTTTACAGAGTAAGAAACTGAAGTCTTTATAAAGAGTGTTTCCCCACCACCAAGGTCCCACAAGGAATTAAATGGCTGCAGGGATTTTCAGTTCAGACCTTCTGACACCACATGAATCAATCAATAACTGGAAACATTTCTTAAGGGCTTACTGTGTGCCAAGCACCGTGATAAAAAGTGAAAAGCCAGGGAGTCCCTGCCTTCAAGGAACTTGTCTTCCAAATGAGGGACACAATATGCCCATATGTCATCTTTATAAAATGCATCAGGGAGGCACTAGCTGCTGGGATGGAGGTTGGGGATGGTTTATATTTAGAAGGTGGACCTTGCACTGACAATGGAAAGATGAAGGCTTCAAGATAGAGAACGAGGAGGGAGAACGTTTCAGGTATGGAAGACAGCCAGTACAAAGGTTCAGAGAGAAGAGATTGAATAGTATGTATGAGGACCAAAGGGAAGGTCACTTTGTCTGAACCATGTAGTGTGTGAGGGGATTGAACAGCAAGAAAGATGGAAAGGTAAGATGGGACAAGGTTGTGATGGGCTAGAAGTGTGAAAGAGAAGAGTTGATATTTGCTTTTAGAAGTTATAGGAAACTACTACAGTTTATTGGACAGGGGAATGATATGGTCATACTAGAGCTTCAAGGCAACCTCTGCAGCAGATGTGGAGGGGATGAGAAGAGACTTGAGTCATGGATACCATTGTTGTCTCCTAAATCACAGGGTGGAGGATTGGCCAGATGTCTCTGGTTATTCCATAGATAATGGTGCTGGAGTCAGCATCCACATAGAAGATGCTTCTATCCTCTGTGGCAGTAAGCAATGTGCTACTCCAAAGTTTTGTAGATCTTCAATGCTTATAAAATAAAATCTTTAGCATTTAAATCTACTGTAATGCAATCATTTCTCAAGTCCTATTGCTTCTACCTTTATACATTCAATTATATATCTCCTTTTCTTCCCTTTCAGGGCTTAGCCTGACACATATTAGGTATTTAATGAATGCTAATTGATTGACTGACAAGGCATCACCCTAGTTGAGTCCCTCATAACCTCTTTCTTGGACTGTTGGAATGGTTTTGGAATTGGTTTTCCAGTCTTCAGCACCTTCCCTCATTTTTAACACAAATTTTACTTTTTTGCTTTTACTTTCTTTCTTAGAATCAATCCAAGTTCTCAACCTCCTAGCTGGATCGCCAATAGAAATAGTTAATATACTACTTATAAATATTATCTGACTTAACTTTTAGGTTAGGTTAGGTTCAGATATGGTGTTTAGAGCCAATAAGCTGGCTTGGGGAAGGGTAGCCAAGCTCATGACTGGCAAAGCCAGACCTTGAGCTAATACACACAAACAAAATATATAAACACTGGACAGGTTGGATTTAATACACCCAAACCATCTGATGTCAGACCCAGGAATTATTCCACTCACTTTATGCTACTGTCCATAATATAGAATTTTAGACCTGGAAGGAGCCTTAGAAGTTATCTAGTCTAATATTCTTATTTTATGTAACTAGGCTTTCCCCCAAGTTTTGTATGTTGGAAGAAATGCAGAAGGATACTTGGCTCTGGACTGATGGAGAGTGATGTGACACACTTGGGTACCATACTGTATAAGAAGCAGAATTAGTGCAAAACTTTTTGGGAGGGGGAAGAGTGGAAAGATGTGAAAGCTGCAGGCACTAGGGGAAGCTGATTGCTCTGAATGACTCTGATTTCTGTCATATATTCCACTATAGATTCTAAAGAGGCATCATCTTCTCATTGGGTGAACTTAGATCCACTTCCTTAATTGAGCCAAGATCTTGTCTTGCTCCCATCTAAAGAGCTTTTCTCCTCTTATTCATTTTCTGGTATACTCTACTTAGTATAACTTCTCTGATTCCTATTTGCAATTTGCTTGAATAAATGTGTTTATTTAGTATTTGTGCTTATCTTTTGTGTAACCAGAATTTGGTTGGGAAGGGGCTAAGCTGGTAAATATAAACTGAGGGTTATCTGTTTCTTCCCCTTCACAGTGATTAGAAAGTAGCATTTGTCCTAAACGAGACTTGTAGCCCTAGATGAACAATAATTGAGGGGGAAATGGCTTTAATTCGAGTTTAACATGCCTCTTGGAGATAAGGAAGGGAAGGAGCCAGTGCCTATTGTGAGAAAGACTTTGCAAAAGAAATACCAATGCAAGAATTTGCAAAGAGGGAACTTGCCACACACACACAACTTTTATGAACTCTATTCTAGAGCCTGGGGAAGGGATAAAACTGGACACAAGGAGACAGTCGGGGAACCCTTGTTCCTGTCTTTCAAGGGGATTGGAGAGGTTACTTCCTGGGGCTTGGTTTTGTCTGAGCCTAGTGGGAGTTGGCCTACCTGTCCCTGGGAAGCTGAACGTTCCTGTGTTCCTGCTTTCCTGTTATCCCGAGACCTTATCTCCACATTTTCATCGACTTGAGTTCCTGTGAGATCCTGTGTCCTGAGGGTTTTCCTGACTGCTGAAAGAGAACCACCGAGATGCAGTAAAGTCTGTCTGTGTGAAAGGCTGGAAGCTGTCTTTGGCTTAGGCCCAGGAGGGTGAACTCACCAAGAGTTCAGAGCTGTCGTAATTTTGACGAACTCTAAATTTGTCTACCATTAATTTGGAGGACCATTTAGGTTAGAAAGCTTGAAAGTGCTGGGTTTATAGATAGAGGATAGTGAAAGGCAGCTGGGGGATCTTTGAAGATGGTTTCTTGTGAAACCCGTAGAAAGGGGGTGGAGTATCCAGAGTTTAGAGCCGGGGACTCCTTGGTTCCTGGTCCTCCCTGCCTTGTCTTTGTGAATATTAATAAACCTCATCTTTAATGTTTTTACCAATTTGTCAACTAGTCAGATAGTGTTTTGGCCTACAAGTAAGTGGTCGTTTGGGCCTACCCTCTAACTTGATACATATTACCCAACTATTTCACTAGCCACAGTTCTTCTTCTGTCCTCCTAAAAGCAGAAATCTGTCTCCTTTGGCGAATAGGGGCCAGATTCTAGACCTGCCTATAAATTGTATTTATTTTTTATTTTATTTATGCATTCATTCATTCATTTATTCATTTAATTATTGTATTTATTAATTATTTTAACCCTTTACCTTCTGTCTTAGAATCATTACTGTGTATTGATTCTAAGGCAGAATTGCAGTAAGGGGTAGGCAATGGGGGTTAAGTGACTTGCCCAGGGTCACATAGCTGGGAAGTGTCTGAGGCCATATTTGAACCCAGGACCTCCCATCTCTAGGTCTGGCTCTCAATCCATTGAGCCACCCAGCTGCCCCCATATAAACTGTATTTAGAAAACCTTTGTGGGCCTATGTATCGCTTGTGAAGACACACATATCTTAAATTTACACACGAGGACACTAAGGAATTTGCCTATAGTCACACAACTAATTGTTGGTGTAGCCAGGCCTAGAACTGTGGTCTTCTGGGGAAGGCAGAGACACCGGCAGAGACAGATAACATGGTGGATAGGAGTGGAGAATCAAGAAGAACTACAAGTCACTTAACTGCTGTTTGCCTCGGTTTCCTCGGTTATGAAATGGGGATCATCATGATAATAATCACAACCCTCCAAGGGCTGTGAGGATCAAATGAGACAATTATGAAATACTTAGCACAGAGCCTGGAACATAATAGGTGCCATATAAATACTTACTCCCTCCTCTTTGCCTTCTGGCTCTTAAGCCAATTGCTTGTTCCACCTTGACCCCTGTGGAAAGCTCCATTAGTGGGCAAACCAGCTCAATAAAAGGGGGGAGGGACTTTTCTCCTGTAGAGTAGAAAGAAAAAGCATTAAACCTTTCGAAAGAAGATGAAAGAGAAAGAGAAAAGAATGGCTCATTTGAGAAAAAAAGGTCAAAGAGAAAATATCACAGCAGGGTCTGCTCTGAAGGAGTGACTCACTGGCAATAAGAAATGACATTTCTCCTGCTCCTGTTTGTAGAAAGATGCTCTGCCCTCTCCCATATCAAGACTAAGCATCCCAGATTGTTAATCAACTAACCTTAATTGTTTCTTAACAGGCTATTGAGAATGGACTCACAGGTGGACGGAGTCCTTCCCCAAACCTAGGGTTGGCTTCTTAGGTAAAAACCCCAAAGTCCCAGATATTAATCTTTGGATTACCCCAGCCAAATTGACACAGCACTGCAGGGAACACCAGATCACCTCCTAGGCATCTTCCAAGGCCAAGAACCTTCAGCTTTCGCCACAAAACTGGTCAGGTCACAGGAGCTGATGGAGCAGCTGTTCTCCCTTCCAGCTCAGGGACAGGAAAGACTGTGAAGTGACAATTAACTCCCAAACCTCACCTTGTGTTATTCTCCTTCCAGAATCCAGGGTTCATGGCTAAATTTTCCTCTCCTCTTTTAGAGACAATTTTACATTTTCCCCTATCCCTTATTTCTCTATTCCTACACCCACTCTCCAAGATCATATTGGAATCATCAGATGGAAAATTAAAAGTAGGGCTTGGTTACTTTAATCCACAAGCTTGGCAGCTGGAGAGAAGGGGTTGGCAGTGACTAAGGCCCTTGCCCAGTACCTTGCCTGCTGCTAAATCCTGACAGTTGGTCCATAGGCTTCATTTAGGATTTATGAGCAGGGAGTCTCTAGGCAGCTTCCTTCTTGATTATCAAATAAGTAATAACAACACTACTATTTCTGAGAGCCCAGGGGGGTGCACTGACACCCCCTCACTACACAACATGGCCCTGACCCCAGAGGAGATGTTAGGCAGATGAGAAAAAAGGCTCCAGAGGTTTGCCCTGTCACCTGTCTAAAGCTATTTATGTTTCTCTCAATCATTTTCTTTCCCTCTCTCCTTCCTCATTTATCTTTTTTTGCCTTCCCTTCTCTATTTATTGCTACTTTTCCTTCCTTCCTTCCTTCCTTCCTTCCTTCCTTCCTTCCTTCCTTCCTTCCTTCCTTCCTTCCTTCCTTCCTTCCTTCCTTCCTTCCTTCCTTCCTTCCTTCCTTCCTTCCTTCCTTCCTTCCTTCCTTTTTCCTTCATTCCTTGCTTCCTTCCTTGCTTCCTTCCTTGCTTCCTTCCTTGCTTCCTTCCTTCCTTCCTTCCTTCCTTCCTTTCTTCCTTCCTTCCTTCCTTCCTTCCTTTTTCCTTCCTTCCTTGCTTCCTTCCTTCCTTGCTTCCTTCCTTCCTTCCTTCCTTCCTTCCTTCCTTCCTTCCTTCCTTCCTTCCTTCCTTCCTTCCTTCCTTCCTTCCTTCCTTCTTTCCTTCCTTCCTTCTTATTATTTTTACTTATTATACTTATATAATAATAATACTTATTATCATTGTTACAAAGTGCTTTGTCTCTGCAAAATATGCGAAAATCTCCAAGTTCCTTGAGCCAATCATACAAAAATAATCTAGGATTTCACTGCGTTGGAGGTGTGATGTCACGCCTTCTATTGCAATTGCAGTCACAGCTTCAGTTGTCTGAGTTCCTGGAATGACTCTCCCCAGAATACCTCCCAAGCTTATTAACTGTCCCATTGATTGCTGAGCTTCCTGTAGCTTTAACTTTCACTTTTCTGGAGCTGGTGAGAGCCCCAAGTGGCTCTTTGCCCAGAAACTTAGATTTCTGAGGGAAAGAAAAGAAAAGAAGTAACTTCATTCCTTCTTAGGAAACTGGCTTTTATTTTTTATTTTATTTTATTTTTTTGCCTTGGAGCCTCTAAGTAGATTAGTCTGTATCTTTAAAACACATCACTGAGTGTAGCTTTCTCGAGTGGATAGACTCTAAATGACATAATTACAATCATCAAATTGAACAGCATCAGAGCTGAGAGAGACCTCAGAGATCATCCCAATCAACTACCCCCACACCCCAGTTTAAGGACTGATGTTTGAAGCTGATCGAGGTGAGACCTGTTCAAGGTTACACAGGTAGTAAAGGACAGAGGGCGAGGATTTACGCTCTTGGTGCTTCCAGGGCATTCCCCATTCTGCTTCTCCCCAGAGTGCTTATTTCTTCCATTTATGTAATGCTTTAATTTTCAGGGTGCTTCTTATTATCTTGTGATCTGATCCTCCCAAAGGTCTTCAGAGGAAGGTAGGGCAGAGAGTTGCTCTTCCTATTTAAATGTTGAAGCTTTGAAAGCTCAAGCCACTTGTCCATCCATGTTCAGGTACAGAGAAGGATTTTGAAGCCAGGATCAGAATCAAATAAAGTACTATGTTGATTCTGTCATTGATGAGCCACATGACTCAAACTCTTATAGACTTAATAGCCTTCCCTGTTAAAATTGAGATAATAATACTTTGCATGTCTCATCTTGCTGGGTGATAGAGAGTTTAAGGGGATGGGGATTTGGCTATAGTACTAGGCATGCTAAGCAAAGGTCACCAGCTATGTCTCACCCTCTTTGGTTTTGCTAAGTGACTCTGAGTTTCATTGAATATTCAGGGTAATTTGTAGTGTCATTTCCTGGTTTTAGTTGCCAAAGGCATGAGAGGATCTGAAAGAGATTCACAATTCTTCTGTCTATTAAGGGAATCTGAAAATATTTGTCATTCTCTATATGTTGAAAAGCAAAGAGTTCATAAACTACATGGTACTGGCTTAGAGATAGAAGGGTGGATCAATGGAATACACTTGGAGTAAATGACAGTAGCAAGATAGTGTTTGATAAACCCCTAAATCCCAGCTTTTGGGACAAGAACCCAGTATTTGACCAAAACTGCTGGGAGAATTGGAAAACAGTATGGGAGAAATTAGGCTTGGATCAGCATCTTACACCCTATGCCAAGATTAATTCAGAGCGGGCAAATGACTTAAATACAAAGAGGGAAATCATAAACAAATTAGATGAACATAGAATAGAATACCTCTCAGATCTATGGGAAAGGAAGGAATTTAAGACCAAGCAGGACATAGAGAAAACTAAAAAATATAAAATGAATACTTTTGATTATGTTAAATTTAAAAGTTTCTGTACAAACAAAAACAATGCAACCAAAATTAGAAGGGAAGCAACAAATTGGAAAAAATTATAACAAAAAGGTCTCAAAGGTCTCATTTCTCAAATTCATAAGGATCCAAGTCAAATGTACAAAAAATCAATCCATTCCCCAATAGACAAATGGTGAAGGGACATGTATAGGCAGTTTTCAGATAAAGTTATCAATAAGCACATGAAAAAGTGTTCTAAATTTCTCATAATTAGAGAAATGCAAATCAAAACAACAGTGAGGAACTACCTCATACCTAGTAGATTGGTCAATATAACAGTAAAAGAAAAGAATAAATGCTGGAGTGGTTGGGATACTAATACATTGCTGGTGGAGTTGTGTATTAATCCAACCCTTCTGGAAGGCAATATGGAATTATGTACAAAGGGCTTTAAAAGAATGTATACCCTTTGATCCAGCAATACTACTACTAGATTTATATCCCAAAGAGATAATAAGGGAAAAGACTTGTATATAAATATTTATTGCCACACTCTTTGTAGTGGCAAAAAACTGGAAAATGAAGGGTTGTGTCTTGATGGGGTATGGCTGAATAAATTGTGGTATGTAATGGTGATGGAATACTATTGTACTGTAAGGATTGATGACCTGGAGGATTTCTATATGAATTGGAGAACCTGAATGAACTGATGCAGAGTGAAATGAGCAGAACCAGGAGAACATGTACACAGAGAATAAAACATTATGGAACAATACAATATAATGGACTTTGCAATTAGTATCAACAGGCCAAGACACTCCTGAAGGCCTTACGTGAAAGAATACTATCCACATTGAGAGAAAGAACTATGGGAGTAGAAATGGAAAAGCAAAACATATGACATCACTTATCATATGTATGAATGGTTATGTGATTTGGGGTTTCACCTTTAAAAAATCACTCTATAGCAAAAATTAATAATATGGAAATAGGTTTCAAATGATAACATTTGTACAACCCAGTGGAATTGCTTGTTGGCTCTGGGAGGGGGGAGAGAAGAAGGGAGAGAAAGAAAATGAATCATGGAAACATATTTAAATGAAATATTTAAGAATTAAAAAATTTAAAAAGCAAAGAGCTCATCTATGTAAGGGATCCTTTTGGATGCTAGCAAGTCTGAGGGCTTGAGGGCTTGACACATAAAAATAGGTGAAAATATTTTGATTGGCTGGAAAGATTCAGAAGAACCATGGTTTGTCTAAACTACAAGTTTCCCTTCCACATCACGACATGCCCTATAGTGGTTTCAATATATCTCAGCTCAACAGAAGAAATTAAATGAGAATATTCTGGGAGTTTTTCAGAAGCCACAGATGACATACAAAGGCTGGGAGGTGATACAGAAAACATTTAGAAACTATATAGCCAATGACCAAATACTTAACCCAAATTTATTTATTTTTAATTAATTAATTTTTAAAAGTATTTTTCCATGGTTACATGATTCATTTTCTCTCTCTCCCCTTTTACCTCTCCCCCTCCCAGAGCTGCTAAACAATTCCACTGGGTTATACATATATTATCACTCAAAACTTATTCCCATATCATTCAGTTTTGTAACAATCTTTTAAAACCAAAACCTCAAATCATATACCCTTACTAACAAGTGATAAATCATATTTTTTCTTCTGCATTTCTACTCCCACAGTTCTTTCTCTCTTATTCCTTTTTCATTCAGTTTTGTAACAATCTTTTAAAACCAAAACTTCAAATCGTATACCCTTACTAACAAGTGATAAATCATATATTTTTCTTCTGTATTCCCACTCCCACAGTTATTTCTCTCTTTTTAAAAATTTTATTTAATTGATTAATTTAGAGCATTTTTCCAGGATTACAAAAATCACGTTATTTTCCTCCCCCCAACCTGCTCCCATATCTGACGCACAATTCCACTGGGTTTTACATGTGTCTTTGGTCAAGACCCATTTCCATAGTATTGATATTTGCACTAGGGTGATCATTTAGAGTTTATAACCTCAATTATTTCCCCATTGATCAAGCAGTTGTTCTTCTGTGTTTCTACCTCCACAGATTTTCCTCTGAATGTGGATAGTGTTCTTTCTCATAAGTCGCTTGAGATTGTCCTGGATCTTTACATTTCTATTACTATCGAAGTCGATTACATTTGATTGTCCCATAATTTAACCCAAATTTAAAATAAGGCACTACAAACACTCCATAAAAGAAAAAAGAAAAAAATCAGATTTCTTTTCTGGTACACAGAGAGGGCCAAAAGATTTTCTGCAAGTTTTCCAGATCTCAGGAGTTCCATGCCCCTAACCCCTACAATATGGAAGAATACTTGTATTTACTTCCCTTAGTGACAACCATTTGCATTTGAGAATAGCCAGCTATCAAGGTAAATAACTTACTTAAGTATATTTCCATGTTCCAGGCACCATTCAGTGTAAATGAGCATGGGAGTCCCTGCCTTCTCATGGAGGAAGACAACATAAAGGAGATGAAGGAAAGGGGAGAGGGGATGGATAGGGAGACATACAGTGACATGGCAAGGAGAGTACATGCTGAGAAGTGGAGACCTGAGACCTGGCAATAGCTGCCCTCTTAGGGTTGAAGGACCCAGAGGCAGAGTCCAAATGACCAGTAGGGAGAAGGTGGTGTGGACAAACCAGAGTAGAGACAGTAGTAGGTCCTGGTGTGTTGGGAAAGTAGTATAGAGTCCAAGACATTGCCAAGGAAGATGTTCTAGTAGTGGCTGATGGTCCAGCAGATGATAACTGTAATCCAGCTGCTTGGTCACCTGGGGCAAGTTTTTCTGGGGAGCAGGAAGGAAGGAATGGTCTGGAGCTCAGAGTACTACCAAGGAAGATCATCTTGACGAAGATTCCACAGTTACCAAAGACAAATTAGAGATTTTGAAGTGAATAGAGTGGTGGAAGACCCAAGTTCAATCTGACTTTAGACACTAGTTCTGTGATCTTGCAAAAGTCACTTAATCTCTATCTGCCTCAGTTTGTTCCATTGTAAAATGAGGATAATCATAGCACCTAATTCCCAGGCTTGTTGTAAGAATCAAATGACATAATATTTGCATAATAGTCTTTTAACAAATGCTTCTTTCAGAAATAATTTGCTTTTGAGAAATGGCATGAAAGATTCCATCAAGATATTTTATGAGCAGAGAAGGAGGTTGGCTGTTACCTCTAAGAGAGTAAAAGATGCAAAAGCAAGCCTCTTCAAATTATCAGGCTGGATCTTTGGTGGATTTTCATTATAAGAAAACGAGAACAAGAATTTTACCAGTTAAAAAGCTGTAGATGATTGATATGTACTCACATTCATTAGATCACCAATCCATGAAAGTATTCATGTCGACACTATAAGACAAGTAACATATCAAGCAAGTATTAGTTGTTTTTTCTTAATTACCAGAAATAAGGAATATAAGCATACCAGAGTCAAGCAAATTTCCTCGCTAGAGAAGTTTTCTAAGTAGGAGGGCAATGTCACCTGGGAAGACAGATTGGAGGGGAGTGGGTTGCTACAAATGGAGAACCAAGGGCCACTGAGGGGCAGTATGAGGGCACTAAAATGGGCACCAGGGGACATGGAGGAGTAAGTACGGGCAGGGAAAGTTTTAACATCAAATAGCTGTATCATGATTTTGTCAAGGAACCATCTGATATATCCAGACTTTATAAATCTTGACTGCTGGGCATCTCTACCTGAATCCTACTGGTCTCTCAAACTCTCCATGTCTAGGATTGAACTCATTATCTCCCCTATCCCCATTAACCTTCCTGTGCTCCCTTTAATGCATTCTTAATACAGTTGCCAAAATAATTTTCCAAAGGTCTGACCAATTTACTCCCCTGCCAAACACTTTCAAGTAGCTATTTGTCTTTAGCATGAAGCACAAACTCCTTAGTCTGGTATTCAGGTTCCTCTATGATCTTTACCTAACCTACCTTTCTTCTTTTTTAAAAAGAATTCTTACCTTTTGTCTTAAAATTGATATTAAGTATTGGTTTTAAGCAGAAGAGTGGCAAGGGGGGAGGCAGCTAGGTGGCTCAGTGGATTGAGAGCCAGGGCTAGAGACAGGAGGTCCTAGGTTCAAATCTGGCCTCAGATACTTCCCAGCTGTGTGACCCTGGGCAAGTCACTTAATCCCATTGCCTAGCCCTTACCACTCTTCTGCCTTGGAGACAATACACAGTATTGACTCCAAGAGGGAAGGTAAGGGTTTTTGTTTTTGCTTTTGTTTTTGATTGCAAACAAATTTATTGCTCTTTCCATTCATCAATGTGTTTGGTTTCTAGGTTATGTCAGGAAGGTAAGGGGTTTAAAAAAATAAAAAAAAAGAAGAGTGGTAAGGGCTAGGTAATGGGGGATAAATGACTTGCTCAGGGTCACATAGCTGGGGAGTATCTGGGTCTAGATTTGAACCCAGGATCTCTCATTTTCAAGTCCTGCCCTCTATCTACTGAACCACCTAGCTACCCTCCCCATATAACTTTCTCACCTTATTTCATACCTCTCTGCTTTACTCATTTTAGTTTTATTCTAGATCTACAAATAAATGGTGTAAATTGAATGACATTAAATTCCTAGTGCTTTAGGCTGTGCCAGGTGTCTTCCATAGGACTTGGAAAAATCTCATCATTATTAGTTATGATTATCATCATTAATTTCATCATTAACCTGTTTTGGTCCTTACAACAGTCCTAGAAGGTAGGCATTGTCGAGATGATGGTCAGTGGTCATAGGGAAGTTGTTTAGCCTCTTCTCTGTGACTTCTGTGGTATTGCATAAGTCACTCCCATACCTGGAAAGTACCCTCTCCTTATCTCTGCTAATTAGAATCCTAAATCCTTCAATGGTCAGTTTAGAACCACCTCTTCCATGAAACTTTTCTTCAACCTTTGCCTCAAATTAGGCTAAAAATTCTTTCTTTCTATTAAATTAAATTTGATTTTGAATCTCTATGTGGTTTATTTGGGCATATATCATATCCTTCCTCTTCTTTCCATTCCTCAATTAGACATTAAGCTCCTTGTGGACAGAAACTCTGTCCTTTTTCATCTATGCATCCCTGCAATGGATGGTGCAATGCTTTGCTAATAGATTGACCTTTAATAAAAGTTTATTAAATCGAATGGAACGAATACAATCTCTTACATTTACATAGTGTTTAGTCTTCCAAACAACTTATAAGTAGATAGATACATAGATAGATGGATGGATGGATAGATAAGATAGATGGATTGATAGATAGATAGATGGGTTGATAGGTAGATAGATGATAAATAGAAAAGTGAGTGAATGGGTGGATAGATGGATAGACAGACAGATAGGTGAGTGAGTGGATGGATGTACAGACAGACAGACATATAGATACACAAATAGATGGATGGATGGATGGATGGATAAATGGATAGATGGATAAGAGAGATGGATTGATAGATAGATGATGAATTGATAGATAATAAATAGATAGGTGAATGAATGGGTGGATAGATGAATAGATAGACAGATAGATAGGTGAGTGAGTGGATGGATGGACAGACAGACAGACAGACAGACAGACAGACAGATAGATAGATAGATAGATAGATAGATAGATAGATAGAAAGACCCTGTTGCCATGATTAGCCTTGGGAGATAGTAGAAAGTTCATGGGCTAATGAGTCAGAAGACCAGGCTTCAAATCTTTCTCCCTTATTATCTGTGTGAACTTTAGCAACCCCAATGGGCTTCATTTTTCTTATCTGTAACATCAGAGATTTGGTTGGTTGCTGAGCTTTGCTTGAGCTCCCTGAATTTTATTTTATAGGAGAAGCACTTAAAGCAAAGCAACTTTATGGAATGATATGAGATCACTTCGTATACCCCTGCCCCTGGAGAAAATGGACCTGGAAAATAAAAATGATTTGCTAGAAGTCACACAACCAAGTAGTGTAGAGCTGGGGTTAGGTCTCTTAACTCATAGATCCTTGCTCTTCCATTTTCTCCTGCATTCCAATTATGAAAAGATGCTCTGTTATTCTGAGCACGCTGATCCAGGTTCATCATTTCCTGATGATATCTACATTTAGCTTCAGGTTTAGGAATGTCTTTAACACTAAGAGCATCCCAAGTGATTGGTTTCCAGATCACTGTATAACCTTACCCTGATTTAAAAGCAGCTCCATCCACTCTCAGTGTACTTCATACAGAGTATTCCATTTGGAACTTCTGATTGAATGACATGCTGTGTGACCTTTATCAAGCCTCTTAATCTCTTTGGATTTGACTGAATGATCCATTAAGTCCCTTCAGGTTCTAACATGCTATGTTTAATGTTCTAATGTCCCTCTTGACTCTGACAATCTATGTACGATATTCTGAGGTTTCTTTCAGCTTTGACATTCTCTGTTATATGGGATAAGGTCTCTTTTATCTGTTAAGGTTTTGTTTTTTCCAGAGATTTGTTCATGTCATCTGTCATCTCACCAGGTAGAACACTTAAGACCCAGGAAAGAGATTTGGACAGAATTGGTGCAAGGATTGAGCCTAGCTGGCCCCTTCTATGGACAGTGTGGAGCTGTGTTAGGCAAACAGGTAATGAATCTTGGGGGAGAAAAGAAAAGTAAAGGGTATAAAGAGAGGATTTTGGACAAGTGTTTGAAGAAAAACATTCCAGACTTCACAATTTTGCCACATACTTGGCCCTGAATAAGAATAGTTCCTTGTATGTTGATTGAATGATCAATTTTAAATTTACTGATTTCAAATGCATTCTTATAGGAACCTACCATTGCTAGAAAATAGCATGATAGTAATTCACCATGACATGTATACTTTCACATCTGTCATCTAATTAGATCTGCACATCTGCACTAAGCACTGTGAAGGCAAAGATGAAAAAAACGATAGTGCCTGCTCTCAAGGAATTTTTAGTCTAATGAAGAGAGAGACAACATGTACACAAATTAAATATAGACTTAGAGGTAGGCAGCTCAAGGTTTGTTACTTATTTCCCCCATTAGAAAGTAAGTTCCTTTAAGACAAAGATTGTTTTGTATCCCCTGCCCTTAGCCTAGCATAGGGATAGAGTCTGACCTTGGTGATCTTACTGACTCAGTGAGTTTTTGAAGAAAGAACTCCTTCTGCCAACATGACAACCTATTGTCTTAGAGAATTGCTGGAGAACTTTCATTTTTTATTTTCCTAATTGTATTCATTTATTTTTATTTTTATAATACATTTCCATATAATTTCACAAAGTTATATGATCCAATTGTCTGCCTTCCTTCTTCCCTCCCATCTCCTGGAGCTGGCAAGCAATTCAATTTGGGTATCTTTTCCTTAATACAGTATACGTGTATTATCATGCAAAGCCCATTTTCATATCATTCATTTTTGTAAGTGAATAATCTTCTAAACCTAAAAAATCCCCCAAATACACTCAAATAAAGAAATGATAAATCATATGTTTTCATCTGTATTCCTATTCCAACAGTTCTTTCTCTGGAGGTGAATAGCATTCTTTTTTATAAGTTCCTCAGCATTGTTCTGGATCATTGTATTGATATTAGTAGCACAGTCTATCACAGCTGAACATTCCACAATATTGCTGTTACTGTGTATAATGTTCTCCTGTTTCTGCTTATTTTATTCTGCATCAGTTCATGTGGGTCTTTCCAGCTCTTTCTGAAATCATCCTGTTCATCATTTCTTATAACACACTAGTATTCCATCACCATCATATACCACAATTTGTCCAGTTATTTCCCAATCAAGGGACATTTCTTTAGTTTCTAATTCTTTGCCACCACAAAAAATAGCAGCTATAAATATTTTTGTACAGCAAATCCTTTCCCATTTTAAAAAATCTCCTTGGGATACAGACCTAGTAGTAGAATTATTGGATCAGAGTATGCATTGTTTTATATCCTTTTGGGTATCATTCCAGATTGACTTCCAGAATGGTTGGATCAGTTCACAGCTCCACCAGCAATGCATTAGTGTAGGACAACTTCCAAATTCTAATGCTTAATACAAATGTGAAGGTCTTCTCTCCCCACCTTGTTGCCTTTTATCTAACTTCTGCACATACTCATGCTACTCCCAGTTCTGAATGGCTAACAAGTTCCATTATCACAGCGCAAGACAAGAGAGAGTCTCAGTTGACTCTTTTCCTCTCTTTTGGTTGCTACTGTTCTCTCATTGACTCCTTTTCTTCTTTATGCTGAACTCACAGTCAAGAAGACTTGAGTTCCAGTTTTGCCTCAGATACTTGCTAGCTCTGTGATACTAGGAAGATAACATAACCTTTCTGGCTTCAATTTCCTTATCTGTAAAATGAAGAGGTTGAACATAATGACCACTGAGGTTTTTTTCAAGCTTTAAATCTATGATCCTATGATCTATGACCTCAACCAGTTTGCACCTTAATATTAGATGCCTCCCCTTCTCCCTTTCCATTCCTAGCTCTGAGAACTATAATCAAATCAAGATTACCATTGACCGGAATTGACTGATATTTGACTGTGCTCTTATTCTACACACTATCTGTAATTTCCCAAACTAAAACTCTTTTCCTCAGCCACCAGTTTTCTTAGTGTGTTGTCTCCATTATTAGAATGTAACCTTCTTATGAGTGGGAATTGTCTAGTTTTCTATTTATGTCACAGTGTTTGACACAGAGCTCTGGCACATAGTAAGTGCCTAGTAAATGCTTTTTCCTTCCTTCCTTCCTTCCTTCCTTCCTTCCTTCCTTCCTTCCTTCCTTCCTTCCTTCCTTCCTTCCTTCCTTCCTTCCTTCCTTCCTTCCTTCCTTCCTTCCTTCCTTCCTTCCTTCCTTCCTTCTTCCCTTCCTCCTTTCCTTCTTTTTTTTTTGACAGATCTGGTGAAGATGAATTAAGTGAAATTTTCCATGTAGTGAGGATTTAGAAATTGTTTATGGGATGAAATGGAATGATTTATAATAATTTTTAAAAATTTGTTTCATGTGTCATCAAAGAATTAATCACTTGTTGCCTAGTCTACTGTGGATAATTTCCTTCTGCTTAGCCTGCCCTTTCATTCACAGCTAGACTGAGGGATACAGTTTTGATACAGCAGATGCCATTTGTCACCAAAACTGGTCTTGAAGAATTTCCAGTTTGGTGAAGCTACTAATTATTGGGAAGGTTGGTTAGTTAGTTGGTTATTGTTCTTTGTATTTCCAGAGGACCAAAATGCCATCACTGTGTTAAGGTCAATGATACAGTACATTGAACTGTGGCTAATCAGACCAGTATGAACCCAGAAGGCTCTATACCACAAGCTGGACACAAAGAGCCTGTATGAACATTTGGGGATGGAGATGTCTCCAAATCTGTGTTTCTCATGTTTCATTTGACCTACTGCAATTCTACTTGGTCACAGATCCCAGTGCCTTCTTTGATGGGCATGCCACGCTGGACAATTCTGTGCCAGGGTCTCCTGTGTCTCACAATTGATACAAAATGCTTCTGAGAGAGTTTAAGAGTATCCTTATACTTCTTCAGACCTCTTAATGAGTGTTTGCTTTGTGTGAGAACTCTGTAAAATAGGCTTTTAGGCAAATGTGTGTTTGAAATTTGAACAATGTGGCCAGTCCATTGGAGTTGTCCTGTCTGCAATGGCGTCTGAATGCTTGGCAATTTAGTGTCTAGGACCTTATCTTGCCCGGTGATTTTCTATATTGGTATGCATGGCACTGGTATACTGTTTAGGTTCCATAGGCATATAATAATGAGGTTAGCCCAATAGTTCTACAGACTTTCAGTTTGGGGGGCAGCCCTTCTCTCTCTCTCTCACTTTCCTTTGAAGTCTCCTGAACACTGAGCTAGCTCTGGCAATGTATGTATCAACTTCATCATCAATGTGGACATCCTTGGAAAATATACTGCCAAGGTAAGTGAACTTGTCCACAACATTCCAATTTTCTCCATTTGCTACATATAACCAATGGTTCCACATATGGATGGTGCAGTGCTGGCTAGGGGAGAGCCTCTATTTTCTTGATGTTAATTTTCAGGCCAAAATTAGCACAAGTGACAGAGAACTGATCCCTGCTCTGGTGCCTCTCAGTCTCAGAGGATGCATTGAGTGCAGAGGCACATAATCATCAGCATACTGATGATGGTGATGATATTAAAGCTGTGGTTCACAATGTACTTTCCTAACAACATTCCTGTGAGATAGGTAGGACAAATATTTTTATTCCTCTTTTACAGATGATGAAACTGAGGTCATAAATCAGTGGAGTGATATGCTTGAGGACAAATGGTTAATAAATATCTGAAATGGCTTCACACTTCATCGAAATAGTGAACTCTTTCCCATTATTCTTAGTAAAACCATTTATTTTGAAGTATCTGTTAAATTCTCAGGAAGGGGATTTTGAAGGCAGAGTCTTGGTAGAATACTCTTATCCCTGATTCAGCCTGGGACAACAAGACCACAAAAGCCCCTTCACTGGAGCTTGCAAAGGTATTATGGGTATAACATCCGAAAAGGATGGAGGGCAAGCCAGAGTGGATGCAACAAGAATTTTCCTCACTTTCCTCTGCAGGCTAGGACTTTTTTCTTTGTGAGATTATTTTTCATTGTATGGAATTACAGCATAATCTCTCCCTTGCTTCCCTTCCTTCTCACCCCATGGACCACTCCTAGCCCATAACTATATAATTTCCTTCCCAATAATAATCACGGCTCACATTTATTTAGAACATTAAGGTGTGCAAAGTGTTTTCCTGGCAGCAGCTCAGTGAGGTAAGGATTGTAAACATTATTGTCCTCTTTCTACAGATGAGGATACTAAGGTCTAGGGAGACTTTCTAGTTACACAATTTTTTAAATATGGTAGCTGAGAGACAAAGCCAAGTCTTCTGTTTTCTACCACACTATGTACTTATTTTGTTTTAGACCTGGAAGGAACCTTAGCAATCATTAAGATGCACCTCTCCTTACCTTAATTTTTTTCTTTATGGGAACAAAGGCTCAAAGAGTTGAATTAACTTGTTCAAGGTCACAAAGCAAGTTCCAGATAGATCTGGAATTGAAATCCAGGTATCCTTTCCAATATACTCAACTGAAGCTTTGTTCCTAATGTGTTTCCTTTCTGTCTCTAAATGGCTTACCCCTAATTACCTCGAACTGTAGTCTGTTGGTGAGTTTTAAGTGTGTTTTGGTTGGTTGAAGACTCTTTGCACTAATGAGAAAGAAGGTTTTTATGGTTCTTCTGCTTGGCCCCAGAGGGTAGAACAAGGAACGACTGGAAGAATTAAAGGAAAGTAGATTTCTGTTCAATTTAAGGAAGACCCTACTAACAATCAGAGCCTTTCCTGAGCCCCTGTCCCTCTGTTCTCCTTATTCTTCCACTGAAAGTGAACTCTTCCCTTTTTCCTGCTATTTAGAGCACTTTGTCCTTAACTATAATATCAGAGCAAAGTATTCTTAATTAATATGGTTCTGGATTGAGGAAAAAGCTTCAACCTGCTATACAAACACACAATCCTCCCTATGTCATGCCTGTCAGGCCTTTGCTAGCTCACCTGTAATAATCTAGGATCTAAGGCTGATATAGTAATCCATTAATCAATGGTATGCAATAGAATAAACTTTGAGAGTAGTGATTATTTCATTCTTTCTATTTGTATCTCCAATGCACAGGACAGTGTCTAGTACATAATAGATATCTAATAAATAGCTGTCGTTGGGGATATCTAGGTGTTGAGAGCCAAGACTTGAGATGAGGGGTCCTGGGTTCAAATCAGAGTCTTGGCACAAGGAACATACAAATAAAAGAGAAACTATCTTTGACCTTTACAATTTAGCCAGGGAGATGATGGGCACATATATGTGTGTATATATATATATATATATATAAATATATATATATATATTTCAAAAAATCACAAAATACATACAAACTAATTTTTTCAGGGAAAGCACTAGCCACTGAGCCTGGGAGTAAAGTCAGAAAGGGCTTCAAAAAGAAGATGGAACTGGAACTAAGCCTTGAAACAATCTAGGCATTCTGTGAGATGCAGATGAAGAGAGTGTATTACAGGTATAGAAAGTATTAGGGTGAAGATGCAGAGAAGAAAGATGGAGTGTTGTCCATAAGGAGCATTAAGAAACCTAGTTTTGGGGCAGATAGGTAGTATGGTGACTAGTGTGCTGGGCCTAGAGATGGGAGATCTTGGATTCAAATCTGTCTCAGACACTTCCTATATATGCAACCCTGAGCAAACCACAATTGCCTAGCTCTTTCTGTTCTTCTGTATTATAATTGATAATAAGACAGAAGGTAAGGGTTAAAAAGAAAAGAAATCCAATTTACCTGGGTCATAGAATGTGAGATGAGAAGTAATGGGTAATGACATTGGAAAGGTAGAGTGGGAACAGGTTATAAAGAGCTCTAAATGCCAAACAAAAACATTAATTAATACATTAATTAATAAAAAATAAAACAAAAGCATCTAATAATACTAGAAGTAAGAGGGAGTACTGGAATCTATTGAGTAGGAAGGTTTTATAGACTAGACATGATTCAAGCCAGTGTAATAGTTCAGGTGTGAGATTAGGATGAAATTAGACAATGGTCAATCAGCTAACAGTTGGCAAAAGGACATTTCTTAGTACAAGTATGGAAAGGATATTCATTAAGGCTACAGCATGGATTCAGTTGGGTGCATCTTCTCTGTATCTGCATTGGCCATGGCTCTGATCTCTTAACTCCTTTAGTGCTGATTTCTGAAATTAGTCCACTAGGAGACCAGTGGTTTAAGCCTTAAGTTCATGGCCCAGAGTAGTATTGAGGAAGGTCTCAATGCCTTTTTAGGGAAGACTAGCTTAGCTTCCATTAGGTCAGGGACTTGGGAAAATGTAAACAAAAAGCTAGCCCGGTCTACTTGATTGAACCCTCATTCAACCTGCTCCTATCTTAGAGTATAATGGGAAAGAAGAGGAATGTTGAGAATGAACCTGTTGATTAAAATTTCTTAGGCAGTATACAATTTCTCATTTTTATCCTTTGTGGGGAGAAAGTCTCCAAGCTCATGGTATGGAAGACAGAATTGAAATTTTCCCTTGTGGTTTTCAGTCCTGTTGTTGTTCAATTGAATCATACTCTCTGGGACCCCAGTGGTTTGCCATTTTCCTTCTCCAGCTCATTTTACAGATGAGGAAAATAGAAACAAGCAAGGTTAAGTGACTTGCCCAGAGTTACACAGCCATTAAGTGTCTGAGTGTTTTGAATTCGGGAAGATGAGTTTTCTTGACTCCAGACCTGGTACTCTGACCACTGCATCACTTAGTTGCCCTACAGTCCTCTGTAGAAAAGGCAGTATAGGACTTATCAGTAGGTTCTATCTGTGCTGTGTCTCTGAAGGAATGTGTCCTTGAGTTTCTAAGGTGTTTTTTGTTGGCCTACTTTGGTAACTTTGGACCTGGAATGTGGACAGATGGAAGGTGGGTCATTCAGGTCGTTGTTCTCTAGTTCCTCAATCTTTTCTATTTCCCCTGTAGAGGAGGAGCTCAACCCAGAATCCCTCATTCCTCCTTTGAGGTTGATATGTTAAGCCTTCTCTGGCCGAGGTACAGGGAATTTTCTGGGGAATAGAGGGGCTATAGATTGTTGGCATTGCCAGGTAAGACTTTACAACCCAGTGACACAGGCTGGGGAAAGTCACAGTTAACTGGTCTTTTCTGTTGAGGAGGCATTGCCTGTTAATCCAAGTCCAGTCTCTGACTCTCCATCACTGAGAACATAAAGAGCCAATGGGTCAAAAAGAGGGATGAAAAGAAACACCTGAATCACATTCTTGCCTGAACAAGTGAAACTGGTTGGCTATGCTTCAGGGATGGGAGTAGCATGAGGAACATTTGGAAGTTAAAGAAGGGCACAAGGGTGAGAAATGGCATTCTTCTCCAACTTTTGTTAGGGATTTGTATGTAGAGGGGAAAGGACTCAGCCCTAAGATTTCTCCTTATATTGGTGACGCAGTGTTTGTATAATGCAAAGAGCACTGGATCTGGACTCAGAGCATCTGGGTTCAAACCCAAACTCAAATTCCATGTACTATGCATATGACTGTGGACAACCACTTAACTACTCTTGACCTCAGTTTTCCCAGTTTCCCCCTTTGAAAACCAAAAGATTGTACCAATGGACTCTTCTTGTCCTTTCTAGTTCTAAATCTTTGATGCTGTTGTATCTGAATGTTTGCTCAGTCAAGGGTCTATTTTGGAATTTTCTCTTTCTTTTAATTAAAATTCATTTTGTCATATTTTGGTCCATAGTGACATCAAATCAGTCTCTGCAGAGGAGAAAAAATGGCAAAATATGTATTGTGAGACAATGAGTTATCCAGGGTCATAGGTCACAGAATAATTGAACCAGAGATGCTTCATCTAGAGAAAAATATTACTTACGGGAAAAGATATGATCCGATCCTTGTCTTCAAGCATTCAAGAGAACATCCTAGAGAAGGACTATATATATAATGGAAACTATTGGAAGGCAGGGACTATTTCCTTTATATCTTCATTAAACCCAATGTCAAACATAGTATCCATTATAATAAATGTCTGTTTATTGAATATAAACAAGGGCTTCCTCAGAATGAAAGTTTTTCCTTCAAAGGAATGGGCTGACTTGGCAGGCAGGGAATTCTTGAGGTCCACAGAGGTCTTTAAGAAGAGAATGGATGGCTCTTCAATAGGGATGCCATAGAGGGGATTCATGTATGGTTTGGAAAGTTAAGGCCTTTTAAAATTCTAATGTTTTATGCTTTGAGTACAAATCACTTTAGTTTATAAAGGATGAAACTGAGGCCCAGGAAAGGGGGAAAGTTTCTTGGTCAAGAGAGATCAAGTTGGACAGGAAGATCTCATGTAATCTATTCCCAGGATAGCTCTGTAACTTTTTGTTGGGTTGTATTTCAGTAATCTCTCCAAAAGTGACTATGCTCTTTCCTGATTCTATCAAAACCCCAGTGGGAGAGAGGCCACCACACCCATCAAATTACTATCTGTAGGCAGGAGATAGAAGCAAACCCTAAATTAACACCCCACATCCCCAGATACCCTGTAGGAAACAGCAACCAAAGTATCTGTGGATTCAGAGGAATTTCTGCACTAAGTAGTTGCCCCTGGCAACAGTCCTGAGTGACCTCTAAGGTCCCTTTCAGCTCTAAAATTCTCTTATTCTCTGGCAAAATTTGGGCTGCTGAGTAGGGATTAAGGAAAGTAGGGTCAGGTAGGGCAAGATCACACTTTAGTGGATACAATAAAGCTTGTCCATAGTATGTTTCCTTCCTTCCTTCCTTCCTTCCTTCCTTCCTTCCTTCCTTCCTTCCTTCCTTCCTTCCTTCCTTCCTTCCTTCCTTCCTTCCTTCCTTCCTTCCTTCCTTCCTTCCTTCCTTCCTTCCTTCCTTCCTTCCTTCCTTCCTTCCTTCCTTCCTTCCTTCCTTCCTTCCTTCCTTCCTTCCTTCCTTCCTTCCTTCCCTCCCTCCTTCTTCCCTTCCTCCTTTCCTTCTTTTTTTTGACAGTCAGATCTGGTGAAGATGAATTAAATGAAATAACAAGAAATGGTATCAGCAGGAGATTATGTCAGTGAGCTTGCCAGCTAATCAGAGATGAGGGCTCAGCTGGCAGCATTTTGATTTTTTAAAAAGTTTCATCATGACCATTACTTTTTGGATATGGACATTTCATATCTTTGTCTAAAACTCAAATCTATATCTTTCCATTGTTCCCTAGAAAAGATGAGAGAAAAATCCTTGGATCCAATTTTATTGAAATTTTTATATTAACGACGGAGGGAGGATATTTAGGGGTTAGAGAGTAAGGAGTTGACATAATAGTTATGACATTGTTGCTGGGAAGGGTATCTGAACAATGCACTTCATTTGAAAGGGAAAATTCCTGCCCCTCTGCTGGTTTGTTTTCAGCAAAGCTGAGTCAGATGGGTATCTTCCCCCACCCATCCCCTATGCCTAAATTGATGGATAGGCTTTATAATTCCAGTTACCTAGATCACAAGTCCAATTTTCCCTATGTCTAATACCCAGATCTCTTCTGGAAGAAATTTAGGTACCTGGAATATCAAAAGCAGTTTTCTATCCTTTTTAGGACAGTAGTTATTTAGAACATAGAATGCCACAGGCATAAGGGACTTTAGAACATAGAAGAGACAGAAACTCTCAGAGGTGAAAATAGTTTCTTGGAGACATCTTACTTTATAGACAAGGAAATTAGAAGTTGAGGTGCCCAAGGCAGATGAAGAACAAGAATCCATGGCTCCTGTTCCCCCAATCCAGTAAACTTTCCACTTGACCATGCTGATAGCCACATTCTTTATATAAGAAAGGGGGTTGGGAAATCAGAAAGACCTTTGTATAGAGCCTCCTTCCAGATACTTCAAAGCTGTGTGTCTCTGGGCAAATGACTTAATGCTTTTGAGCTTGTTTCCTTGTAAAATGGGATAACTACACCCTTGGCATTGTAGAGTTAAGGATCAAATGAGTTAATGCATGGGAAGAGAATTAATTCAAACCTTAAAGGGCTATATAGGAAACAGTTAAAAAAATCTCTGAGATCGTTCTGAAATAGTCACTTTCAACATTTGTCTTTTGTACTGACAAAGATTTTATTCCTGGATAAATTGCATTTAGCTGGGTAGTACATTGAGCTCTGTTTTTCCTAGATTCAGTGATGTGCCAGCAGTTAGTGGTTCTGTGCCATTCCCTGGAAGAGGTTTAAGATGCCCTTCTTATACCTAAGCAGTGAGAAGTGACTTCTTAGTTCAGCAGAGGAGATGGACCCTCCAGGACTGTTCATGATGTCCCCTGGAGATTATCCTTTGCTCCACACATTCCCTCACAAAGACTGCCAAATCTTGCTGTTTCCATCAATACAACTTCTCTCACATCCAATCCTTCTCCCTACTCATCCAGTTACTAATTCAATTTAGGCTCTCATCCAGTCTTGTTTAGATGACTATGATGGCCTCCTAATTGGTCTCCCTGGGGAAGGCAGATGGTGCAATGGATAGAATACTGGACCTAGAGTCAGGAAAACTTCTTTTTGGAAAAATTTATTTAGTTAATTTAGAATATTTTCCATGGTTACAAGATTCATGTTCTTTCTCTCCCTTCTCTCAACACCCCTCCACTAGCTGACGTGTAATTCCACTGGGTTTTACAGGTGTCATTGATCAAGACCTATTTCTATATTATTGATATTTGAACTAGAGAGATCATTTAGAGTCTACATCCCAATCATACCCCCCTCGACCCATGTGATCAAGCAGTTGTTTTATTTCTGTATTTTTCCTCCCACAGTTCTTCTTCTGGATGTGGATAGTATTCTTTCTCATAAGTCCCTCAGAAATGTCCTTGATCATTGCATTGCTGTAGTAGAGAAGTCCATTATGTTTGATTGTACCAAAGTGTATCAGTCTCTGTGTACAATGTTCTCCTGGTTCTGCTCCTCTCACTCTGCATCAATTCCTAGAAGTTGTCCCAATTCGCATGGAATTCCTCCCATTCATTATTCCTTTCAGCACAATAGTATTCCATCACCAACATATACTACAACCCCAATCTAAGGCCAAACTCTCATTTTTCCATTTTTTTTGCCACCACAAAGAATGCATCTATGAATATTTTTGTACAAGTCTTTTTGTCCATTATCTCTTTGGGGTACAAGCCCAGCAGTGCTATGGCTGGATCAAAGGGCAGACAGTCTTTTGTCGCCCTTTGGGCATAGTTCCAAATTGCCCTCCAGAATGGTTGGATCAGTTCACAACTCCACCAGCAATGAATTAATGCCCCTACTTTGCCACATCCCCTCCAGCATTCATTACTTTCCATAGCTGTCATGTTAGCCAATCTGCTAGGTGTGAGGTGATACCTCAGAGTTGTTTTGATTTGCATCTCTCTGATTATCAGAGATTTAGAGCACTTCTTTATGTGCTTATTAATAGTTTTGATTTCTTTGGCTAAGAATTGCCTATTCATGTCCCTTGTCCATTTATCAATTGGGGAATGACTTGATTTTTTGTACAGTTGATTAGGAAAACTCTTCTTTCTGAGTTCAAATCTGACCTCAGACACTTCCTTGCTGTGTGACTCTGGGCAAATCACATAACTCAGTTTGCTTCAGTTTCCTCATCTGTCAAATGAACTGGAAAAGGAAACAGCAAACCACTCTGGTATCTTTGCCAAGAAAACCCCAAATGGGGTCATGAAGAGTCACAAAGGAGGGAAATGATTCAAAAATAACAAAAATTGTTCTCTTGAACTCAAGCCTGGCATATAGTTGGTGCTTAGTAAATACTTGTTGATCCACTGATGAAATGATTGCCAGGGAGTTTTTTTTTTGACAGCTCTTGAAGGGATATTGTATTAGGAGACAAGGTCATTAGAGAACCATTAACCAGTGGTAAGGTGGATACCACTGCAGGTGATGGGTAGAGATTGGTGCTTTGGTAGGGGGAAGGAAAGGATTGGCATTGGAAGGAAATCTCTGCCAATCTTCTCTGCTAGGTGATTCAGCCCACCTGTTTGGGTATGGGCAAAGGGCAAGGAAGAAGGTTGTTATATTGTAAATGCCTTGAGTAAAGAGGCTCTATCTTTTTCATATTTGGATGCCTGTTCCTAGCACTAAGCCTAATGCCTCCTTACACAGTCATACACCTATGAGAATTGATGCAGAGTGAGAGGAGCAGAACCAGGAGAACAATATGAGTTATGAGTCTCTTTTTTTAGAATATCTCTGTGAGGGAAGGAGAACAAGCATCATTCATTATTCCATTGTTATCTTCACTAAGGTCTAACCACAATTTACATTACAGATCCTGAAACTGAGACTCAGAAAAGGTGTCATTTGCCCATGGTCTAAGACGTAGGACTGGAGCCTCTGTCCTCTAGCTCCAGAGCAAGTGTTCTTTCCTCTCTCTAGCTGTCTGTATTATTATTGTATTTTTAATAGAACCTGTGATTTAATTGGTATAGGAAGAAACCGAGGGCCAGGGAGAACTCCATCTACAGATGCAGCTCTGCAGCCATGCTGCAATTTATAACCTGAAAAAGTTGCCAGGGCCACTGAAAGCCCAAATGCCTTCCCTGGTCAGCCTGTATATCTCAGAGGTGGGATTTGGACCCGAGCCAGCTCTCCATCCACTATACAATACAGCCTCCCTCAATTTTGATAGTATCTGGCTTTAAGTATTTATAGAATTACTTCCCCTAACTCATCCCCAATCACTTTGTCCTTCTCAGGCCTCATTTCTCCAGGCTATAATCCCAAATTCCTTCAACCAGTTCTCATAGGCTTTGAAATGAAAGTCTCATTCACCTTCCCAATTATTCTGCTTTAGACACTCTCTGGTTTGTCAATGTCCTTCTTAAACAGGGGTGCCCAGAATGGAATAAAATATTCTAGCTGTGGTCTAACTAGGGCAGAGTACTGAGGGGCAGCTGTGTTGTTCAGACGTTTCAGTTGTGTCTGACTCTGTAACCCCATTTGGGGTGTTCTTGGCAAAGATCCTGGAGTGGTTTACCATTTCCATCTTCAGCCCATTTTACAGATGTGGAAAGTGAGGTAAATAGGATTAAGTGATTTGCCCAGGGTCACACAGTTAGTGAGTGTCTTGAGACTTAGCTCTTCCTGACTCTATGCTGGTGCTCTGTTCACTGCACCATTTAGCTGCCTTTATTTCTGGAAACTATACTTCTCCATGCAGCATAAGTTTGCATTAGTCTTTTTGGCTGCCATATTGACAATCACAAGATTGTAAACTCATATTGAGGTTGTGGGGCACTATAATCTCCATATCTCTTTCAGATGAACCTATTTCAGGTTTATCCATGCCACCCCATAGTGTACTTGTAAAACTGATTTTTGCATTCAGATGTAAGAGCATTCATGAATTCATTCCTATTGAATTTATCCTTATTAGATTCAGCCCAGTGTTGGAGGCTAAGATTTTTTGGAGTGAGTCCTGACTGCTTTCAAATATATAATTACCCTGATCAGCTTCAAATCATAAGAAAATTTGATAAGATCATTTAGCCCAACCTGCAAAATTTACTCTTCAGGAACCTGATATCCCATGACATTGGATAAAATGTTCAAAGTCAAACAAGTAGTAGGTAGCAGGGCTGGAATTTGAACCCAGATCCACTGAACCTGTCAGAGCTCAGGATTTAGGTCCATGGCCTGACTGCAAAATTCTTTAGTTATAGAATGTTTATAGTTCTATGATGGCCACACTTACCCTAACTACTCCTTGAGCTATTGTGAAGAAAATATTCTATAATCCTTCAAGGATAACAAAATATGAGGGAATTATAATCATTTCCAGTGCAGGATGGGCAAAGTCCTGTAGAAAAATACATATACATTGGGAAGGCTACTATTTTCAATGCTATTTATTTCACATGGATCCTTGGGTAAAGTCACTTGTCCTTGAGGTTCAGTTTCCTCATCTATAAAATGGGAATGCTAATAATACCCTTGCCACCTACTTTATCTCATAGGGTTTTGCTTTTAAAATGGTAAAGGCTTCATAAAATGTTATCTAGGATTATTATTAGAGATTCTTGTCAACATTTTCCTTCCTTTGTTCCTCCCTCCCTCCCTCCCTCCCTCCCTCCCTCCCTCCCTCCCTTCCTTCCTTCCTCCCTTCCTCCCTTCCTCCCTTCCTTCCTCCCTCCCTCCCTCCCTCCCTCCCGTCC